>NC_086258.1:0-312793 GCF_021018805.1 Prinia subflava | reverse complement strand
CCTCACCAACACCTTCTTGCTTGGAGCCCAGTGCTGCTCCTCAAACCCTCGCAGGTGCATAGGCCATAAACCCCTCCAGTAGAAGGCCCAGAAAAGCATTTGGATTACTTTGCTCAGGTGTGGCTTCCTGTCCACACCCTGTTGTGGACTGTCATGGCCACCTGTTGTGCTCAGTGGAGCCATTGCACACTCAGGCAGGCATGGGCAGGGCAGGCAGCAGTGGCAGGGATGTGCTGGTGAGTGGTAGAGGCATGGGACTGTCCCTGTCCCTGGCGGGGTGGCTGACGGAGGCCATCACGGCACAGATTCTGTCCCCACGTCTCGTGCTCCCCCTCCCCTGGGCTGCTGCCACTCTCCCCACACCTCTCGTTGTTATTGTATGAACTGTAGTTATTTTAAAAGATTTTATTAAACGACCATGTTTGAGACCCATGCGAGTGTGTGGTGTGAGGCCCACGGCTCCGGGGGCTCCTCTCAACAGCAGAGTGGGACGAGGGGACAAGGAGGGGGGGTGCTGTGGTCCCCAAATCTTCCGCAGAGAATAGTGAGCAGCCATCCTGTTTCTGCAGCTGGAGGAGCGTTCAAACCCGTCCCAAGGGTTTTCCCAAGGACATAATTTTCTTGCCTCTCAGTATTTGCCAGGAGAGGTTTCTCCAGGGAAAGGTGAGGGTGGGAGCCCGCACCTAGCCCTGCAGCACCCACCACCCACGCCCCCTCTCCCCCTGGCCTCCAGGGCCCTTCGCACCTCGGGGATGACAGATAAGGGCTATCGAGTCCCCGCATTGTGTGCAGGGATCGCCTTTGATCACACCAGCCCCCCCATCAGGCTGATACCATCTCTCCTGGTTTCGGATGCCGGAGGTGGGTGCTGACTCACCGCCAAGGCACCCACCCGGGATGCTTCTCTCATGGGGGTGTCCAGCTGTGCCCGTGGGCGATGCACACCTCAAATAACCCGAGATGCCCCCAGGGCTCAGTCCTGGGGAAACCCAGCCTCGAACCACTCCTCTCTGCGGAGGTCCCCAAATTTGTCCTTCCTTTGCTCCCAGAACCCAGCAATCTCCTGGAGCACATCCAGATATTTTGGGAAGCTCTAGCTTATAGTAAAACTTGACTGCTCTGCATGGGAAGACCTCCTCGCTCCAGGCACCATGGCCACAGGAGACCTATGTGCCCTGGGAATCCCTGTCCTTACCACACTTCCAGGCATGGAAGAGTCATTTGTCCAGGGACAGGGCACCTGTGCTGTGGCTATCCAACGGCTTCAGCCCCCACTTCATCTCCCCCAGCTGTAACACAGTAGGGTGGGCCCACTGGTGTGTTCAGGCACTGTGGTAGTGTGGGTAAGACCCACATTACAGCCCAGGGCCTTTGTAATAAGAGGACAGAACTGGACCAAAAATCCCTTTCTGATTTTCACCTGGGCCAGGTTTGGAAGTACTGACTCCATACTGTCCTACAAGGCCAGCTCCAGCCCAGCAGGCTGTGCTGATGGGGCAGAGCAGTGTTCCTCCAGGTGTGGGGTTTCTGGAGAGGAAACCTCTGTCTAGCCCTCCTTAGATGGTCCTGGAGTGGCCCCTTCACCATGGGACCCTGACCCACCCAGTGCAGGACTGCAGCCCTCCTTTGGTGGACAACTCAGGGGTATCCAGCACAACCCCAATGGCCTTTCCATAACCTAACCTGCCACAGAAAAAGGTGGCCTGGTCATGAATAAAACATCATCTGTGGCCATCCACTCTCTTAAAATCCCAAGCACCAACGCCACACCAGCACACTCAGCAAAGGGAGGATGAGCAGATGTATATCTTGGCCCTCTCCAGCCTGCTGCCGTCTGAGCGAGTCAGTAAAGCAGATGCATTTCTTTCTGTTCCCATTTCCTTAGCAGGATCCCACCGATACCTGGCTGCCTTAGACAGAGCCTGGCTAAGCCTGAACACCAGCAGGTTCAAGGTATGGGCTGATGGAAGGATGCATCCATCTCTGGAGCAGGCAGAAGAAACGTGGTGGTCACTGGTGCTCAAAGACCCTACACAATAACCTCACAAAGCCCCCCCAAAATCATTGAAATGTATGGGGGGTCACACACCAAGAAACCCCATTGACTCCTTCCACATCCCCCAGCTAAAACCATCACCGCCACAATGGGCCCCGCTCCTACAAAGGGGCCGGTTCAAAGTCAACGTCTCCCTTTCCCTCCGTCTGTATGTGAAAGGACCAGGAATGCTTTTGAGGGCCGGGGGGGGGGGTGGGGGAGGGAAAGAGAGGCCGAGGGGGGGAGGGGGGCCTGGGAGGCTTCCCAGGGGGATGGAGAGAGAAAAAGTAGGTTGGCAGGAGGAGGGGGGGGTCCAGCCTGGGAACAATAAATCAAAGGGAAAGGGAGTTACTACCCAGCCAAGGAGCTTCTGAAGCCCTGGGCCGCAGCAGGAGCCCGGGAGGAGCAGGGCTAATGGCTGCCATCGGGGTCCCGCAGAGAGATTTCCTCTGCCCGCTGGCAGTGGGGCAGGCAGCGGCACAGCAGGCAGTGGGCAGGTCTGCCTGCACAGCACTGGGTCCAGCATCCCCGCAGCATGGTCCAGGTAGTCTCCTGGCAGATTCAATCCAGCGCCTGCTGGGGAAGGTGTTTCACTACTCTGGGCATGGGACCCCCACCCGCCAGAAGCCACAGGGCTCACTCAGGGCTGCCCATGTCCCCTCTGACAAGGTTTTTGAATCCTTAGTTCATTTTCCTGGGACTGCCCTCTCTCCTGGGGTAGTCTGGCACAACCAGGATGGGCAGCCTGGTACATGTCCTGCCAGGCATCAGAAACAGACATTAATTCCAGCTCATCCACCGGGACATTTTTTTCTTTAGAAGAATATCATCAAGAGGCTTAGCTGTTCCACTTTCCCTGACATGCAGCAGTGCCATGTGCTGGGCTAGGGGCTGCTGCTGGCATTGTGGACACCAGTCCCTGGGTGCCAGTCCCTGGATCCCAGTCCCTGTATGCCAGCCGTGGGTATGAGTCCCTGTCTGCCAGCCCTTGGGTGCTTGTCCCAGGCATCTCCCCCTGCGTGCCAGTCCTTGGGTTCCAGCCGTCTCGGGGGCCAAAGCAAGTGCTTCACAAACATCATCAAGCACCATCTCCAGTTCCCCCGCCCACAGCCCCATTCCCATCCCGCCGCGGGGGAGGCTGCTCCAGCCTATCTCCTCGCCATATCTCCAGTGCGAGACGGCACCAGCTCCCGGTAATTTGGGTTAATAAACAGGCAACACTGTCGGCAGCGGATCACTCCCTCCCTTGCTCCGGCTGCGATCACGGGGTGCTGGCAGAAGGAGCATCCCTCTCCCTGCTCCAGATGAGGTCACGGAGTGCTCACACTCTTGGTACCTGCCTGTAAGCAGGAGCTGGCATCGGGCAGAGCCAAGCAGAGGCTGATGTGGTGGCAATGTCAGGGTCGGGAAGGTTCCCGGTGCTGAGCCAAGAGGAAAGGAAAGGGGAAATGACTGGAGCTAGCCATTGTGAAGGGCATTATGAAAAGAAAGTCTATAAGATAGAGAAAATATGGAGCGTGCTTCATTGTGGAGCCGATGGACACGATAGTTGGGGCTGCAATTGCTTCCCTGGCAGCACACCCGAGTTCTGGGGCCCCAGGGACAGACACGCCTCTGAGCCACCCTTCTCTGCAGAGTGAGTAAGAAGAGAGGACTGGTGAGACTATTAAGGGGTGCCGGGGGACTCAGCTCTGTCAATGCTCCCCAAGGAGCTAAGGCTCAGTCAACAAGACCAGGCATCAAGAGGGGCAAGAGGTGATGGTCAAGCCCTGGACCATCCCTGCTGCTGCACGATGACACCAGTATCACGCGGCATGTCCTCTGTACTGAGGACAAGTGGCTGCCGCAGCTGGATAAGATGCCCTCACACCAGTCCCTGGCCCCGGTTCATGGCGCCAGTAGCTCCCCAAAGCTATTCCCTTTCTTGTCTAGGCTCTGCAGCTCGGGAGGTTCCCAGGTGGGAAGACCCCGTGGCTGCTGCTGCCCTAACACTGGCGGGGCGCCCCCGAACAGCGTGGGGCCGGAGGGGAGCGAGGGACGTGGGTCTCCTCGAGTCCCTCGGGACCGGAGGGGTTTGAGGCCCCATGGCAGGATCGGTGTCCTCCCCCTCTCTGTCCCAACGGGGCCGCCCCGTCCACTTCTCCGCCGGCGCTGGGTGCGGACAGGAGCAGCCCCCTCCCATCGCACCTTTCCTCCGTGCCCCCCGCCCCCCTGGAGGATCAAGTTCACGCCCGACCCACCGATGCAGGGCCCAATGGGGCCGGGGCCCATCTCCATCCGGCTCGGCCCGGCCCCGCCACTCTCAGAGGCCCCGGCGGCGCCGCAGCAGGGAGGCAGCGGCCGGCAGCCCCCGCATGTAGCCCTAGGGCAGCGGGCGGCGGGCAGCATGTTCAGCCCGGACGGGGGGCTGCCGGCCGCCCCCTTCGGCCTCCTGACCGACGCCGGACCTCCCTTCCCCCGCGGCAGCTTCGACGGGGCGCCCGCGCAGCCGCTCTTTTTCCCCTTCTCCGCCACTGCCGAGCCCGAGCCCACCCGCGACCCGCCGCCGGCCCGCGCCTGGCTGCCCCCGCCCGGCCCCGTGCCGCCCGCCAAGGCGGAGGCGCGCCCGGGCCGGCCCTGCAGCCAGCCCGAGCCCGAGCCTCGCACCGCCGCTTGCTGCGGCCCGGCCTGGCCGCCCCCGCCCTGGGCCGGCCCTGCGCCCTCCGGCCCCACCGCCCTGCCCGGGCCGTCTTTCCATGGCCCGGCCGCCCCTGCCTTCCCTGGCCCCCAGCTCTGCCCAGCCGCGGTGCAGACGGGCTCCGGCGGCCCCTCGGGGCTGGGCAGCAGCGGCAGTTCCAGCGGCGCCGCCAGCGAGGGCGGACACTCCAGCGACAGCGGTGAGGAGGTGAGAACCGACGGGACGGGGATGGGGCGGGCTGCCCTGCCCCGCTCCCGCCGTCCGCACACAGTGTGACCCTGGGGCTTTCCTCCCTGTCCGGAGCCGTGCTTCGCCGCCCCGTCGGCAGGACCTGCCCGGCTGCTCTCGTGTACCGCCGAGATGCCGCCGGTGCCACCTGTCCGGCCCCACCGTTGGGTGCCCCCGGGAGAAGCCCTGACCCGGCGCTGGGGATCATCCCGCATGTGTCAGACTTTCTGTAGGGGGAGAGCCCTGGGGAGGCTGCTTTGGGGTAAGGTAGGGGGTTTTGGAAACTCGGGAGAGAAGCTTCCCCTACGCGATGCGGCGGGGCGGTCACAGGTAGCGATGCCGGAGGCCGGCTCCGGGCGGTCACCGTAGGGCGGTCACCGAGGGCTCCTGGCCAGTCCCTCCGGTCGGCTGCGTCCCCGGCCGGCGCTGCCGGAGTCCCACTGAAGTCTGCTGGGGCAGACAGAGCACGGAGATGAGGGGGGGAGGAAGACGGAGGCAGCAAGGCTGGTTCCTGGCACGATTGAATTTGTGATTTGCGCTTGTTTTTAGTATTTCTCAATGTTGACGTGTCACAAGCTTGCCTCGGGGACAGCAGCGGCGGCCGATGCCGGGGGCTGGGCCCTGACGGGGTTTGGGAGGATTTGCAATGCCGCTAGCGGGTCCGAGCTGCGGAAGGTCCCACGCCACGATCGATGCGTGTGTGTCCTAGGACCGCAACCGGCCGCGCTGGGTGGGAAGTGGTATTGAATGGCGTTCTCTAGCTACGGGACGGTGATGCAGGATGGCATCCCTCCTTTGTGGGAGGGATGCTCCGAGTTTACCGGTGTCGATTTACCCCAGAAACTAATAGCTGTGGCTCGGTGACAGGAAGAACTCCTGGAAGACCTGAATCCCCGGTGTAAACGTGGAAACTGGGTAAAAGGCTTCCAAATGGCCCCGTAGAGGCTGAAGGCTGTGCGGCAGGAAGGTGGGAAGCGCCTTGGTAGCCGCTTGCCAGAACGGAAAAGCTTGCTGGTGGCAAAGAGGTGCTTAAATCTCACGCGGCTCACAGGCGCTCTTGTCCCTCCCTGCACGGGAATCTTTTCCCTGCTCCGGACGCAGGTGGGAGAGCGACTGGTGAGCCCGAGAGCTATGGGAAAGTAGCCCACGCCGCGGGAGAACTGAACGTCCCCGTGCGCACGTGTCGTGGGATTACAGAGAATGGGGCAAATCTGGGAGTCAGCCAGTGTGGATCATCGGTGCTGCCTTTTGCCAGGCCAGGAAGGCGCGAGCCAGAGGACAAAGGGAACATTTCCAGGGGGTGTTGAGGCAGAGCTCCTCTTGGTGCCGTTGTGCTATCCTTGGCCGCCGCGCTAGATTAGGTTTAGCTGAGCAGTGTGCGTGGTCGGGGTGGGTCCTGTGTGAGCCTAGGCGGTGTCAGTGCTGCTGAGGGCTCAGCCGAGCCGTCTTCTGCTGTTGTTCTTCGGAGACCCCGACAGACCCTGGACCCTGGGTGCGAGTTGTCCCTTCTCAGTGTCTTTCTGTCCCTGCCAGGATACGCCAACCTCAGGAGAGCTGGAGCAGTTCGCCAAGGACCTCAAGCACAAGCGCATCATGCTGGGCTTCACCCAGGCTGACGTGGGGCTGGCGCTGGGTACACTCTACGGTGAGGAGGAGGGCCCTTGAGTTCCCCCACAGCCGATGGGAAGGGAGAGGCCCGGGAGGGGTTTGGAATCACCCGAGCTAATAATTTCTGCTCCTTAACGAGCCACAAAGGAGGCATCAAGCACCAGTCCCGGACGGGACTCCTGGAAGAGTGCTTGTAGATCTGCGGTGAGCTGGAAGGTTCGAACTCACAGGGAACTTGATTAAAATGGCTACAGTTGCTTTTTGAGATGCGTTTCAGGGCTTTAAATCCCTGTTTAAGGAACTAGGAGAATACCTTTCCTGGTCTCCCAGGAATAGGGCAAGCTTGGGGGTAGTAATCCTGGAGGGCTGCTGGCGAGGGAAGCTGTGTGGTGTGTAATGCCCTGCCTGCCTTGCCTGCACAGGAAAGATGTTCAGCCAGACGACCATCTGCCGCTTCGAAGCTCTCCAGCTCAGCTTCAAGAACATGTGCAAGCTAAAGCCGCTGCTGCAGCGCTGGCTCAACGAGGCAGAGAACACGGACAACATGCAAGAGGTGCAGGGCGGAGGGGGCTGGGAGCTGAGTACCTGCAGGCCCTGAAACCACAGATTCTCCTCCCTCAGCCACATGCTTTCAGGGAGAGAAGAGGGGAACAGAAGGCATCTTGTGCCATAGCACCGCACCCTCTTGCTGCATGGCTCGAGTCTGACTTAAGGGCAAACCACTGGGTATCACTTTCTGCCAGACTGGGGGATGAAGCCAAATCCCTTTGCAGACACCTTGTGATTAAGGCAGCTCCCATTTTGGGCCAGCCAGGTCCTGCTGGAATCTCAGACAGACTGAATGTGCAGCTTGCTACTCCCTGGGGAACCCTCGGGGGGATGCAGAAAGATGTATCCAGCCTCACTGCTGGCAGTGCTGGGACACTGGGAATGGCCCCAGTCACAGTGGAATGATGCTCAGTGGAGAGTCACAGGGATACAATCTGTGCCCCAAGCTCTGTAGCCAACTATGTGTATCCCAGGCCTGATGGAGCCTCTTCCACTTGGTAACCAAAGATATTCCCTCTCTCATTCCCAGATGTGCAATGCAGAGCAAGTACTGGCCCAAGCCCGGAAGAGAAAACGCAGGACCAGCATCGAGACCAACGTAAAAGGGACACTGGAGAGCTTCTTCCGCAAGTGTGTGAAGCCCAGTCCCCAGGAGATCTCCCAGATTGCGGAGGACCTCAACCTGGATAAAGATGTAAGTTCAGAAGGTGGGGAGGATGGGTGCCCAAATGGCACCAGCTTCTGAGCACCTGCCAGTTTGATACTTAAGCTCAGAAGAGAAATGAAATATACATGGAGAGATGTAAATAACTGCCCTTTAGCTCTGCCAGACAGTTAGGATATAATATGGCTCATCAATATGAAAAAGAAAAACCCACTTGGTTCCAGAGAAGACTTTTGTTCACAGATTAAATATTTAAAACTTAAGAGAGACAAAAATAGTTCCCAGACCCAACTACAAGGATCTGTGTTTGTGTATATGTACATAAATATATGGAAGTAATCCTATAAAAGTAATCCTTTGATACTAATTCATCTCTGAAGAAGCTAATTTTTGATCCCAAGAACCCACATGGAATGTTACAGTGTTTTTCTTCTGAAGTGGAAATGCACCAGAAGAGAGACAACAACACACTAACAATACTCAAATTCGCATACTGGCTTCATCTGGCTATGCCACCAGCCTTTGGAGAGGAACCTTTCTTTCCATTTTTTTATCTTTTTTATTTACCATTTGCCATTTCTGTCATCTCTTGACTCTGGAAGCAGTGGGAAAGTGGTCATGGCTGAAGTTTGTTTGAGCTGAGCCTAGCAAGGAGTTGGAACAGATAGGGGCCTGCACTGGCAAGTTGAGGTGCTGTGGAGATGCCACCAGCAGAAAAGTCTCCTTGTCACCCACATGGCATGCCTGAGAATCCCCCCCCTCACCCTTCTCTGTCTCCCTTCCCATAGGTGGTCCGGGTCTGGTTCTGCAACCGGCGTCAGAAAGGCAAACGGCTGCTGCTGCCCTACGGCAACGAGGCAGAGGGAATGATGTATGACATGAACCAGCCCCTGGTGCCCTCCACTCTGCCCATCCCAGTGACGTCCCAGGGCTACAGCCTGGCGCCCTCCCCTCCTGTTTACATGCCAACCTTCCACAAAGCCGAGATGTTTCCGCAAGCGCTGCAGCCTGGGCTCTCCATGAGTAACAGCGGCCACTGAACCAGGGCCTGTGGGCTCACTGCAGGTGGGCTGGTACTCTGGGGCAGCCCCCCTTGCCCTGGGCTCCTACAGGCACAGCTCTGCTCACTGGGCTGATGTGTGGGGCTTTTGGGGTGTGAGGGCCTGAGAGCATGGCCCAGGGATGGTGTCTGCTCCCTGCAGATGTTCCCAGCCCTTCCCTGTTATGTGAGCTTACTGGTTCCAGCAGCATTGGCCCTCCTCTGACCTCTCCTGGGGGCAGCTCCTCCTGTCCCACTGCACCCTCTGAAGCCCCATGTGCCCAGGGCTCTTGAGCCCATGCCTGGCCCCAGCCCAGCCGCTCTCCTGCGAGATGCAGAAAAAAGTATTTTTTAGATTTTGGGAAGGGTGGGGGGAGGGGTGGTTTTTGGTTTTTGTTTTTTTTTAAGGTTTTTTGTTGTAGTTTTTTAAATGGAAATTTTTTTGTAGTGATCTAGTTTCCCAGGTGTCTTCTGCCCTGTCATGTAGAGCAGGGCTGGGGTGCCATGCCCAGAGCCAATGGCCCGGTGGCTCTGCCCACCTTCCTGGGTGGCCAGGATCAGCCAAGAGCTGGGACAAGAGGAGAAGGTGAGACCCCCACCACCCCTCATCCTGTGGCACAAGAGAGCTTCACCCCTTTGTGGGGCAGCTGATAAAGGCTTGTTAGGGTTGAGGGGATCCTCCTCAGTGCTTTGTGCCCACCATCACCCCCAGTCCTCCAGGCCGCCCCTAGTCTCCAGCCTCTGGCACCCCCAGTCCAGCTGCCCAGAGATCACCTTTCCCTGGAGGGCCCAGCCCAGTGGGCCTGCACCACCTTGTCCATGCTGCTAGCATCCCATGCCTTCCAGCCTGCTGTAGTTAATGATGATTTTCAAATTTTTTGTCCTTAATCACATTCCCTCTGGCAGTGAAATAAATATCAAAGTTCTTTGAGGCAAGAAAGAGTTAACCCTTTCCTTGCCTTCTTTGCATCCCTGCACCTACAGCCCAGCAGTTGAGGTTTGGCTGCATGCAGGGGCACAGCAGGGCTGGAGCAAGGCTCCCTAAGAAGGTGGACTTGTCCCCATCATGCCAGCAACACTCAGCTCTTGGTTGCCTGCAGCTTGGCTTCCTTCCACAACTGGTGGCAGCTTGGCCCTGGAGTGGCGTCAACTTGTCAGGTCTGTTGCCCCCCAAAGCAGAGGTGGTCAAAAGTATAGGGAGAAAGGTTGTCTTCCACTCAGTTTAAGCTTCTGGTTTGCTGTAGCTGTTTCTGGGAAGGTTGGCAGCAGTGTGAGCTTGCTTGTAGGTTGCTCCAGCTGCTGCCAGGGACAGAGAAGGACTAAGGAAGATGTAGTAGAGTTTGCAGTGAAGAGGTCTGGAACACTGGGGCTGTTCTCATCTGTGTGGTGCTGACAGGGGAGGAATAAATGTTCCCCATGTGCCATCCAGCTGAGGCAGTCTCTGGTGGGGTGATAACACCCCAGCCATGTAGGTCCATTGGACACTGGGAGCTGAGCTGCTGGGAGCAAGGATGTCTGGGCAATGGCCCTTTTTCCCACCACACTTATTTTGGTTTGTCCCCAGTCCATTCTCTCAAGGGTCCTTCTGAGCAGAATGAAATCCCCAACCAAACCTGCAGGGAATCTTCTGGAAAGCCCAGTTTTCAGTTTGATAGCTGATAGCTTTGCTCTCTAGGGCTGCCTGGAATAGGGGCACTGAAGGCAGCTTCTCGCAGGGCACCTTGGGACCCTGCAGAGGGCTTGGCTGGGCTAGATTCCAGCCCTATGGGGTGGGGCCCCTCTGCATCCCTGCTTACTCGCCAGAGCCTTGTACTTGCTTGCCCACAGGGGCACAGCTGTGTGTGGCATCCACCGGAAACTGCCCCCCCCCCCGATGTTGCTGCCCAGTGTTGCTTGGCACTTAGTGGGTGCAGGAGGCTGGCAGGGTCAGGAGCAGAAATCTGAGACAGATGTAATCTCCCAGAGTTTTGCTCCTTTCCACATTTCCACTTTGGTTTTGTGCATGCAGCCACGCAAGAGCTGCAGCCCACCATGAGACGCCCACATCCTGCTACACTGGTACCTCCTGCCCATGAGTACCCAGCATCTGTCTGTGGTCACCCATGGCCCCTCCTGTTCCACTTCTGGTTGACCCAGAAAAAAACAAAGCGGAAATCGGAAGCCACAGAACTCAGAAGAGCACAGTGTGCCCATCCAGCTGCCACCTCACCAGGGCTGTGCCAGGGGAGGGATGTCCCTCTGCTGACTCTCAGTCCTGCTGGGCACCCGGCAGCTTGCAGGGTGGCAGAGGTGGGGTTTGGTGACTTCAGGGCCACAGGGTAAGAAAACTGGAAAGCAAACTTGGGGCAAAAGGAGTTGTTTATATCAAGGGAGTTAAAGGCACTGAGTAGGAAGGAGTTGTTTATATCAAGGGAGTTAATGGCACTGAGGGGCAAAGAGCAAGGTGCAGATGGAGCAGTCACGTCTTATCCTGGTTCTGTCACTTAATCCCGACATCACCGCTGATCCCAGATGGATATTTCCGCTTGCAGTGCCCATGGTGCAGGGTTTCCCCAGTGCAATGTGTGCATGTGCAAGTTGCCCACGGGATTGGCTTTGCTTCTGGGTTGTGCAAGCCTCTGCAGGCTGTCAGCTCACTGGCTTCCTGTCACAGCAGGGAGGGAGTGACAAGCCACAGTGTCCCTCTGCCTGCCTGGCTCTGAGAGCATTTGCTGTCCTGTGGCTCCCCACTGACACAGTGACACCCATGGCTCAAGGGTGGGGGACAGAAAAAGGGTGCTGCTGGGAAGAGGGAAGGTAGATACTGTCCTTCCTCCCTGGCCATGGGGTAATAGAGCCCTGAGCCACCCACCACCCCCCTGCCCTGCCCACACCATATACACAGCCTCTGCAGCAATGTGCCACTTATTCTCACAGCACCCTCTGGTCCTGCCAGCACCCTGGCAAGGTATTCAGTGTTGGGTCAGGGTGATAAGTCCTGTTTCACAAAAAATGAAGTCATGGGGAATTGCTTGAAAGTTGCAGTGTGGCAACAGCTGGGTTGGGAGGAGAGTGAGGGCTCCTGTTCTTGCTCCACATCTTGTGTACAGGTGGGTGCCTCATCCACTTCCCACCTGTGCCTGCACTCATCCCAAAGGTCCCATCACACTAGGAGTTGAACCAGCTCTGCAGGTCAGGATAGATGTGGCCATGGGGCAGGCGGGGGTATGCTGTGCAGATGGCACAGATCCGCTCCCTCCAGTCAGTGTAGAGCTTCACACTGAACCTCCTCTGCCAGGCAAAGAACTGCTGGTAGCGGCTGGAGTTCATGGTCTTCAGGAAGGTGGCCAGCTCCTCCAAGGAGCCAAAGTCATTGACATGGATGAAGGAGTCTGCAGGAACAAACTGCTCATAGTTGGCCCTGGGTGGCCCCAGCACCACAGGCACAGTGCCGGCCAGCAGTGAGTTCCTCCAGAGTTTCTCTGTGATGTAGTCCCGGTGGATGGAGTTCTCAAAGGCCAGGTAGAACTTGGACTTGGATATTGTTGGCAAGAGACAGTCCTTGCAGAGGGGTTTGTTGTTAGCTTTCCCATATATATTCACATGGAGGTATTTGGAGAGGTTTTTGTAGACTTCAGCTCTTTTCTGAGTCTTGTGGTAATTGCTGATAACCCAGGACACCAAGTTGGTCTTTGCAGGGATGTTCACAGTAGCTGACCGGTTGGGCACAAGCTTCCCATAGGGGATGAAGATGTCTGAATCCTGTCTGTAGGTCATCACCCAGTTGAAAGTCTGGTTCCATGCTGCTAGAGCTCTAGTGTTGGAGGGGGACTCCAGGGAGACCCATATCCAGTTCTGCCCCGGCAGCCTCTCCTTGGGCAGTTTGTCCCGGCCAGGCTGGAGCCTGGAGTGGGGGAAAACCACCACATTGGCCTTGTGAAGGAGCTGCCGCTCTGTGGTGAGCTGGCAGCCTGTGATGCTGTACAGCTCATGGCACACGTCTCTGCTGACACTGGGGACCTGCTTGGAGGGCCATTCCCACACCAGGATCACCAGTGGCTCCCTGTGTTTAGAGTCTTTTCCAGAGCCCTTGGAGGGGTTGAGGAAGAACCTCAGGTTCCAGAGGATGGTTATAAACACCCCGGCAGTGACCAAGGCCTTCACACCAGGCCGGCCCCATGGTGACCATCGCAGTGGCAATGCCCAGGGCATGCTGGTGGGTTGGCTGTCACCTCATCAGGTGACGGAGCTGACACCTGTGAGAGAGAAGCGGCCATCGAGGGCCATCAGCTCAGCTTGCCTGGAGCGAGGGGTGATGGGGAGGCACTGTGGCCAGAGTGGCCAGCGAAAAGGCTCCTTTGTGAAGCCTGGGCCTCAGCATCACCCCAGGACCCTCTGCTTCCCTGTGCCACAGAGTTCCCCATGTACGTGGCCTTTGTTCATGCTCTTGCAGTCTCTGGTGACCTTTGGGGGAGCACAGATGCTTCTGGGAGGTGCAGAGCTGATGGAGAGTAGTCACCTGTGCCCCTCTGCCCCACCTTGTTGGCCCCCACTACAGGCAGTCCTTGCTTGCTCTGTGCCTCAGTTTCCCCACCTGACACACAGTCTCAGTCCTCACTTCTTGCTTTGCCCAGAATAGGTCAAACCTGATATGCAGCCAGCCTTGTCACTGCTGTGCACCAAAGAACAAGAGGGAACCAGTCCCATCCCAGTCCCATCTGAATAGCCCCATGGTGAGACCATAACTGCAAAATGGGGTGACTGACTCTGAAGTCCAAAACTCTGCTGAGGGCGGAGTTTCGCAGTGTCCTGCCTAAGAAGTGCCTGCTCACCCCAGCATTCTCCTGTAACAATGGCAAAGCAATTCCCAGGTTCAAGGTGCCCTCCCTAGGTCAGGGTGCACTCCCCAGTCCCTAAGGGCATCAGGTGCCCCAGCAGGCTGGGAGCTCATAGCTTCAGTGCCCCAAACACTCACATTTTATATTTAGGATGTCACAGATGGCCAGTGCCCCACTGTGTAGGCACAGAGGGGAGGAAGGACAGGGATAGCAAGGAGGACAGTGCAGCACCTAGGGCTGCCACTGGTGGGAGTCAACTTGCAGACACATGGGCCCCCCAGCTGTGGAATGCTCACCCTGCCAGGGTGCCCATCTGCCTGCCTCGGGCTTCTGTGGTTCAACCAGCAGCACTCCTGGAAGCAGAGCAGTGGCAGAGGTGGAGAGGGGGATGGTTGGCTGCACCAGCCACCAGCTTAAGTCCCCTCTGGAGAGCTGATCCCACTGCAGAGCTCAGAGCATTCAGGACCAAAGGTGGTTTCCACAAAAAGGGAAACCTCTGGAAACATGATTGCCTGAGAAACATGAGTCCTGCTGTCAGCTGGGGCTGAGCCAGTCCTCCAGTATTCCAGTCTCCTGGAAAGCAGTGCCCTACTTTCCCACCCACCCCAGCATTGCAGCTTGGCTGCAGAAAGTCCCTCATACTGGCCTGCTCCATCTGTCCAGCTAGAATACATGAGCTAAGTTTAAGCTCCAGACAAATCTGGCATGGGAAGCAGAAAGGGCTAGGAAAGCTTTGCTGGTTCCCTGCACTACACATCAGTGCTGCAGGTCTCTGTCCCCAGCAGTGGAAATGTTGCTCCTGTTTTGGGAATGTTGCCCCCATTTTCAGGATACTCTGACAGGGAACCCCCTGCTTTAGCAGTGGCAGGGCCCACCCCATTTCTCAGCCCCTCTCCCCTTGGTGGTCATTAATGTTGAACTCAGACTTACTGCGATAGATGTGTGCGAGGTGCCAGGTGCGTCTGCCTGGGTGCTGCTGTGCTGGGCTGGGGCACTCGAGGACTTCCTCTTTTTTTCAGTTTTGCCTTGTGCCAGCCTCACAGCAGGTCCTTCCTGCCCCATGTATCAGCTGGCACACCCTACTGCCAACACTTCCCCTGCACTGGGCTGGGGGGTGGGTACCCTGTGACTGGGTGGGTGCCCCATAGTTGGGTGAGTACCTTCTGGCCAAATGGGCACCCCATGGTGGGTGCATGGCCAAAACAAGCTGGGTGCCCCGTGGCTGGATTAGTGCCATCAGCCTTGACAAGGTGCCACCCATCTGCCACCCGCAGCTTGGTGGCAAACAGGATACCAACTCCCACTGACTCATCCTGAAACCATCAACTAACAGTCCTGAAGTGCTACTGAGCCCCAGGCACTGTCCTGCCCGGGATGTTTCCTGCCAAAAGGGGAAGCAGGCACATGTGAGTCTCAGCAGTGTGTGCACTGAGAGCTGCCTCCTCTGCCCCTGCCCCAGTTCTGCCCTGCTCCCAGTCTGGCTCAGTTGTGTCCTTTGCTGGCATTTCTGTTCAGAACCCAAGTCTCCAAGAAAGCCCTGGCAGGCAAAATGAGATGGGGAAACTGAGGCAGAGGCAAGGAGGGGAGCATCGAGTTGTGCAGCATTGTCCCTGAAGCTGGCAAGGGTATGCCCTATGTCTTGGTACACACAGAGCTTGGAACAGGGTCCAAACTTCTCCCTGGGAGTTCTAAGGCTGCTCCAGTGCCCCTGGGATGTGCACCCTCATTCCTGCTGGCTGCCAGCCTCTTGGGATCCTTGTTGGGCACAATGCCATGCCACCATGCCACGGTGTAGCAAGGCTCTGTGGTTTCAGTGACACTCCAGAAGTGCAGCCCCAAGGGAGGGTGTTCCTTCTTCCGCAGCCATGTCCATTTCCTGTTATCTTTTCTCACTCCTTTTCTGCATTTCTTCCCCTGTATGATTGAAAGCCCAGATACCACAGTCCATGGGCACCATTCCCAGCCTTCCCTAGCCCTCCAGCTGTGGGCAGTAGTCCCTGCCTGGCTGGAGCATTCAGCATCATCCCGCTGCTGTCCCATAGCCTGAGAGTCCAGGGCCACATAGGGGGCCATAGGGGAGCCCTGGGGCCATTCCCCTCCATGGAGGACAGCACTGGGGACAGCATTTCCACAGGGTATTCAGGATGGCTGGTAAAGCAGCAGGGAGCTTCTCCTTGGCACTTAATAGCTGTCATGTGCGGGTGTTGCCCCAGGACACCCTGTGTGCAGGGACAAATGCCCTGGGAGGACTTCAGCCAGTGGATCCAAACACCCTGACTCTGTGACCCGAAGGACATGGCTCTGAGCAAGGCAGGGAGCCAGGGCGGGTGCTGCCAGAGAGGGATGGGCAGAGATCAAGGCCAGAGGCCAGGTCATGAGACCATCAAGAACGCTGGACAGCACCAGCACAGAGCAAGGAGATGTATGTGTGGGTAGTGCCACCTGCAGATGACTTCACACAGAGACAGGGGCTTGGCCACCCTGCAAGGAAGTCTCTGGAGAGGTGCTCAGGGGTCCATGTTCCCACGTCTTCAGGACCCTTGGTCCGTGGGCCACAAAGTCTTTGGAGCTTCTAGCCCATGGAGGCATTGGGCAAGTGAGTCCTTGGGCTTCAGGCACTGGGTCCTTGGAGATTTGCCACTGTGTCTCCAGGGCTGTGCGGCCCCGTGGCTGGGTCTGTCCCTTGCTGGCTTCTTGGGGTTTCCATGGCCATGCCAAACAGAAGAGCAGCTGTGAAGCTCCCCAAGTCCCCCCAAGGGGCAGCAGGAGGTAAGGTGCAGGAGACCCAGGTCAGGATTTTGGGTCTCCCCACTGTGCTCCTCCAAGCTGGGGACCTACTCTGCTGCAAGACAGGCTTTTCAAGAAGCCTAGGGTGACTGCATCCCTCTTCCAGGGACCTAGTGAAAGCTCAGCTCCCCTCAATTCTGGGCAGCTCTGCTGCCTGTAGCCCTGCCCGCACACCCAGCAAGCCTCCCAAACCAGTTGCCCTCCTCAGGGCATGGAGCTAGGCACACAGTGCCACTCCACCACCACATCACCAGGCATTCCTTTGTCCTCCTGGGCCTCAGTAGTGTTTTGCCCAGAAGTTTGGGGAATAATGCTGCTTTGTGTTGGACAAGGGGAGCTTTTGTTAGTGCTGGGCAGCTGCCAAAGGGCCTGAGCACAGGCACCCTTGGCACCACTGCTGGGGTTGGGGCACACAGAGAGGGAGTCACTGCTCCCAGCTACACTTGGCCCATGAAGCAGCATGGAGAGTGAGATGGTTGGAGAGAGCTGGAGGAAAGGCGAGTGAAGGGGTAGAGAAGGCTGAGGGAGAGCAGGAAGAGGGAGGGACAGGTGGGAAATGGAGAGAACCAGGACAGGGAAAGAGAGGGAAAGAAGGATGGGGGAATGGATGGAAGCAAGGATGGATGGAAAGGAGAAAAGATGGCAGGAAGGAGGAAAAGAAGGAAGAAAGTATGGAAGGAAAGATAGATGGATGGAAAGATAGATGGATGGAAGGAAATATGGATAGGAGGATGGATGAATGGCAGGAAAAAAGGATGGATGGAAGGATGGATAGAAGGAAGAGTGGATGGGATTAAGGAGGAGAGCTGGCCTGGTTCAGTCCTTAATGCTGAGGGCATTCAGCCCTGGGTTCAGAGCTGACAGGAGGTGGCAGCAGGTTGGTCCCTCCAAAAACATCTGTGGACGCCTCAGCACATGTCCCTGGGAGAGGTCAGGCAGGAGCAGGGTGGGCAGCATCCAAGAGCAGAGACAGCCGTGGCACCCTGGTACACACAGCCCGCAGCCATGGGCTAGCCCGTCGTATCCTGGGGGAGCATAAGGGGCAGAAACGCGGAGGTGACCTCGTATGGCTGAGAGGCGGGAGGGCGACGGCTCGAGGGGAGCGACGGTTCCCCGGCCCCTGGGGCAGCAGCCCCGCTCCGAACAGTCAACACCGGGGTCACGGTTGCCAGGATGGGCCGGGCCCGCGCCGCGCTGTGTCGGGGCCGCCGTGCAGGCGGAGGGGGCGGCTCCGGCGGTGCCTTTAAGGGGCGGCCGCCGCGGGCGGGGTTGGTGCTGGTGCTGCGCAGGGTTGGGGCGGGTGTGGCGGAGCCAGGCCCGGGCCGAGGCGGCTTTGCTCTCTCGCAACCCACGGCAAGCAGTAGACGGTGGCCAGGAGGGGATGGTGGTGTGCGGCGGGTGACCGCGGAGCTGAGCACGGCGCGGCCTTTTAGCGGGGCCGGCCAGACCCGACCATGGGGTTCCTGCATCAGCTCCATCTTCTGCTCTGGAAGAACGTGACACTGAAGCGGCGCAGCCCGGTGAGCAGGGGCGGAGGGGGGGCTGCAGCCCCGAGGGGCGAGGCCAGGCCCCGCGTGGAAGTGGTGCTGTAGGGTCCCCACGGTCTCTCGGCCCGGCGGTGTCCGCCTGCCTTGGGCCGCTCGTTCACGAATCCTCCGGCCCGGCGCGCCCCCCGGCCCCTGTGTGGCAGCAACAGTTGGGGCTCTCCGTCTTCGCTGTTGTGTCCGTGGGGCAGCCCGGACCCGGAGGCTGCAGGAGGAGCCCGGGATCGGAGCTGGATGTCGCCCCCCCCCACCCCGGATGGGATCGCTCCCCGAGCCCCGGTGCCTACCGAGTAGAAATAGGTTCTCAGCCCATATGTGGGTCGGAGCCACCGGTCTTCTGTGGGCTGGAGAAAAGGCCGCTTCGCGGGGTTTGGGGCCGGGGGGCTGACGTGTGTCCCTCCCGGGCTGGCACAAGGGGCAAGATGGCATCGTGCTGGGGCCTTGGGGCCGCTGCCACCCTGTCGCAGGCTCCCTGTGTGGGGTCACCCGTCAGCCTTCCGAGGGACCCCGCAGCTGTGGGCAGGGGGTGGGTGCGCGGCCCGAGGGAGCCGGCTATTTTTAGCGGGTGGGGGAGGGGAGCGAGCTGCTGCTCGCAAGCGGGCATCGCTTTTCTCTTCCCCTCCCAAATATCCCGCAGGCCCGATCCTGCTGTTCCTCACCGGCAGCCGCCAGCACCAGACTCTGTGTCCTAGTAGCCGGAGCAGCAGAAGCCCCTCTGACAGGAACAGGGCCGAGCCTGGCACTCCGGGCAGGTTTCTCTGCACCGACAGCCCCGGTGCCCCCAAAATGGATGAGGGGGATGATGCTCTTTGGCTGAGTCATCTCCCCTCTTTACCCTGAGCAGAGCTGCGTGGCCATGGCAGGGGCTGCACCAGACCCTTGCCTGCAAGGATGAGCAGCCTGGCACAGCTGGGCCCTGGCACACACCAGCTGACCTGGCCCTGGCTGCCATGGCCATTGGGTTACAGAGTGGGGTTGCACACAGCTTTTGGAGACCCATTTCCCTGTGACCCTCCCTACCAGCCCTGTGGGCAGCATGGGGATGCAGCACAGGAAGCTGTGGCCAGAGGAGGAGGATGAGGAGCCCAGGCCCCATCACCTCCATGTGTATGGACTGTTACTGGAGTGCCACTGCTGCAGGCAGGGTGGCAGGGTATGGAGCAGCCCCTCCTTGCCCACCCAGTGATGCCGTGAGTGCATGGCGTGCGCAGGGGACCAGCTGTGTGGCAGGATGAGAGCTGGTCCCAGTGCCAGGGGTGCTCATGGATGGATTTGATGCAGTCCCTAGGACAGCTGTGCCCTGAGGATGCGTATGCCCTGTGTATGTCACCTCCTTCCTTGTGCTACTGCTGTGTGTGAATCCCAGAGTCACTTGGTGTCCCTGGTTTGTGCAGGGGCCATCATCCTGCTCACTCCCTGGGAGCTCTGCCCTCTCCAAGCAGTGCTGGGCTGAGCAGCCAGTGCTGGCTGGCCAGGACAGAGCCAGGCCCTGCGTGGTGGCTGTGCCTGGCACTCAGCAGTGGGTTCACCAGTGCAGGTCTGGCCTGGCAGCGGCCACAGATGGATGTTTCAGTGAGAGAAACCAGCTCCCACTGGAGTGATGGTACTGCATCAGTCAGCAGCTGGGGGACTGGAGCAGGGAGGGGGGGCGGGCTGCACTACTAGCCCATTCTCCTGCTGGGTGCTTACCCAGGGGCAGGCAGAGCTGTAGGTTGCTGGGCTTCTCCCAGCCTCAGAGAGGGAATGTAGCTGCCTTTTGGCACAGCTTGGTGCTGCAGGACTCCCCTGGGGGTCAGTCCTTGCCACCATGTGCTCCCCTCCCGGCAATAGGTGGAGTAGCAAATCCAGTGCTGCAGGGTGGGGTGGGAAGCAGAGACTCCAGGTTTGACTGAGGGCTCTGGGCTGGGACTTGAGAGCTGGAGCAGTTCTGTGTTCTGCCCATGAATGTTGGTGGCCTAGGGGCATCCCTGTTGTCCCTGGCAGCAGGGGCTGTTCAGGTGCAGGATTACAGTAGGGTACAGACATGGTTTTGGGACAGACTTTATTCATAGGCACTTGGTGAGAGCTTGGCGAGGCCATTTATAGGTGGGTGATGGGTGTAGCGAGACCTGCAACATGGCCGGGGGATGGCCAGGCACTGTCCCTGGCCACTGGCACCTCTTGTAAGGCCTTGTTCCCAGCCCACGATGGCTTTGGACCTTGCCTAGTGTGGTTGAGCTGTTCTAGGGGCTGCTCTGGGATTTGGCCGAGATTTTATTCTTCCCAGAGCAGAAATTCAGGCAGGAACCCTGGGATGATGGAGGTCTGAGCAGAGCAGCATCGGTGGCTCTTGATGGAGGGAAACCCAGGTTGTGGGGTCCCCTGGGGTGCCCATGGCAGCCCTGGGGATTGCTGGCTGTGCTTTGAGTCTGTTGGGACAGGCACTGTTAAAGGATGGACTCTCCCATGACTTCAGTATTTGGTCTAAACCTGTGTTGGATGTAAAACTAGCTGGTGCTCTCTCAAAAGTCACTACAGGCACAGTCCAGGGTGTTCACCTGCCTGCCCTGAGGTGCTTTGTGCCCATTTATTTGGGATGGGCAGGCAGCCACAGCTGGAGCTCCTAGTGATGGAAATGTCCTGCCAGTTTGCTTGGTCCTGGGGAAGTGTTGCTGGGCAGTTCAAGGCTCTTTTGGAGGACTGGTGGGAGCAGTTCTGTGCTATTTTGGTGCTGCAGCACATTGATGGGGCTCCCTGTGGCATGGGCCCTGGGATGAGGGAAGGAGTATAGGAAGAGCTGACAGCAGTGTGGCTCGATCTGTGCCTTCTGCACTTTGTCCTGAAGAAGGAAAACTCTCCACACAGGAGCTGGCAGATCTGTCTCTTCCCCCTGGCTGGTGGCAGAGAGATGGGGCAAAACTGATGCTGCCAGAAAAAGAAAGGCTGAAATTTGGGGTGCTGGGGGCTGTAACAGTGCCTCTGCTGGGGTGCAGAGTCCCTAGGACCCTGTGCGTGTGGCCCTGCCAGCTCCTGCTGCTGGGGCTGGAAGGATGCTGGTACTGAATGCATCAGTTGGGTACTGCCCTAGCTCTGAGTGCTCTTTGCCCCTTCTTTGTTTGCAGCAGGCGTGGGGAGGGGAAGCATGGGTTTGGTAGGAGTGTGCTGGCCCAGCAGTGTCTCTGCGAGTCCCTGTTGCAACGCAGGGCAGCGGGGGCCACCCACTGCAGAACACCTTCCTCCACAGTGGCTGCTGGCATGACCCTGTGCTCAGGTCAGGCATCTTGTGCCAGTGGGAGGGTGACCCTGTCCCAGTGCTTTGTGGCCTTTGCATAGGGCACTGATGGTGATGTGCCTTCTCAGCCCAGCACACAGGTGCCTGGCTGACATTGCAGGAATCAGGAGAACCGTGGTGGATGTTCCTGGGTCTTCAGCTCAGGAGAATTGTTGACAAACCCCAGCAGGGATTTCTTGCTCCTCTAGCCTCCCCAAGGCAGGACTTCAGTCTGCTGTGCCAGGGCTGTCAGGGGTGGGGATGTGCCCATGCTGGAGGCAGAGGGTAGTGGGACAGATGGACTTAACTGGAAGTGACCAGAGGCAGAGGTGAGATTGGCCAGGCCTTGGTAGGATGGGAGTTGGCAGCCCCTGAACCTGGCCTTGTCTGTTCCTATGGGGAAGGTGACCTTGAGGGTACATCTCAGGCCCACACCTGGGTGGTGACCATCAGTGGGTGTCCATGGTTAGGTCTCCACTGGAGCTGGGTGGCTTAGCCTCAGGCATTTGGGGGCCTATTTTGCCCTCAGAGCTCTCAAGCTCATCTTTTCCAGTGACCATGGCTTTACCTGCCTTTACTTTCTGGCTGTGGGCAAAAGTGGGCATTTAACAGTGATTAAAGTCTGGAGCCATGAAAATGTAAGGTATTTCTGCAGCCTTAAAATGCTATTGGAAAAGTTGGATCCTGCAGGAGCTGAAAGCCCCATCCCTCAGGGTACCTGCAGGCTGCAGGCCAGCACTTATTGCCAGTTCCTGCTGGCACTGGGATTGGCAGAGAGGCTGGCATGGAGTAGGCAACAGCTCCTTTCTCCCATGAGGAGCAGAGGCAGACCCTCCCCTGTCCTCTGGGTGATACGTGCCAGGATTTTGGATGCTGTATGTGATGTTGCTTCACCTGTTTTGGAGGCAATAAACCCCCTTGCAGGTACCAGGCTATGGTAGAGGGGGGCTGACATGGCAGGTTTGGGTGCAGGGGTTGCCAGCTTGAGAGTCGTATTATAGGGGTGCCCAGCCCATGACTGCCCTTCTCCCACACCACGGTGGCTGGAGGCTGTGGGTGTCAGGCATTGCTGGGGGCAGGCAGAAGGGAACCGAGCGAACTTTTGGGTGATGGTGATGAACAGGAAGAGCTGCCTCTGCCTGACCTGGCTGTCCCCACAAGGACAGCCCCCTGGGCTACTGAGACATGAGTGCTGCCACATCCTGGGGACAGCAGTGGAGTGCACAACTGTCTGACCTGACAGCCGTGTCTATGCTGGCCCTGGTTCCAGCACATCCCCCATCTGTCCCAGTGCTGGCTGGAGGGTGGGCACAGTGACACTACTGTGCCGGGCTGGGGTGTTTGCTCTGTTCTGTTTGCACCACTGTCCTTTGGTGCTTACCTGGCCTATTGACCTGGCTGTGTGGGAGCTGTGTGTCACAGCAGGCACTATTGCCTCCTGCTCGGCCTCCTCACAGCCTCTTGCTTCCATCTGACAATGTGGCAGAAGATGGGCATAGGCATTGAATCACTGTCCCAGTGCTCCAGGAAAGACACGTTCCCCTGCCAGGGGCCAACACCCTGCTATGGCACCCACCCAGCTCTGCCTCCCCCCTGGTGGAATTGGGCAGGACCCCAACACCCCTGCCTCCAGCCAAGAGCAGGGCTGAACGTGTGACAAGTTACCCCACTGTCTGTAGGGTGACAGGTGGACACCCAGCACTTGTGCAAACCTGAACAGTACCTATGACCTCATCCTACTCACATCCAACCAGGCTGAAATGAACATGTGGCAGGGGATGTGGAAGGAGTGAATGCTACCACCCAGGAGCTGTCCCTGGCCCCCACAGCCACTGTCACCCAGTACAAGGGCTCCTGGGACCAGTGTCCCACCCTTGGTCCCGCACTTTGTGTGTTGGAGTCCAGAACATCCCTCTGGCGACCCTGGAGGGTTTGGAGACCAGATGGGGTGTCTGGGATCCGTACAAGGGGGTCAGCCAGCCTCACTCAGAGCCGAGGAGGACACTGCTTCTGATCCCTGGCCATGGGGCCCACATTGTACGAAGAATTACAGGCCAAGAGAATTCGAAATAAGTAGTAGTTAGTTAATCACAGAGTGTGAATGTAGAATCTAGGATTTTTAGTATATGGGTTTGAAAAGGCAAGATGGAGGAATTGGAGAGCAGTCCTGTCCTCCTTGTTCTTGTTCTCATCCCCTGTTTTCTGCTGAGTTGGATCACAAGGATTGGTTTAGAGTAGAAATGGCATGTTAACAGAGGTAGTAAGTAGTGGTAAAATTTTGTAAATAAAAAGTACATTGTGGATGGTGGTTGGGTCAGGGAGACCATGCATAAAGCCTGGGACCCTCTGATCCGCCCAGTCTGCCACGTGTCCTGCTCTGCTGGGGATGCCTTGCAGAGCTGAGAAAGAACTAAGAGATAATGAAAGTATAAACAAGTTTGGAGGCACAGACTGGCAGACTCAGTTTGTCTTCTTTGGCTCTGGTGCAGGACCTTGTGAGCAAGAAAAGCTCAAAAACCCTACATACCTCAGGGAACAGCAACCCTGAAGTGAATCTTGGGGAAAAGCAACCCCGAGACTTGTGCTCTCTTCAAGAGAGAAGAGAGGCAGGGGATGGGTGACAGGGCATGGCAGACTAACTGGTGCAATCATGGCCAGCTGCTCTCAGGGACTGGCCCTTCTCCTCTCCTCGGCCCTCTCCTACTTACTGGGGAGAATTTCCTTCTCAGCTGCTTGCATCCTGGCTTTTCCTCCTTGCTTCCTCACACAATCCCAAAATGTCCCCCAGTGTCTTACACCTGGGCCCACCATCCCCAGGCTGTGCTGGTCTCCCTGTCGTGTGTCTCTCTGGAAGTCTGAGGCTCTGTTGGACCCTGCTGCATGCCAGTGCCCCACTGTGGGTCTGGAGCAGACCTGGCCTCCCCACCTCTGGGAAGTTCCCATGGGGACTGTCCTGGGGGGCAGGGTCAGTCCTAGAGGTGCAGCCTGGTAAATAGCCATATGCTACCATATCTGCCCATCACCATGTCACTCTGGATGCCAAAGGTGTGGGACAGCCTGCTGTGACACTGGGGTATGTGGCAGCGCAGAAGGGACTGGGGACAAGGGTAATCTCTGGGGATGGAGATGAGCAAAAGTCAATGGCCCCTATCAAAAAAATAAATAACAACAAGCAGGTTGCCACCAAGGACAGTCTCCACATGAGCCTGGTACAGGCCAGCATGGGTGTGTGGGGATGGTCCCCGCGGTGCTCAGGCACAGAGGCTCTGTTGTGTGCCTGGTAAACAGGCAGGGGGTGGGGCAGGGGCCACGGGACAGCAGTGTGTGTCAGGGTGTCCCCTGTTATCCTGCCTTGTGCAGGAACAGTGACACCAGAGACTGTCCCTGGAACTGGTGTTATCAGAAAGATGAGGATTCTCAGGCACTGCTCCTGGGGGCATTTTCATCTCCTCCAATCATTCTTTCTCTCCAAAACCAGGAACCCTGGCATAGTGGGTGCAGCATGGGCAACACCCATGGGTGCAGTTGTCCTTGTACCACAGAAGTAGCACTGTGGCCATTTGCTGGCGGGGACCTGGATGCAGGCCTCCCTCTGCTTACTGCATTTGGGGCTGCTCTGACTTTCTTGACAGACTGCTGGCAGCCCCTGAGTGGGGCAGCATGGAGGTGATCTTGGAGACAGGAGGGCCTGACCCTGTCACCTCTTAGCTGCTGCATCTTTCATGTTAAAGTCCATTCTTGTCAAGCCATGGGCTTGCCCATTTAGGCACTGTCACTGGTGGAGGCTGGTGTGGGTGGTGTAGCAAGCTCCTTCCAAGTAGTGGAGTTGGGCTTTGCCCTGCCTATGGGTGGCAACAGGTTTCAGGGTCTTAGCAGTGGCCTTGGGTTTGATCTGGCCCTGGAGTGAGCTGAAGTTGGCTCACCTCACTCTGTGCATCAGTTCCCTAACCTGCAGTGGTTCCCTGCTGCTGGGCAGCAGGGCTGTGACGTGTCTGGGCACTCTGGTGTAAAGTGGCCACAGCTGTGCTAGCAGTGTGCTGAGTGCTTGCTCCTGCTGGCAGCTGGCAATGCCGATGCCTATCCCCAGGGCCTCTGGACACAGAGCCTAGCCTGGAATTCTGAGCCATTGTGGCCAGGAATTCCTGGGAATTTATTTATCCTGTTATTTACCATATGCTGCCAGTGGAAATTCCTTGCAGCCAGAGCCTTTTGGGAGGGCACAGAAGGGGTGCCAGGATGGCCCAGTTGCACCTGGAGCTGGTGCCAGGGCCTGGCTGAACTGAAGGTCTACCCTTTGCTATCCGACTCAGCAACTGAACCTTGTTAGATCCAACAGTGGCACAGAATCATGCTGCTCCAGGCTGTGAGGGCACTAGCTTTCAGGACTTGAGGTCTTCTCCCTGAGCAGCCCAAGTTATGGTCAACTGTCGAGGTTGAGCTCAAGCCTCAGCCCCCTGTTTGCGCTGCTGGAGGAGTCATCCATCCCCTCTGTGTCCCCTGCCCTGTCCTGCAGTGCTCTGGACAGGGTGGTGCAGGCAGGAGGTTGTGGGATGCCCAGGAACCTGTTTGTCGCTGGCTGAGCTGTGACAGAGCCACCAGCCATCTGCAATACATGGACACAGTGGTGCACTGCACCGATGCCTGGTGGCCCGTGTTCTGCTCATGGTTCTCCCTGGTGGCTGGGTTCTGACCTTAAGCATCCTGTTTCCTCTGCTTTGTGTCATCCTCAGTGGGTGCTGACCTTCGAGATCTTCATCCCCCTGGTGCTCTTCTTCATCCTCCTGGGGCTGCGGCAGAAGAAGCCGACCATCCCTGTGAAGGAAGGTGGGTCCCAGCAAGGCAGTGCTTGGGGCTCTGCCACGTTTGGGGGCACCCTGAGGCCCTGGGGAGGTGCTCCAGCCTAGGGGCAGGGGGTACCTAGAGAAGCGTGTTGGGGGACATTGCATTGGACAGGGGCTACAGCCAAGGACTGGTGGGGCAGACGTGATGAGTAGAAGTAGCAGTCTATGCCACCCTGGGGAGGTTCTGCTGGGGATGGTAGCACCAACCAGCCTGTGCCTGTCATCGACACAGACATTTTGTGTGGGGAAAGGGGAGCTGGATGGTGCTGGAACAGCCACGTTCCCCCCAGGTAGTCAAGGGTCAGCTGGAGTGGCTCTGGGAAGGGCTCCCCAGTGCAGGGGAAAGTGACCTACAGGAGGCCTTTCAGCTGGCCTTGGGGTGCTCAGAGGCCTGGCCAGATGGTAAATTGATGGGACTGGAGCTGATGACTCTGGGAGAATTCCAGCGGGAGCTTTGGCCTGGGCTCTGGTGCCCATGGGCTGTGCTCCTGGGAGAAGGCAGTAGAGTGAAGCTGCCATCTCACCAGGGCCTGTGAATGCTCACCTAAATGGGTGCCCTGGCACAGGTGGCACAGCAGGGCCAGGGAGATGCTGGGCACTGGTGGTGACCCCAAGTAACGATGGTTTGAGCCTGTGTTTCAGTGTGTGCCAGTGAGGGAGAGCCCAGCTGCTGCCAGCGTGGTCCGGCTGCAGCAGACACTACGCACGTTCCTGCCTTGGCACTGACATGCGCTCTGTGTTGTGTGGTTTTTGGTTTGGTTTTTGGTTCTTTTCTGCTCATGTTTTCTTTTTCTTTCCCACCATCTCCCCTGCCCGCCTGCCCTTCATGCCTCAACTGCATGCGCCAGTCTGTAAGTTGGTGGGACAGGTGGGCACCCTCCCCCCATTCCCTTGCCAGTGCTGGCTTCATAGTCTGGGGAGGAAGAGCCTGGTTTCTCACTCACTCTGACCTAATCCATGCCTCTGTAAATCCCTTGCATTCCTCCACAAATGGTGAAGATGAGCTTGGGCAGCACAGTATGGCCCCTGCCTGCTCCTCGCTGGGGACTGACCAGCCATGGTGGTGTACCCCTTTGGTTGATGGTGCTGGGTTCCCCAGGTGCTGGGGCCACTGGTGGCCATGTCCCCTGCCTCCTGGGCTGCATAGGGCACTCCAGGCCAGGTGGAGGCTTGTCTTACCTCTTCTTCTCGCCTCCGTCCTGGAGCAAAGTCTGCTGGGTCCTGTCACCCATGTGGAGGCCTGTGGTCACCCAGTCTTGCCCAATCACCAAGGAGTTGGGGCTGGCTCCCACCCTGGCACCATCACCAGGTCCCTATCTTGGCCCCTCATGGCTGGGACAAGCTGGGATGTGGCACTAGAGGAGCCTCAAGGCCAGCAAGATGCCATGCACTGACTTTGTCACCAAACCACGGCATGGCCACCAGTGTGGATTCCACCACCCCAGCAAACTGCTGGCCTGTCCCATGCTGCACCTGTCCAGAAGCCCATATTCACCAGTTTCTGCCGATTGTGGCCTTGCTAACAGCACTGACCTATCTCTAACCACACGGTCATCGGCAGGGTGGCGAGAACAGGGTCCTTGCCTGGCACTGCTGGGTGACAGCCTGTGGACAGCCCCATCAGGCAGGAGCATTCTGGACTTGCTGTGCCCTGGGGAAGGACACAGGAGAGTCCCAGCAGAAATGATGGCTCAGTGGAGGAGGGAAGATTTGCCAGCCCTTTGCTACTTCTTGTTTCTTCCATCTCCCTGCTCTGTGTCTCCATTTCCACCTACCTCCAGCCACTGGACCTTGAGGCAGCTAGGTTGGGGGGGAGGCTGGGGGCTCTGAGAGCTGCAGGTGACAAATCTATTTTCCCTGTTGTATTTTTCCTCCTTTTCCCTGGAGATCCACTACTGCCTCTGAGGCTACTAACAGGAGGGCCTGGGAGCCTGGAGGAGGTTGGTGGCTATCTTGGGGGCAAGTGGCAGAAATTGGCATCATCATGGGGCTCAAGGGAGCCATCACCCAGGGAAGAGTGGGTGGGGGCAAGAGGGCTGGAGCCAGGGATGCTGGAGCTGCCTGCAGCTCCAGAGTCACCAGCCAGGACAGCCCTGGTGGGAAAGCTGCTGACTTCTGATCATGGCCGCCAGCCTCCCATGGGCTCGCAGACCCCAGCGTGTGCTTTTCTGAACTGAGTGTCTGTTTCTCTGGTGGCCCTTTCCCCCTCCTTGCCTCTTTGCCTCTCCTCCCCGCTGCCTGCACTTTCCTTGGCCTCTTCTGCACTCTTACTGGCTCCAGCTTTCTACACGGCGGCCCCGCTCACATCAGCCGGGATTCTGCCGGTCATGCAGTCCCTGTGCCCTGACGGCCAGCGTGATGAGTTTGGCTTCCTGCAGTACTCCAACTCCACGTGAGTTCTGCCCTCACCATGTACTTCCTCTCCCAGCCCTCACACTCCCACACAGAACCTGCCCCTCTCCATGTTGGCACTGCCACCTTAGGGCTGAGGCAGAAGTTGATATCCCCCAAAGTGTTTGGGTGCAGACCACTGTGTCCTTGGTGCAGGGGACACCTCAGTCTGTTCTGCTGTGGGCTCCCAGGTGTTCGGTGCTGGGAGGAGGATGGAGATGGCCCTTGGAGACACCTTAAGGTGCTGGGCCTCTCCTCTGAACCCTGGCACACTGGATTTCAGTGCTCAGGCAAGGGCAGTGGTGCCCTGTTTCAGACAGGACTGCTGTCCCCTGCACCTGAGGGGCTCTTTCCCCGAGAGTTCTGGGGAAGGTGTCTGCATCCCTCTGTCCCTGAAGCCAGGGCCGTGCTGCGCTCTCGCAGGGTGACACAGATTCTGGAACACCTCAGCGAGGCAGTAGAGCAAAGCAGCCTCTTCGACCCTCAGCACCCAGGACTGGAGGAGGAGCTGGAGTCGCTGCGCCGGCACCTGGAGGCCCTCAGCAGTCCTGAGCCCAGCTCCATGGAGACCCACTTCAGCAGCCGAGCAGGTGGGTTGTGCTCTGTCTGCCTCTGCTGTCTGTGCAGGCAGAGACAGCACCAGCTTGCATGGCATGCAGCAAAGTGATAGTGTGGGGCAGTACCCTGCCACTGTCCTGCATTGCTGCGTTGGGCAGGGCCAGCTCTGGGGCCATGCCATCTACCTGATGCTGGTGGCTGCTCTGACTTCCCACCTTGTTCCTTAGCAGGATCCAGCTTCACACTGGCGTGGGCAGCCAAGGACCAGGGTGAGCTGCGGCACTTCCTGATGCAAAACCTGTCCCTCCCCAACAGCACAGCTGAGCTGCTCCTGGGCTCCAGCATTGACCTGCAGGAGGTAGGTGACCTCTGGGCTTTGCAGGGGTCTGTGCTGTCCTGTGAATGCCACCCAGCTGGGATTTGTCCTTCCCTGCAACCCTATGCCAGGGCCTTGTTGGGCAAGCAGGTGCAGCACAGGTGCTCCACTCTTGGCACACCTGGCAGTCCTGCTCTCATCTTGGTGCAGGTGTACCGGCAGTTCTTTGATGACTTGCCTTTGGTACCTGATGAGACCCATGAGCGAGACCTGTGGGATGGGTTTGGCCCTGGCAAGAAGATGACGCAGCTGGAGGTGAGGAGCGGTGTGGTGTGCAGGGGACATGGTAGGGTAGACCCCCTCCTCTTGTCTCCTCCATATCCCACCCCAGCTGATCTGGGCCTGTCTGTCCCCATTGAGGGGCCATGACAGAACATTGTCAGGGGCAGAGCAGCAGCAGGGTCGGCTGGAGTCCATCCTGGTGCTGCCACCAGTTCCCCCAGTGTTGAGACACACCAGTGCCTATTCGTGGCTTTACCATTGCAATGGAGGTTGGTGCTGCCTTGGTGGTGGCTGTGGAGGGAGCAGGGGAAATTGTTCTCCCCTTGTGTCTTGCATGCAGGGGACCCCTGCTTCCTGCATCTGCACATCCCTTTTATTCCCCTCCCTGTGGAGACTGTGAATGCCGTGGGGCCATTCATGTATGCTTAGGGACAGACAAGTAGGGAGACCTGGGGGAAGCCCGCATTCCACCAGCCATCCCCATTCTTCATCTTGCAGAAGAGCTTCCCCAATGGCTGGAGGAGCCTACAGGAAGGGCTGGTTCACAGGGTGCTGCGAGACCCAGTGGCAGCCCCACACCAGCCAGCACTGCTCCACATGCTCTCCCAGGCTCTGGGCCTCACCAGCACTGCTGTGGCACCTGCCATCTCTGATAGCCCCCAGGCCTTCGTCACCGAGATGGAGGTGAGCACCTCACGGGGCAATCTGGGCTGCTTTGCCAGAGCAGGCACTGCAGCGCTGTCCCTACAACTTCCTGCCCTGTAGAATGTCCTCTTCACTGGGCCAGTGCTGGAACAGCTGACATGTGAGCGGAACCCAGGGGGACTGCACCGCCTCCTGCGCGTGTCCCCCAGGCAGCAGCCACTGCTGGCAGCATACCAGGCACTGGCCTGCAATGGCAGCCGAGCCACTCGGCAGGAGCGCTTTGCCCAGCTGGCCTCCAAGCTCCAGGAGCAGCTGGACACCCCCAAGATCATCAGCAGGGTGAGAGCTGGGCGGATGGGGCAGGCTGGTGGCAGGGATGAGACTTGGGCAGGGTTTTCTATTCAGCTGACATTGTGTTGGGAGGGGGAACAGTTACATGGCCTGGCTTCTTCTGGTCACCCCCTTCTCTGACATGAGCACTGCCCCACACAGCTCCATGGTAAGATCCCAGGTGGTTTTCCCTCTAGCACTTGCTTGAACACTGCCTGTTGGATAGGACTGGGTGTCCCCAACATCTTCCTAGGTGTCTCTGCCAGCTTCTTCTCCCCAGGACCAGCAAAGCCCTTGGTGGCACAGCTCAAGCCTGACTCTGAGGTCTCACTCCTTGTCCCACTCAAGCTCAATGTGTCCTTTGTAGGAACAGAGGACCACCCACCCTGCCTATCTTGAGTGTCCTCACACAAGTCCCTGCCAGCATTTGCCACCATTCTCACTGCCTCATAGCCACCATGCACAGCAATGAGTCCCCGGCCTTACCTCGGCACAGGTCCAACCAAGAAAGTGGAGTTGCTATTGCTTGGGGTCCTCATTGGTCCCTTCCTAATGGCAAATAGGATGCTCTTGTCCCAGCAATGAGTAACTCCTTGTCCACTCATATTCACAGCTGAAGCTGGAGAAGATGAACAGCACAGCCACCCAGCACCGCCTCCGTGCCCTCCTCGAGGACCTGGTGGAGATGGAGAAGGTTCTCCGGGACGTGGACATCCTCTCGGCACTGGCTAAGCTGCTGCCCAGGGGAGCCTGTGCCAGCAAGGCCCCACCACCCACAGCCAACAGCACCAGCTGGGCCAGCGCCAATGCCACGGCTGGCAATGCCACAGCAGAGGAGGAAGAGGGCACTGGGGAGGGCCCATCCAGCATCGACAACCCCCAGGGACAGTTCTCAGCATTCGTGCAGCTCTGGGCAGGGCTGCAACCCATCCTCTGTGGCAACAACCGGTAGGAGCACTGGGGGATGGCTCCAGGTTTTCCCTGTGCAGGCCAGAGGTGTCACCCCTTTGCTGAGCAGGCAGGATGGGTGCTGTGCTGCACTTGGCTGTGCTGCAGCCAGGGGTGCCCTTGTGTTGCGCAACACCATGCAGATACTGGAGTCAGTGTGAAGGCCTGTCATGGACAAAGGTGGGGGCTACCTGCAGCAAGGGGTGCTGAGCCTGAAACAGAGTAGAAAGCCTGAGCTTCCTTTGCAGGACCATCGAGCCTGAGGCACTGAAGCAGGGCAACATGAGTTCGCTGGGCTTCACCAGCAAGGAGCAGCGGAACTTGGGCCTCCTTGTGCATCTGATGACCAGCAACCCCAAAATCCTGTATGCACCTGTGGGCACTGAAGTTGACAAGGTCATCCTGAAGGTGAGGATGCATAGGCTGGGACACCTGTCCTTCTCCCACCAGTCCTGCTCTGCAGATGGGCTGTGTGGCAGGGAAGAGCTTGACTCCTAGAGACAGGTAGTGGGAGGTGGGCAGGTATCTATGGCTGCTAGCCATCCCAGAGAGCAGGAAGCCCGTCTCTCTGCCCGCTGTATGACTTTCTGCCTGGCCCCCAGGCCAATGAGACCTTTGCCTTTGTGGGCAACGTCACCCACTACGCGAAGGCATGGCTGAACATCTCCCCCGAGATCCGAGCCTACCTGGAGGAGGGCAGGCTGCAGAGGCGCATCCGCTGGCTCCAGCAGGTAGGACAGGGATTTACTGCCCTGGCAGTGGAGAAGGGGTCCCCCTCCCCCCAGATACCCTAGGGTTCTTCACGTGGTGCTCCCTGGTATCCACCTTGCACTTGTGGAACAAGAGCTAGTCTCTCTTGTGGATACTAGTCTGGATCCCTGCACAGTGTGCACCCAGTCCTCCATCCGCAGGGGGAGCTTTGGGTCCTACCTGTGTCCATGGAGGGGGACAGTGACCTGAGAGACAGGGTATAGCCCAATTCTCTCTCCCATGTCTTCCTCTCTGTCTCAGTTGACCGCTGACCTCCACAAGCATCCAGAGATCCTGAATGTCTCTGACAGTGATGTTCTCCACAACTTTCTCAATGGCAACTTCTCCCTGCCCAATGCCAGCATCCTGCTCCAGCAGCTGGATACCATTGACAATGCTGCTTGCGGCTGGGTCCGCTTCATGGCCAAGGTGAGGTGGAGCTCACCTGTGGGAAGGTTGAACCACTGACAGCCAGGCTCTGTTGGGCTGAAGAGGGTCAGGTCCACTGAGACCTTTTTAAGGGCATCGGACAGGAGGCCTGGGGGTAGATTCGAGGTAGATGTCTAGGGTGGAGGTGCTCACATACTGTTGACTTCAGGGGGTGGGGTGGCAAATGCTGTACTATGTGCACGCTCTGTGTGCTAGACCCATCTGAGGCCTTGGGATCGGGATCTCACTAGCCTGCTGGAGCATGTCCAGAGAAGGGCAATGGAGCCAGGTCTGATGAGGAGGGACTGAGAGCTGGGAGAGCTCAGCCTGGAGAAAAGGAGGCTTGGGAGGGACCTTCTAAGTCTCTGCAATTACCTAGAAGGATGTTGCAGCCAGGTGGGGGTTGGTCTTTTCTCCCAAGTGACAGGACAACAGGAAACAACCTGAAGTTGTTGCAGGGAAAGTTTAGATTGGGTTTCGGGGAAAATTTCTTCACTGAAAGGGTAGTCAGCACTGGAACAGGCTGTCCAGGACAGTGGTACTACCCCTGTGTTCAAAAAATGTGTGAATTTGACACCTGGGGGCATGATTTAGTGCTGGGATTGATAGTGTTTGGATTAATGGACTCAATGATCTTAGAGGGCTTTTCCAATCTTAGTGATTCTATAATTCTCTTCCCATTAGGTCAGTGTGGACATCTTCAAAGGCTTCCCGGATGAGGAGAGCATTGTCAACTACACACTGAACCAGGCCTATCAGGACAACGTCACAGTCTTTGCCAGTATGTCCCTGGGAACCAGCTCTTCTCAGGGGCCCCTGAAACTTTGCCCTTCTCCAGCTGTGCCCTGGAGCTGCTGGCAGGATGTGGGTCCCTAGGTGCATGTGTTGGGTGGATGAGAAGGCTGAGTGTCTTGTGCCCATCCTTTGCCCCGTGCTGCTGTCCTAGCTCTCCCACTGACATTCTGCTTGCTCTCTGTGTGCCCTTGCATTCCACGGGGGTTTCACATCTCCGGCCATGCCACCCATCTCATCCATGGCAGCCCTCACAGTGCTCTCCCCATCCCTGCCTGTTGCTGTGGGCCAGCTGATGTGGCTGCCCCCCTGACTCCCTTCCTCTTCTGCTGCCCACAGGCGTCATCTTCCAGACCAACAGGGATGGCTCATTGCCCCCCCATGTCATGTACAAGATCCGGCAGAATTCCAGCTTCACAGAGAAGACCAACGAGATCCGGCGGGCGTACTGGCGGCCTGGCCCCAACACTGGTGGCCGCTTCTACTTCCTCTATGGTTTTGTCTGGATCCAGGGTAAATGTTAGCACCCTGCCACAGCTGCCCATGGCCCTGGCCCCTGTGTGCTCAGCCTGGCCTCTCTTTCTCTTCCACAGACATGATGGAGCGTGCCCTCATCAACACATTTGTTGGCCATGATGTGGTGGAGCCTGGCAACTATGTACAGATGTTCCCATACCCGTGTTATACCCGGGATGAGTGAGTAACACTCACCTGCAGGACCTTCCTCCTTCCACTTTGCAGGCCAGGATACTTTAGCTGGGAAAAGGGAACAAGTTTGGGAGCCTGAAAGAGATTGGTGACACTGGGAGTGATGAGCAACCAATTAAGTCCAGCTCCTTGGATTACCAGGCTCAGGAGGCAGGGGAAAGTAAAGGAATGGCACATGGATCTGTTGGTGGTTATGGATTACAGTGGTCTGGAGGCAGCACCTGTAAAAGACCCAGAGCCACCAACACTCCTGGGCAGGAGGTTGGAGAGGGCCTCATCCACACCAAGAATAGGCAGGGCCCTGGGCTGAGCCTGTGGCTACTACCTGCCTGCAAAGGCCTATGAGCCATGACACTGGATTGTTCTGTGGGCTCACTGGAGAAGTTCTTTTAGGACACAAAGGAGATGCTGGGTTAGAGACTGGTTGTCCCTGAGCAGCGGGAGAGCCCCTCCTTGGCCCCATGCCCTATGGTCTCTGCAGGTCTGTGTGGCAGTGCCATCATCCAGTTCTTCCCTCTCTTCCTCTACCTCATCAGCTTTCTCTTTGTCATCGAGCACATGATGCCCCTCTGCATGGTGATCTCCTGGGTCTACTCAGTGGCCATGATGATCCAGCACATTGTGACAGAGAAGGAGCATCGCCTGAAGGAGGTAGGGATGGTGGAAGAGATTCTTGGGGAGGAGTGTGCATATCTGAGCCCTACATGCCATGCTGTGCCCCTAGTCACCTTCCTTGTATTTCTGGGTTACATGAACTAGGGCAGATGCAGATCCCAAACCCCTAGGCTGAGCTGGTCCTTCTGAGTGTCCCCAGCATGAGATGAGCCCTGCCCAGCACTGGAGGGAGCTGAGCTCCTTGGCACCCCAATACAGGGTGCTGTGCCCTGCCCACTTGCAGCAACTCCCTTGGTGCTACTGCTTGACCTCCCAGCCCAGTGAGAATGTAAGCAGGGGTGCACAGGGTTGGGGACAACCCCGCTGAGCAATTTTGGCCTCACAGGTGATGAAGATGATGGGCCTGAACAATGCGGTGCACTGGGTGGCTTGGTTCATCACTGGCTTTGTCCAGCTCTCCATCTCGGTCACAGCACTCACTGCCATTCTCAAGTACGGCAAGGTCCTGATGCACAGCGATGTCCTCATCATATGGCTCTTCCTTGCCATCTATGCTGTGGCCACCATCATGTTCTGGTGAGCTGCCTGGTCTGGGCAGTAAAAGGGACATGGGCAGTGCCTTGTGCCTTGGAGCGAGGGTGTTGGGAGCTATGTGGGCAAGGGCCGGTGGAGGGACACAAGTCCCTCCAAGCAGCTGATCTGGGGAGCCAGTTTATTGCCTCAACATGACCAAAACCAGATGGTGTGGGGTAAGTCCTGGTGGAGTGGGATCCAAGGAGACACTGTTCTCCCTGCAGCTTTCTGGTGTCAGTGCTCTACTCCAAGGCCAAGCTGGCCTCTGCCTGTGGCGGCATCATCTACTTCCTCAGCTACGTGCCATACATGTATGTGGCCATCCGGGAGGAGGTGGCACATGACAAGATCACAGCCTTTGAGAAGTGCATTGCGGTGAGTTGGCTGCAGCAGTGGGGGACATAATTAGTCCCAGGTTTGCCTCAGGCACCTCATGTCCAGTATAAAGCCACCAAGCTGTCACCAAGCCCTGGGCAAGCCATTGCCTGTATAAACTCAACTCTCTGTGGGGCTTTGGAGGTATCTTCACAAGATTTGGTGCCTCTCAGGGCCAGGAACATTTCCATGCGTTTGAGTGGGCAGCACTGAGTAGGAATTTACCCCACCTGTTCTTCTGGAGCTGGCCTGTGATTTTTGCTGACCTCCCTTCCCTTCCCTCCACCTCTTCACAGTCCTTCATGTCCACCACAGCCTTTGGGTTGGGCTCCAAGTACTTTGCGCTGTATGAGGTGGCTGGTGTGGGTATCCAGTGGCACACCTTCAGCCAGTCACCCGTGGAAGGAGATGACTTCAACCTCCTGCTGTCCATGATGATGCTGGTTGTGGATGCCATTGTGTATGGGGTGCTCACGTGGTACATCGAGGCCGTGCACCCGGGTACGTGTGAGGAGAGGGTCGTGAGGGCACCCCGGACCTTACAGGAGCCTCTGTGCTGTGGGACACCTGCCCACGTGTCCTCATCTTCTGGTGTCAGCCAGATGTCTCAGTTCAGGGGCCAACAGTAGCAAAGACAGATGTCCACAGCTGAGATACCAATCCCCCTTGTCCCCTCTTGTGGAAGCATCTCAGTTGCTCCCTGTTTTTTTCATTGTAAAGCTGAAGTATGAGCCAACCCAACCGAAATCCCAAAGGACTTTGTTTCCTGGCACAGCCCACAGAGCTGCCCTGAGACCAGCTGGCTGGAGTGTTCACAGCCCCCACCCTGCAGTGGTGATGTGACCTGGGAAGACCCCCAAGCCTATATCCAGGCCAAGCTTAGACCCAGTCCTCAGCAGCATCTGCATGCCCCTGGGTGTAGAGTTGGCCCTGACTCCCTGGGGCTGTGGTTGCAGGCATGTTCGGCCTGCCACGGCCCTGGTACTTCCCTTTCCAGAAGTCTTACTGGCTGGGCAATGGGCGCGTGGAGACCTGGGAATGGACCTGGCCATGGTCACGCAACAACCGCCTCAGCATCATGGAGGAGGATCAGGCCTGTGCCATGGAGAGCCGGAGGCTGGGTGAGGGCAGCTGGGAGCGGCAGTGGGTGGCACAAGGGTGGCCCTGGCTCTGCCTTGGTCTTGCCTTGGCCATGGACCCCTGTGCCCTTTTCAGGGCGGGATACTGGCCAAGCACTGTGGCCTCTCTGGGAGCTGCCATTGTGGCATGGGAGGGGGAAAATTGGCGAGAAGCAGAGGGGAAGGGACCGCAAGCCAGCATAGCCACCATGGGATGGAGGCGGGTTGATTCATTCCCAGGCAGCCCCATTCAAAGCTGGCTTCCCTGCCCTCCCCTGGGTCCTCACCATCCTACTGTCACAGCAGAGGAGACAAGGGGCATCGAGGAGGAGCCGACCCACCTCCCCTTGGTCGTCTGCATCGACAAGCTCACCAAAGTTTACAAGACAGACAAGAAGCTGGCGCTAAACAAGCTGAGCCTCAACCTCTACGAGAACCAGGTTGTGTCCTTCCTGGGGCACAATGGTGCAGGCAAGACAACTACCATGTGAGTGCCTGTCCAGGCAGAGAGAGACCATGTTCCTCTGGCCAGCTGCAGGGTGTGAGGCATGGGCTTCAGGATGTCTCTGCAGGGCCCTTTGGCAGCTGGTGCCATGCTCAGAGGGCAGCAGTGTTGGGTATGGGGCTGGCACAGACATGCGACAGGCAGTAGGCTCATGGCCCTGTGCTGATACTGCTCTGCCTGGGGCCCAGCAGATGCTCCCAGAGATGGTGGTTGGGATTGGAGCCAAACTGAGCAATATGAACTCCCTCACACAGTTGCCTTTCTCCATCCATCCAGGTCCATCCTCACTGGCTTGTTCCCTCCAACATCGGGCTCTGCTACCATCTATGGCCATGATATCCGTACGGAGATGGACAAGATCCGGAAGAATCTGGGCATGTGTCCCCAGCACAACGTGCTCTTTGACAGGCTGACAGTGGAGGAGCATCTCTGGTTCTACTCGCAGCTCAAGAGCATGGCAGAGGAGGAGATCCGCAAGGAGATGGACAAGTAGGCACCCTCCAGCTCCTTTGTCTTTATCCATGCCTTTGGCATGAGTGAGTCTCCTTCCTGCTGGCTGTGCCATGGCAGGGTGATGTGGTGGCAGAGGTGCCCCATGGATCAGCTCCACCAAGTGTTTTCCCACCCTTGGGTTGTCAGGCTGTGGAAGTGAGCAGAAGATGCTCATAGCCTGACTGCAGCTAGGCAATCTCAGCAGCCGAAGGCTGCAGATAGCATGTGGGGAGGAGGCATTACATACTCCCCCCAGGCACTGGACACCAGTACAGCACCCCCCACCCCGCCCCAGCATTCCTGGTGCTTCTGCCCTGTCCACAGGATGATCGAGGACCTGGAACTCTCCAACAAACGGCACTGCCAGGTGCAGACTCTCTCGGGCGGCATGAAGAGGAAGCTGTCGGTGGCCATTGCCTTCGTGGGTGGGTCACGGGCTGTTATCTTGGATGAGCCCACAGCTGGTGTGGACCCATACGCACGAAGGGCCATCTGGGACCTCATACTTAAGTACAAGCCAGGTGAGCAGAGCTGGGCAGAGCCTAGCATGCTCCTCTGTGGCAGCCATGGCCCCTCTACTGAGGCTTTTTGCTGCTGTTAGGGAGGACCATCTTGCTCTCCACACACCACATGGATGAAGCTGACCTGCTGGGGGACCGCATTGCCATCATCTCCCATGGGAAGCTCAAGTGCTGTGGTTCCCCATTGTTCCTCAAGAGCACCTATGGTGACGGCTACAAGCTGACAGTGGTGAAAAAGCAGTCGGACATCAGGAATGGCACAGGTCTGGGGAGCAGTGGGACCCTTTGTTAAAGGAGTAGATGGCTCCTTCTTCAGCCCAGCAAAGGAGAGGTCAACAGCCAAGTACTCCTATCCTGAGTCTCCTTAGGTGACATCAGAGGGGGTGGGGCAGGGGTGTAGGAGGTCCCATTGCTCAGCCTTAATTTTTCCCAGCTGGGTCCTTGGCCAGACATTACACAGTGGCATTTGTCTCCAGGTGCTGGTTCTGCTGAGCCTGTGAGTTGTCCACTGAGATTTCCAGTGTGGGCCACATTGCAGAACACCATCTCCACACCAGTCAGGGTGACAGAGAAGCCCCTATGGCCCTGGGGAATAGGGGAGATGTGGTGGGTCTTAGTGGGAGGTCAGGTGTGAACTGACCGATGGGTGCTGTCCCTCTGTCCCAGAGCCAGGCCAGCCACATAGCCCCCTGGGCCACTCCTCTGTCAGCCCCTGCTCTGAGCCTCGTGTCTCCCAGTTCATCAAGAAATATGTGGCCTCCTGCCTCCTCATCTCAGACACCAACACAGAGCTCTCCTACATCCTGCCCAGTGAGGCTGTCAAGAAGGGCTGCTTTGAGAGGCTCTTCCAGGTACCTGCAGGGGCTGGCAGAGTGGGCAGGCAAGGGGCTGTCGCACTGTGGACATCTGCCCTCCTCACACAGCACTTTGCTCCCACAGCACTTGGAGCAGAGCTTGGAAGAGCTGGACCTCACCAGTTTTGGGTTGATGGACACCACGCTGGAGGAGGTCTTCCTGAAGGTGTCTGAGGAGGACCAGTCTCTGGAGAACAGTGACGTGGGTACGGGCGCTGAGGGGTAGCACAAGGTGCTGCTGGGGCTACTGAGGGGCTGTGTGATTTTGCTGGGCTTGGTGGCTGCCGGAGTCTCCTGTCCCAGGTGAAGGAGAGATTTCCAGCAGAGCTCATCCTGGCCACGTGCAACCAGCCTCAGCTCCACTCTGGGTTTACTCCCACCTGGAATAGCTCTTGTGTCCTCAGCACAGGTCTCCAGAGGGACACTACTGAGATACTCTGAGGGCTGGAGCACCTCTGCCGTGGAGCCAGGCTGGGAGAGCTGGGGATGTTGCCCTAGAGGAGACAAGTCTCCAGGGAGACTTTATGGCACCTTCTAGTGCATGAAGGGGGCTTGAAAAAATGAGAAAGGGACTTTACATGGGCAGGTAGTGTTAGAAAAGGGGGGGAGTGGTTCTAAACTAAGAGAAAAAGGTTGGATTAGATGTTTGAAGGAAATTCTCACCTGTGAAGGTGCTGTGGCCCTGGCACAGGTTGTGCAGAGGAGCTGTGGGTGCACCATCCTTGGAAGTGTCCAAGGCCAGGTTGGATGGGGCTTGGAGCAACCTGGTCTAGCAAAAGGTGTCCCTGTGCATGGCAGGGGGTGGAATGAGATGAAGTCCTTTCCAACCCAAACCAGTCTGTGACTCTGTGATACAGTCCATCCCCAGTTGGTGCCATGCTGCAGTGAAGAGTAGCACGGCCAGTGGCAACCTGCATTTTTTTGTTCAGACATGAAGGAGTCCAAGGATGCCCTGCAGCCACCCACCTCTGAGCTGGGCCCAAAGTCTGAAGCCAATGGGGAGCCCCTGGCCGAAGCGGCCGTGCCAGAGAAACCTGAGGTGGAGCTCAGCAACCTTGTGACCTGCTCCAAGCTGGCACAGTCGCAGGCATCCCTGCGCTCAGTGTCCTCGGTGGGCTCCGTGCGTGGCGATGAAGGTGGGGCTTATTCCGAATTCTTTGGGGATTATGCGCCCCTGTTCGATAACCGGCAGGACCCCGATAACGTCAGTCTGCAAGGTTGGTGCTGCTGGGTGCCTGGCCGGCAGCAGGGGCCAGGGGAGGCACTTAGCTAGGACATAGAGGGTTTGCCCAGGGTGGGCAGAGCTGGCCCAGTCCCTTGGGCTATGTGGTTGTGTCTGAGATGGGTGACTGTGACTGCTGGGATGAGAGCCCATGAGGAAGGGGCTGATGGGGCATCCAGCAACACAGCACCCAGAGAGCCGCAGCCTGGGTGGGGGGGCTGGGAACAGGCTCTTTCCACAAGTTTGCACCCTATAGTGTAGGGTGTGCATGAGGGTCTCATGCCAAGGCGTGGAGCCAGTGAGAGCAGCCAGCGTTGACTCTGCCTCTTGTGGGTCTCCAGTGCCACCTTGCAGACTTGCCCCACTAACATGCCCTCTTCTCACACTGGCACCAGTTGGGTTTCTCCTCTTGGTCCTTGGGCACAGAGTCACTTTCCAGGATATGACTTCACCTGTCATACCTTGCTGTGGGTGCAAGGCTCTCCCTGCTTGGATGCTGAGATTGCTGGATAGAGAGGGTGCAGGCAGGTGCCTTAAGGTTATTGCTGTAGTCAGAGATCCTGTTCTGGGTTATCTCACAACTCTTGTGACTAATTTAGGGATGTGCTACCTCTTCCCCCCACCAGGGCTGTGGGAGGCAGAGCTGGGGCAGTGCTGTGGCAGAGCTCCCACTGTCTCCCTGGGACTCCCACCTGTGTCTTGTCCCCTGTTCCTGACTGTCCTGACTCCCCACCAGCTGGTAGAGCTGATGGGAAAATGGAGAGATCCTAGAAAAAAGCACCAAATCAGGTTGTTTTTTTTAAACTATTGTCTAAATTTTCCTTTGGGGGCCAAGAGGAACCTGCCAGCCAGATACCTTGCATCCCACTGCACTCCTGCTATGGCTTGGTGGCAGAGTTGGGGTTGGATGCTGCCCTTAGCCTTGGGATAGCTGAGCTGGCCTGGACGTCTGGATCAGCTTCTTGGGAGTCCAGGCCAGTGTGGGAGCAACTGTGCCAGAGGGCTGATAATTCCTCTCCTTCCCAGAACAAGAAGCAGAGGTAGAAGCAGAGGATCGTGACCTGGCAGGCCAGGGGAGCTTCAAGCTGGAAGGCTCATGGCTGAAGCTGCGCCAGTTCCATGGGCTGATTGTCAAACGCTTCCACTGCGCCAAGCGCAACACCAAGGCACTCTTCTCGCAGATCCTCCTGCCTGCCTTTTTCGTCTGCGTGGCCATGACTGTGGCGCTCTCTGTGCCTGAAATAGGTGCATGCAAGCTACGTACCTACCTGCATGCTGGGTGACCTGTTCTGCTTGTCCCAGTGTGGCCACTGGCTGCAGGAGGACAAGGCCAAGGCAAGTCTCCCTGTGTGCAGCGGTGCTGTGGGTACAAGCAGGTTCCTGTCCTTGTCCCTACAGGTGACCTGCCACCCCTTATCCTCTCACCATCCCAATACCACAACTACACTCAGCCCAAGGGCAACTTCATTCCGTATGCCAACGAGGAGCGGCGTGAGTACCGGTGAGAGCTGCCACCTCTGGTGACCAGCACCCCATGCCTAAGGCCCATTCCTGTCTCCACCTGTGGGACTGCAAGGGGGCAAGTGGGGAGGGCAGCCCACAGCAGGCCTAGTGCCAGGGCTGGCTCAGGCTTGGAGCAGAGCCTGGCTGGTGCTGAGTCCCCTGACAGAAAGTAACCTCTGTCCTGGCCAGGGTGTCTCTGGGAGATATGCCAGCCCTGACACTGTGACTAGCAGCTCAGTCATGCCAAGCACAGGCTGTGTGTGCCCATGATAAATGCCAGGGCCTCAGGGAGGTCCCAGAAGAAGATGGCCATGGTGCTGAGATTTGTCTCCTGCTCCTTGCTCCTACAGAATTAGGCTGTCTCCTGATGCCAGCCCTCAGCAGCTGGTGAACACTTTCCATCTGCCTTCTGGTGTGGGGGCCACCTGTGTGCTCAAGACACCCTTCAACAACACGCTGGACCAGCCCATGCAGACCCTTAACCTCAACAGCAATGAGTCCAAGATGCTGGCAGCCAAGTACTTTGGTGCCATGTGTATCGACTCCTTCACCCAGGGCCTTCCACTTTCCAACTTTGTGCCACCACCTCCATCCCCGGCTCCCTCTGACTACCCCATGTCAGTGGATGAGGACCTGCTCCATGCCTGGAACTCCACAATCTTCTCCACTGTTAAAGGTATCACCTATGCTGGGTGCTCTTGTGTCTGGGATTTGTCTCCAGCAGGGATATGATCGCTCTCCTCACAGAAGTGGCTCCAGGGACCACTGGGAGTACCTGTTAGTCTGGCCTGACCTCACAGCAGAGCTTTATTGGGCTGAACTTGTGGCTTTGGCTCTGGAAGACTGTCCCCATGCAGCCCCAACCATGCCAGTAGAGCCCCTTGGATGGTGACTCTGTCATAAAGCCCTGTGGCCAGCCTCGTGTCACATTTGCTGGATGTGGTCCCCAATTCTTTCTTTCTTCAGCCACACCTTATGGCCCATCTCTGAATCTCTGTCCCCCCAAAGCTTTTTGCATTTCCATCTCTTGGTCACCAGGACTCTGCCTGGCCAGCCACCCAACCATCATGCTGTCCCCAGCAGCTGGGGTAGGCAGGAGCCTGGCTGTGAGCCACCTCTTCTGCTCCTCAGGGACCGTGACCTCAGCCCCTGCCCTGCCCCGCATCATCCATGAGCCCATCAAGTGCACATGCTCCATGCAGGGGACTGGCTTCTCCTGCCCTAGTGGTGTGGGGGGCCATCCCCCGCAGATGAAGGTGGTGACGGGGGACATCCTGACAGACATCACAGGGCGCAATGTCTCTGAGTATCTGCTCTACACCTCAGACCGCTTCCGGCTGCACAGGCAAGAGGGGAGGCTGGGAGGGTCTGCTCTGCACCATAGAGCTGGGATGAGAACCAGGGGCCTGGGGTCACCTGCCCTAGGGTGCTGGTGGGAGCCAGCAACATGCTCAAGCAGGGATCTACCCCCGGAGGTGGGGGACAGCAGTTGCAGCTTCCTCAGCAGTGCCTTGTCCCACAGGTATGGGGCACTCACGTTTGGGAACATCCAGAAGTCCATCCCAGCCTCCTTCGGAGCCAGGGCTCCGGCCACAGTGCGCAAGATTGCTGTGCGGAGAACAGCCCAGGTGGGACAGCACTGCACCTCAGCACTGCAGGTGCAAGTGGGAAGGAAAGGGGGCAGGCAGGGGCCCCTGGGACTGCTCTGCTACATTGCTCTCCCAGTGTTTTGGAGGCCTCCAGCCACGGGGGAGTGGTCAGCAGGTCTGACCCAGCACAGTCAGCAATGACCTATTCTCCCCATAGCTTTGAGCACAGGACACCTGCCTTGTGGTTGGCTGTCCATTCCATCATATCCCTCCCTCCCAGTACATCTCTGGGTCCAGCTCTCTTGCCATCCTCCCACTGTTCCTCTCTCCTCCTCCAGGTCTTCTACAACAATAAAGGCTACCACAGCATGCCCACTTACCTCAATGCCCTCAACAATGCCATCCTGAGAGCCAACCTGCCCAAGAGCAAGGGCAACCCTGCTGCCTATGGTGAGGATCTGGAGGCGTTTGAGGGCAGGAGCGTGTCAGGAACAGCATTAGGGCATGGTCCAAAACAGGCTTCAAAGTGCAGAGTACACCTTGGGCCAAGCAGGCTAGTGTCCAACTGGAACAGGGGTTTACACACCTCAGCTCTGAGATACGAGAGCTGGGATTAGCTCTTTGTCAGGCCTGGGCTGGAATGTCCCAAAGTGCTGCCTGAAAGTGCCTGGACTTGTGACATGTCCCAGGGTGCTCTCCAGTGAGGGGGAGCTTGGCCTTGAGGTGCTGAGTTGCTTCAGAGAGCCCAGCTCCTGCTGAGCTTCAGGTTGGAAACCCATCCTGCTCAGAGCCAGGACCAGGCAGACTGGGGGCAGGGGTGTGTGTGCCAAGCCAGTTTTCATGCTTCCATGTTTCTTCTTGGTTGTTGTTGCAGGCATCACAGTCACCAATCACCCCATGAACAAAACGAGTGCCAGCCTGTCCCTGGATTACCTGTAGGTCCAAGGAGAGGGTCTGAGGGAGGGTGCCTGTCCCATGGGAGGTAGAGGGCTTTTTACTGGTGATTGCAGGAGAAGGCCAAGGCTTCTGCTCCACAGGCTGCATGATGGGGAGGGACAGGGTGGCTTTGATGTGGGGGTCCCTGTGCCATGCCCTGCTCTGTGCACAGTGACTGTCCCACTCCAGGGTGGGTAGCCCTTCCCCAGACAACTGAGTGTGATGGAGTCCCTGCTCTCCTTACTCCCATCCAGCCTGCAAGGCACAGATGTGGTGATCGCCATCTTCATCATTGTGGCCATGTCCTTCGTCCCAGCCAGCTTTGTAGTATTCCTGGTGGCCGAAAAGGCCACCAAGGCCAAACACCTGCAGTTTGTGAGTGGCTGTGACCCCGTCATCTACTGGTTGGCCAACTACATGTGGGACATGGTAAGCAGGACGCGGGGTCCCACCGGCCAAGTCTCTGGGGCTGTGCCAGGGAGTGGGCAGTCACAGAAGTTTCTGTCTTTTCCAGCTAAACTACCTGGTGCCAGCCACGTGCTGCATCATCATCCTGTTCGTGTTTGATCTCCCAGCATATACCTCTCCTACCAACTTTCCTGCTGTCCTCTCCCTCTTCCTGCTCTATGGGTATGTTGCTCAGGAGAGGTGGTCAGAGGGCACTGGGGATGCCTCCGGAGTCTTATGGGGTGGTGGTTTTAAACTGAAAGGTAGACATTTAGACTAGATATTAAGAAGAAAGTTTTCATGGTGGGGGTGGTGAGGCCCTGGCACAAATTGCCCAGAGAAGCCTGTGGCTGCCCCATTCTTGGAAATGTTTAAGGCCAGTTTAGATGGCTTGGAGCACTAGTGGAAGGTGTCCCTGCCCATGGCCGGGGACTGGATTATGACCTTGAAAGGTCCTTTTCAATCCAAACTGTTCTGTGATCTTTTGCAGCCCCCATAGCTGGTTGGGGTGTGGTGGTTGTGAGGGCTGGGGTGGGAGAGCCTAGGAACAGCAGGATGGAATTGGGCAGTCCCAGGGCTGGGGGCCCCTCTGCTGCCATACTGACAGGTGCTTTTTCTTCTCACCTCCCCAGCTGGTCCATCACTCCTATCATGTACCCAGCGTCCTTCTGGTTTGAGGTGCCCAGCTCTGCTTACGTCTTCCTCATTGTCATCAACCTGTTCATTGGCATCACAGCCACTGTCGCCACGTTCTTGCTGCAGCTCTTTGAGCATGACAAGGTACAGCATCCACAGCTCTGCTGAGGGCCACCAGGAAGGGAGATGCTGACATCTTTGTGTGGGGCAGCTCAGGCTGGGAGGGACCTCAGGATGTCTGTTTCCAGCAGGATCAGCCATGAGGCCTGACTGGGCAGGATCTTGGGGATCCTGTTCCTACCACTCACTCAGGGTTGTTTGATGGTTGTGTCCTCTCTGCTGTCCCCACAGGACCTGAAGGTGGTGAACAGCTACCTGAAGAGTTGTTTCCTTGTGTTCCCTAACTACAACCTGGGCCATGGCCTGATGGAGATGGCCTACAATGAATACATCAATGAGTACTATGCCAAGATTGGTATGGCCTCTTCTCTCCCTTCCTTGCTCCAGGGCATGGGCTGGAGGGGACCACGATGCTGGCACATCCCCTCTGCCTGCCCCATGGTGGTGTCCCAAGGCTCAGAGCAACCTGGAGCAAAAAGCCAAGGAGGTGGACTAGAGAGGGCACAGAAAAAGACACAGCTGAGGTCAGCTGTGGCAGAGTGCCAGTGTTGCTGAAAGTGGTTCTTTGGGCCATCCCAAGTAGCAGCCCCATAGGGAGAAGAGGGTGTGAGCTCTGACAAGGGCACCTGCAGAGTTGTGTGGTTCTGCTGCTGCATACTGGCTGTGTTGGGCCATGGTGAGGCTGTGGTAGATCTTAATGGGGACATAGTGTAGCTCTGGTGAGCCATGGTGGGTCTGTGCTGTGACAGGAGGGATGGAGGATGCAGGGATTCTGCTTCCAGACAGGGTTTCTTGGTGGCTATGCTGCCCAACCAACACAAGCCTTTTGCCACTTACAGCTTCATCCTGACCTCAGAAGCTCCTCTGCTTTTTGTGCAGCTTCTGTACATAACACAGGTGCTGCTGGCATCATGAGGGACAATTTTGGGTCAGGATTTGACAAATCTCTCCGATTCCACTCTCAGCTGGATTGATTCATCCTACTGAGGTTGAAAACTTGCTAAATTATTTCCATAGCACCCATGCTCTGAGAGAGAATTGTGTTGCGGCCCACCCAGGCAGCTGTGGTGGGCAAGCATGGGAACAGTGTCATTGTCATAGGTCAACTCAGGAGGCACAACCGAGCTGTTGCCATGGGCAGGTGTCTCCAGCTGCTCTATCCTCTTCCTCCTATTCAGGGCAGTTTGATAAAATGAAATCACCCTTCGAATGGGACATCGTGACACGGGGGCTTGTTGCCATGACAATTGAAGGCTTTGTTGGCTTCTTCATCACCATTATGTGCCAGTACAACTTCTTCCGAAAGCCCCAGTGAGTGTGGCCCAGGGCGGGGATGTTGGGGCTGGCCATGGGGTAAAGATTTGCCATTGGGACCCTTGAGCTTCAGGCTGTCCTTCTGGCAGTGGTGAGTGGGAATTCCCTGGGTCTCTCAGAGATGCAGCTCCTGATCCCACATTCTCCCCTGCCTCTGCCCCCTCCCACAGGCGCCTGCCCGTCTCCACCAAACCCATCGAGGATGACATTGACGTGGCCAATGAGAGGCACCGGGTCCTGCGTGGTGATGCCGACAACGACATGCTAAAGATTGAGAACCTCACAAAGGTGGGGGCTGCATCAGGCTGCAAGGAGACTCCTGGGACCACCCCAGCCCAGGGATGTGGGTGAGGCAGCAGGTCCAGGTGGCTCCTGGTGGGCTGAGTCCACCTTCCCCTTCCCTACCAGGTGTACAAGTCCCGCAAGATTGGGCGCATCTTGGCTGTGGACCGGCTGTGTGTGGGTGTGCGCCCTGGGGAATGCTTTGGGCTACTGGGTGTCAATGGTGCGGGCAAGACCACAACATTCAAGATGCTGACAGGGGATGAGAGCACCACAGGTGGAGAGGCCTTCATTAACGGACACAGGTAAGGGGGGCCTGGGGGCTGCCTGCTTTCCTGGGGTTGGGATGGGGTCTGCTTGGAGGATAAAGTAGCATGAGTGAGCTTGTGTGTCCCAGTAGGACTCTGCAGCCTTGTGTGCTCTTGGGTTGTTGTAGTTTAGATTTAGGGTGGTCCCCGGGGAGGGTTCCCCGGGAGCCCCCCGGGTTCTAGGTTCGTTGGTGTTTGCATGCAGGCAGGCAAGGAGACTCCAGACGCTGGTGAGGTGCTGATGAGGTGAGGATTTATTTGAAGTTCGACCCCAGGAAGGCAACATGGTTACTGAGAGAGAGGAGGAAGGAGGGGGAGAGGGAGAAGGGAAGAGGGAAGGGGAGAGGAGCAGAGCCTCCAGAGGCCTCCAGGGCAAAGAGGGAGCGAGCCCTCTCCGTTTGCACCTTTATCAAGGAGTGTCAGAGCGCGGATAGATTCTCAGGCCAATGGGTTTACAGACACACGATACTGCAGGGGAGATTACAGACTTGGGATAAACCATACACTTTCCAGGGGTGAGCCAGAGCATACCATTTCAATAAAATGCAATTCCACACTGGGTGACCATCAATCTGGGATGTGGGACAAGAGACAGTGGCCCTGTGCTGAGGCTGGGTTTTTCCTGGAGGAAGATGCTCCAGTGTAAAGGCATATGAAAGGGCGCTCAGCAGCAGTCCTCACAAAAAGAATTCCTTCTTCCCACAAACCCTCAATCCTCTCCCACAGCATCCTGAAGGAGCTCCTGCAGGTCCAGCAGAGCTTGGGCTACTGCCCCCAGTTTGATGCGCTCTTTGATGAGCTGACGGCCCAGGAGCACCTGGAACTCTACACCCGCCTGCGTGGCATCCCCTGGAAGGATGAGGAGCGGGTAGGGCTGTGGGCAAGCAGTTGGCAGCATGCAAGGGCTGGTGCTGTGCCATAGGGATGGCATCTCACGGGGCAGCAGCAGCAGCCTGAGCCACAGTGCTGCTGCTCTCGTGGCAGTGGCACCCTGGCAATGTTCCCATTTGGGCTGCCAGGGCCAGACACATGCACTTGCATGTCCCCACCACTTGCTTATGCCTCTGCCAGGGGCTGCCGTGGGGCTCCCCTGATTGGCATATGGCTTGTAGTCCCTTTGGCAGCTGACATGCCAGAAAGCCCAACCCCTGCCTGCTCTGCCAGCCCCGTGGCCTTGGCAGGATTACAGCAGTCCCCCATGCCTTGCAGGTGGTCAAGTGGGCACTGAAGAAGCTGGAGTTGACCAAGTATGCAGACAAGCCTGCCAGCACCTATAGTGGTGGCAACAAGAGGAAGCTATCCACAGCCATTGCACTCATTGGATACCCAGCCTTCATCTTCCTGGTGCGCCCTGAGGGTAGAAAAAGGACCCTGGGTGGGAGGTGCTCACCCCCTGCTTCACCACACACCACGCCATCTCCTGGAGTGTGGGATGGTGACTTGAGCTGGACTCAGGACAGGAGGGGAGTGGCAGGGTCCCTCCCAGGGCTGGCATGTGTGAGGGTGCTGTCTATCCCCCAGGATGAGCCAACCACAGGGATGGACCCCAAGGCACGGCGCTTCCTCTGGAACCTCATCCTGGATGTCATCAAAACGGGTCGCTCCGTGGTGCTCACGTCTCACAGGTCCAGGGGTATTCTGTGCCCATGATGCCTCCAAGCACCCTGAGGTGCTGTGTGGGAGGGAGAGGGCTCCCCAGTCCCCAGGAAATGGGATTTGGTAGGGACATGAGGAGCAGGGGGAGCCTGGGACACCCTGTGCTGCTTGCTCTCATCCCTGGTGGTGGGGTCACAGCACTTGGGTGATGCCCTGGGAGGCCCAGCTCTCCGCCTACCCTCACCATAGCCCTGGCATTTTCATCCCATGTCCCCCGCTGAACTGTCCCTTGTCATCCCAGCATGGAGGAGTGTGAGGCCCTCTGCACCCGCCTGGCCATCATGGTGAACGGGCGGCTCAAGTGTCTCGGCAGCATTCAGCACCTGAAGAATAGGTAAGGGCCTGACAGGAGCTCAATATGCCTGCATGAGGCCCAGCAGCCTGTGTGTGCTGCTGGGCAGGAGGGGGCTGGATCCCCATGGCTGGGTGACAGTTCGGCATCTGTGACGGGATACCAGCCCTCTGGATGCTGCTTTAGAGGTGGGCAGGGAACAAGGTCACTGAAGTGGCCCTGCCACTGGCCTGGTGTCCAGTAGTGGCTGCCTGAGAGCATTGTCCGCTTCCAGAGGGTCATGGGAGTGCAGATGAGGGGACAGGTCCTCATGGGGTGCCTTGTTCTTGTGCAGGTTTGGTGATGGCTACATGATCACAGTGCGCACCAAGTCCAACCTCAATGTCAAGGAGGTGGTGAGGTTCTTCAACCGTAACTTCCCTGAGGCTGTCCTCAAGGTGAGCTGCCCATGGTGGCCATGCTGTCCCCTGCCAGCCCCTATTTCAGGGCACAAGCAGCCTTCATCCTCCATGAGGTGAAGGGAGGGAGTCTGGGGAGTGAGGGCTCTCTGCCCTCACCGGCCCTCTGTGACACCCTCCAGGAGCGTCATCACACCAAGGCCCAGTACCAGCTGAAGTCAGACCAGATCTCACTGGCACAGATCTTCAGCAAGATGGAGCAGGTGGTGGATGTGCTGGGCATTGAAGACTACTCTGTCAGCCAAACCACATTGGACAATGTAAGAGTGGGGACAGCATGGGCAGCTGGATGCTTGTGCCCAGGGAGTGACAAAGTGCCAGGCAGGATCTGCCTTTGGGACAGGGCTTGGAGCTAGATGGGGGAACATGTTGGCAGCCACTGCACAGCAGGATGCACTGGATCCTGACCTGGCAAGCATGGGGTGGAGGTGCCTGGAAATACCTGAGTCTCCTGCCTTTTCCTCCTCAGGTGTTTGTGAATTTTGCCAAGAAGCAAAGTGACAACCTGGAACAGCAGGAGACCAGCCCCAACTGTGTCCTGCAGTCACCCCTGGAGCGCATGCTGAGCCTGCTGCGCCCCCGCACTGCTCCCACTGAGCTGCGGGCCCTTGTGGTGGAGGAGCAGGAGGACTTGGAGACTGATGACGAAGGCCTCATCAGCTTTGAGGAAGAGAGGGTGAGAGGTTGTCCCCACATCTGGGTATTCCTGGTCCCACCTGTGTCCATGCCACAGGCCCTGGGTGCTGTGACACCATGAAGGTGACACAATGGAGGCAGGGCTGGGCCCGGGATGGGTGGGGACTCTCTTGGAGAGGTGTCTGCTCTGCCACCTGTGCCAGACTCTGGCCCCAGACACCCTGAGTGTGCTGGCTAAGTGGGCAGCCCCTGAGCCGTGCCTGTCTCCCTGCTCAGGCTCAGCTCTCCTTCAACACCGACACGCTGTGCTGAGACTCCGGGGACAACCATGTTGTCGAGCCACCAAACCCTTTTGGCCTTTCCCCTCCCTTTGCCCTGTGGAGCGGAGTTGCCGCAGCCGGAGCCACATGCCAGGGAGGACACAGTGGGTACAGCAATGCCTGGATGGACCTCGCAAGCCACCACTGCGTGGCTTTTTCCCCCTTCAGCTCCAGAGCAGCATCACTGTGTGGTGCTGGGGGCATGGTCCTCCACATGCTGTGGATGGAGACTGTGAAGGCAAGGACATGGCTTGGTGCCAGCACTGCCAGTCCCACTCACTTTGGGGCAGAGCAACATGCCTGTGAGCAGTGCCTTTGGGCACCCATGTTGCACTCACTCTGGGGACCCTTGGCCTTGTGTGCTTCCCAGGCCTGGCCCCGTGGAGCTAGAAGAAGGATGGCTGCTTCCACATCACCCCTGGCTGATGCTGCCCTGGGCACCACTGGGGCAGGTGCTCTGGTGCTTCACCCATGACCGATTTCTGTCACCAGTGGGATGTCACTGAGAGTCTCAGCCCCACTGGTACATCCTGCCCACCTTGGGGTCTGTTGGCCCCAGCTCTGCCTGGCCTTGGGCACTGGCTTTATCCCCAGGCAGCAGTGGTGTTGCAGAGGCACACAGCAGGGGTAGAGGGGTATTTCACAGGGTATTTCACATGCTGGCACCAGCTGTTTCTCCCCTCTGCCTCTAATCGTGTCCCTCACCCTCAAGTGCAAGTGCACTGCCACCTGCCTGCCCTGACCACTTGCTTCCCCTATCACAGGACATTGCTGCAGCCCTGCCCCCTTTCTGCTGTGTCCCCTTCCACATTGCTCTTGCCCTGACACTTGTTCCTCAGTGTCCAGCCTTGTACAGGAACCACCTGCACTAGGTTCTTATTGCTGGGTTGCTGGTGGTACTGGGAGAGGGGTTGCAGCACCCCGGGATGGTTTTGGAAGCTGGTAGTGGGGTGGCCTTGAGGTACAAGGTCGCGACAGTCCAGGTGGGTGCAGGTGTAGCCTGGCAGTGGTGCCTGGGGTGGTGGGGAGGGAAGGATGGACTGCAGTAGTGGGACTGCCAGAGTCACTGGCCAGCAGCGGGCACCCCCTCAGCCAGCAGTGGTCCTCCTTTTTGCAGAGGGTCCTGCTGCCTTGTCACCCACTGGGACCATGGCTGGTGCCTGCAGCTCTCAACAAGCTGCAGCTGTGCCTAGAGATGGGGTGGCAGCAGGGCCTGTGATGCTGACCCCACCCCCTCCCCCACTGCTGGGTGCCACAGTCTTTGGCAGCATCCCAGGGTGGCCATGCACCTTCCTGGGGAGCACCCATGGTCCCTCTGCCCTGTGTGCTCTGATACCTTCTCTGCCTCCCTGGCACAGGCTTGGTTGGATGCCCTGAGCAGCACCAGGCACCTCAGCTGGGTGCTATAGGAGGTGGGCAGAGGCTGGCTCTGGCCCCACTTGGGTACAGAAGCAGGGTGTGACCTCAACTGTCTCTATGCCCCTTGATCTCATCAGCCCCATATACCACCTGCTATAGATTGTGATACAATATACAGTATTTTCAATAGGGGGAAAACTGGGGGAAGAAGCTCTATTTTCAGATTTTTCAGACCGTATTTTTTTTAATGGCAAATGGGAAACTGGGTGGATCTGGGATGGGGTGGAGGGCACAGGGGGGCAGCCCCCATCAGCATCACCCTGCTCCTATGCTGGCCACACTCTGTCTTCCCCAGGTGATGCTGGGGGGCAAGCCAGCTCAAAGTTTGCCCTTTGCCATCAGGGAGAGGGAACAGTGTCATCTTTGAGTCCTCAGTTGTCACCATGGTGGCACCCTGGGGCACCCCAGGGTGGGCAGTGCTGCTGTGCTCTGGGCTTTATCCTCTCCCCATACCTGCCACACTACACTCTTGCTCCAGCCTCCAGAAGGGCACTGGCACGCCAGTCACAAAGTGTCTTGCCTGTCCACTCAGTTTTCCCCCTGCCACCATGCCGTCATCCCCACGGCTTCTGAGGATTAGTGGAAGTGCCCATACAGCCTGTGTGACCATGGTGGCCTCCCTGCCCTGCCAGCTTAGGGCTGCCTGGGCACAGTTGCTGCTAGAGTCACTTCAAGGGTGGGAGCAGGAAGGTAGCACCCCATGGCATTGTCCCAGGACAGGGGTGGCTCCTGCTTTAACACTGTTCATTTTGTTGACTTTGGCCCCGCTTCTGGCCTTGCCTCCCCCTGCACGTCCTTGGCCACCAGCTGTGGGCATAGTGCCAGTGCCATGCTCAGCCCCAGGCATGGGCCCCCTGGGGATGGGGACGTCTTGGAGCTGCCTGTATATTGCTACAAAACAAAAAGAAGATAAAATGTGAAAATAATGACCATTTTAAATAAAAAATAATAACTGGATCCATTGAAGCTGTGTAGTTGGGCATGGGGGAAATGGCAGGGCTGGGTGCCTGGGAGGGCTTGGGCTGAGGAGAGTGGCAGTGCCCAGGGTGAAGGTGCAGGATCCTGCTAGGGATCCTTGCCAGGCATATGGAGTGCTGGGCACAACACAGGTCTGTACCCAGTGCTTGTTGTCATTCAGGCAGTGTGGAGTGGCTGGGGGTACAGGCAGGAGTGGCAGCAGCTAGCAATGCCACCAGCTGCCCTTACTGGCCTGCGGTTGGCAGCAGCCACGGTGGTGGGGCCCCATGGCAGCGCGTCCAGTCTGTGCCATGGGGCCAGGCGTGGGTGGGAGCGGTTGCACCCTGAGGAGGAATGTGGGCTGGGAGGGGCCGTGGTTTCAGCTAGGGCACTCAGGGTGCAGCCAGCAGTGCACCAGCAGCCACCACGCAGCATGGCCGAGAAACCCCAAATCCAGCTCTTCATCAAGGTGAGGGGGTTCCTGAGGTCAGTGCCCCAGGCCAGGGGGTAGCCTGGGCAACCAACCCTGGCAGTGCTCCGGTGGGGTGGCTGGGCTGCCCCTGCCCACTGCAGTGCCCAGAGGGGGGCAGATGGTGGGCAGGAGGTCAGGCACCGGGTAGGCAACGGGGCTGAAAACAGGCAGTGGGCAGCAGGCAGGTGTGGGGACAGGCAGCGGCCAGCTTGGGCTCTTCTCCAGGGTGCACTGCTTTCTGCTTCCTGCCCTGCAGGCACAGGGGCTGTGGGGGTGAAACCTGAGGAAGTTGGACCAAGTTCCCCCCTGAAAGCAAGGCCCAGCAGCCCAGCACCACAGCATCTGCCTGCACCAGGCCCTTCCCAGCCACTGCCTGGCCGGGGCGGTTTGTCTGTCTGTGCAGGGCAGGACAGGGCTCACCTAGGATTGTGGCTGGGGTTGACAGGACCACCAATATCACTATCACTTTCCTCTGGCACATCTCCACTGCTGGACTTCCCCTGCCACAGCCATCCCTGCTGCCTGCTGCTCTCAAGCCCTTATGCCCTTGCCACGGTGAGGCTGGTGCAGTCTGGAGGTCCTTGTCCCCAGACAGTGCCAGGGCCAGCACCTGCTGTGCCATGTGGCTGCTCTGGGGTGTGGCACTGAAGCTCTGGGAGCAGGCAGGGGCCAGAAGCTGGCACCCTGCCTGGCATAGCAAGTGCCATGGACTGCGGCACAGCTTCCTAGGCTGGGCTGGGGCATGTGCTCTATCATCTTCACCCTATACCCTCTGGGGCTGCCCCCACTGGGGCCATGGTAGGATGAAAGGGCAGCTGAATTTTCCTTCTGTGCCCACAGGCAAGCGAGGATGGGGAGAGTGTGGGGCACTGCCCCTTCTGCCAGCGCCTCTTCATGGTGCTGCTGCTCAAAGGGGTGCCCTTCACCCTCACCACTGTGGACATGAAGAGGTGAGTGGTGGCCCCCTCCCAAGGGGTGCCAGCCCTGGGGCCAGGATCATGTGCAGGGGCGGTGGTTGGTAGGTCCCCAACACTTCGGGAAGGGATGTGAAGGGTGGGCACTATGGGATGCATGGAGCTTTTTGTACCTCCCCAGGTACATTGGTGCTTGGTGGAGGTTGGCAGGTATTCCCTTGGGCACATACTGAGGCAGGAGGGGCCTGAGGGCACCACCTTGTGCACAGGCCCCTCAGAAGTCTCTTTGCTTGGGACACGTGCACAACATGAACACACAGACTCATGGTGCCTGCAGAACACTGGACATGCCAGGCATCAGTGGTGTACCCATCTCCCACAGGGCGCTGGACGTGCTGAAGGACTTCGCACCAGGTGCCCAGCTGCCCGTCCTCCTCTATAATGGCGAGCCCAAGACTGACACCATCACCATTGAGGAGTTCCTGGAGGACCAGCTGGGCCCCCCCATGTCAGTTGCTGGTGCTGCCTTGAGATGGGGAAGTGGACCCTCAAAGGGCAGGACAAGCTGAGGATGAGGGGGTTGACAGCAAATGAGCCTGTCAGCCTCTGCCACCTGCCTCAGCTGTGCCCATGTCCCCACAGGTGCGCCAGTCTGGTCCCACAGTACCCAGAGTCAAGCCTGGCTGGGAATGACATTTTCCACAAATTCTCTGCCTTCATCAAGAACCCGGTACCTGCCCAGGATGAGGGTGAGGAGCGGGTGGGGGAGCACCCTATGCAACTTCTTGTGTGCCACACCCCAAAGCCTAGCCTGGTCACACTGAGCTTTCCCAGTCCCCCTACACAGACCACAGTCGGGTCTGTCCAGGCACTGCTCTCCCTATGCGGGCCAGTGTGGCTGTGCCAGGTCTCTGTGGGAGGGCAGAGGCATATGCCAGCCTGAGCCACGTGGGAAGAGGCTGACAGGTGCTACTTGGACACGGGGCTGGTTGGCAGAGGCCACAGCAGAGCAGGGGTCCCTTGCCTGCAAAAGGGCTGTACCATGACCTGGCCACCCTCCCTGCAGTGCTGCAGCGGAGCCTGCTGCGGGCCTTGCTGAAGCTGGATGAGTACCTGACCACCCCTCTGGAGCACGAGCTGGCCCAGGACCCCTGCCTCCAGGCCTCCCAGCGCCTTTTCCTTGATGGAGACCACCTCACACTGGCCGACTGCAACCTGCTGCCCAAGCTCAATATCGTTCAGGTAAGCCATCGGCATCCCAGCACCATGCCCTTCTCCTTGCCCTGGCATCCCCACGCCCTCCCCTTCCTCTTGGTGCGTACAGCAAGTGCCTGCTCCTTTCCCAGTTGTTCTCTCAGTTCTGTGCCCTTCAGCATCCCTCTCCCCAGGAGCCCTGCCCAGCATAGAACCCTCCCACAGATCCCATTCCTCTCTGCATCTCCTCCTGAGTGCCAGTCCTTGATTGTGCAGTGCTAGGGATGGCACCCTGCCACCCTTCCTGACTGGTGCCTGCCCTGGTGGTAGAGCCCTCCTTGGCACAGTGTCCGGCAAGTCTCCCCCGTTTGTGCCTGCAGGTCGTGTGCCAGCACTACCGCCGCTTTGGGATCCCCAAGGACCTGCAGGGCGTGTGGCGGTACCTCAACAGTGCCAGCGAAACCAAGGAGTTCAAATACACCTGTCCCAATAGCCAGGAGATTATACAAGCTTATCGTTCCGTGGTCCGGGCACCGCAGTGAGCCGGACACGTGCCCTGGTGGTTGTGGGGCCAAGGCTGGGGTCAGGCAGGAGGTCAGCCCACCCTGGCCCTGCCTGCAGGGGCTCAGGAGAGCTGTGCCCCTTGCATCCAAATTCCCTCCACTGGCACCCAGGTGCTGGCAACAATCTGCAGTGCACTGAGCCCCTCTTGTGCCACCCACCCTTCTTCACAACCAGGACAAGCTCTGTGGCCCCTCGAGCATCAGGATGAGGGCAAGGTGGCACAGCCACGGGCACCACCAGTGCCAAAGCTGTGCCCAGGTGAGGGTAGGGGCAGAGCTGGGGATGACAAGCTGCCCTGCAGCCACTTGCATAGGCACACTGTGCCACCCACCCGGACAGCAAGCACCACAGGGTGCCCTCACACCTGCACCAGGTGAGTGGACCTGGCACAGCCACAGAGACCTAGGAACAGAGCTGGAGGGGGGATGGCACAGGCAATGGGCAGAGGTCAATTTCCCCCAAAACTCACTATTAGGAAGCTCTCAACAGACTTGGGGGTTGTGAAATGGGGAAAGCTAAGCTAAGCTTCAGAGTTCCTGGAAATAAATACAAGCTTTGCAAGCAAGACCAGTGTAAGTCTGGAGTGACCAACCCAGCAGCTCCTCCCTCACAAGGCTTTGTACTGACCTCTTCATTCTCCCAGTGCCCAGCAAGACGGAGCCTACCCTTCCAACTCTCCAGTAGGGTTCGCCAGGCTCTAACCACACACCCATCAGCCCACTTGCAAAAAGCTGGCAGGGAAGGGAACTTCTCTGAGGCCCAGACCTCCGGGTTCAGCTGAAACAGGCCCAAGGCTTCCTGAGAAAGGGAGAGGCAGAATGGACAGACACACCTAGAGACCAGCTGGCTAAAAATACCTTTATTGGTAAGAAGCAAAGCACAGGTGATCTTTCCATTCCAGTATCAAAGCTCCACCCAAACTCTACCAGTTCATGGTAAGTGAGGTCAGGAGTTGGCCCCTGCCAGCAGGGAAGAGCTGCAGGGGAAAAACCCACCAGGCTGGTGTCCCCTCTGCTCCATCTGTCCCCCTCCAAAGGCCCTGCCACCACCCTAGCTGAGGGGTGGCTGCCAGGTACAGCTGGCTCTGTTGTCTTCCTGGGTCGAGGAGCTCAGCTAGTCTGGAACAACAGGGACACATCCTTGTTCAGATGTAGGTGTCCATAGGGCTGTCATCAGGGCACAGGACAGCACCTATCAGGAGTCCTCAAAATTCACTCCAGATGACACCTTCTTGCTGGAAGGAGATGGAGGAAACATCAGAGCCCTGAGCTCTACTGCTTCAGAGCAGAACCCACAGGGTGCCCAGTGAGCAGCACCCAGCCCCAGCACTGACCTTTTGAAACCAGGGTTAATGAGAGATTCCCCGGGCACCTTCCTTTTGGCTGGCAAAGCTGAGCTGGAAGCCCTACTCTTCCTGGGGCTGGGGTCTGCCTCAGTCAGGAACGAGCAGGACACAGACTACAGGTTACCCAGGAGTTCTGGAAGCCCTGCCAGTCCCTCCAGGGCCAGGGAGAGCCTCCAGGAGCCCAGCCTGGCAGGACCAGCAGTCATCAGAGTGCAAGAAAGGGCCAAACTTGGCCTCCTCTCCCAAAAGGAGCCATGGATCCACCTCAGCCTCCAGTCTGGAAGCACAGCAAAGACTGCCCTCTTTCTGAGGGTGGCAATGCCCAGCCTTTGACCTGAGCACCCCAGACACCCTGAGAGCCACCAGACCAAGCCCTGCTCTGCGGCTGCCAGCAGCCACAGCAGAGGGCACTCAGAATGTCCTGGAGAGCACATGGATACAGGACCAGCAGTCTCCACGGAGGAGAAGACAAAAGACTGCAGGACCAGGGCAGGTGCCCCTGGCAGTGCCTACCTGGCAGGAAGAGCTGCTGGCTCTGGACAGCATTCTTCTCAGGGCTGCAGGAAGATGCTAATGTCTCCACTGCTACTGAGACAGGAGCCAAAGCTTGTGACAACATCCCCCAATTCCGCATGCAGCACTTTAAGCCTCCTCAGCAAGCTCCCTCCACAGCCAAACTGAGCCCCATTCTCCTCTCAGCACTTCCATCCAAACTGCTGCTGCTCCAAAATCTTCCCAGACCCCTCAAAGATATCTGTAAGGTGACTCCCACATTCAGGATGCTGGTGTGGTGGTGGCCATGAGGACAGGACTGTGTTTCCACACAGAGACATACCACTGTGTCCTCTGGGCCCAGGCAGGGTCTCTTCTGCCTGTGGGGGTCTGGTGCAGACCTTGGCCAGCTTTGAAAACAGGCCAGCCCGAACAGGAGCTGGGGATGGGGAGCAGCTCTTTTGCTGGCCCACTGGGACCGGTGAGAAGAAACCACCTGAGTGAAGCCGTCTCCTGCTGTGGCTGAACTGGGGCACCTAGGGCACTTCAGGTGGGGGTGACAATCTCAGGAAGGTGGCAGGAGCTGCTAGCCCTCCCATCTTCTAAACCCACCACGGACCTTCCAGGCGCCTCTCCAGGCTCTCGATGCGGCCGGCCATGCCGAAAATCAGTGCCTGCAGCTGGCTACGCGCCTCAGCAGCGGGCAGCTGGGCGAGGGCTAAGGCTGGGCACCGCGGCTCCTCCGGCAGCCGTAGCGTGGCCGAACCTGGGCCCAGGCTCAGCGCGGCGCCCCCGTGGCCCAGGGCGGCCCTGCGGGGAGCGCGGGTGAGGAGAGCGGGAGAGCGGGGGAGCCCCGGGGGAGGTGGGGCCTAGGGTGGGGCGAGCACGGGGCGAGAGGGTGCTCGTAGCGAGGGAGGTCCCAGGGCGGCGGCACCCACCTGAGCATCGCGCCGTGCTCCTCCGGCGAGCACCGCTGCAGAGGGAGAGGAGGAGGAGAACGCGTCCAACACGGCTTAGCCTGGGCCCAGATCCATCCCTGCCCCGCTGGCACTCCGGGTCTCAGCCCCGGGCTCTGCCGCCGCCCCCTGTGCCCCGCCGGTACATACACAACCGAGCGCCAGGCAGGCTCCGAGCTCCCCGGCCCACACCTCCACCGCGTCGGTCACACTGTGGGAGGAAGCAGCTCAGGCCAGGGCTGCTCGACCCCTGCGCGGCCCCGTGCCCGCCCGCTACCTGCTCCTTCCCCCGCCCCGCTCTCACTAGACGGCACCGTCGCGTCCGCAGTAGCAGAGGAACCGGCCCGTCCTGGCTCGGAGCAGATGGAAGGGCCCTGCCGGTTCCGCCATGGCCGCGGCGGAAGAGGCGGTGGAAGGGGCAGGCGGAAGAAGGGGCGGGCGCGATGTGTCCTGTCCAGGGCCGGCAGCCGCGCCATGGTGAATCTGGGCGTACGGCGGGTGGAGGATGACGTGGCCGCTAAGCACCCGGTGCGCCCCGCGGGGGACGGGCTGGGAGGCCTAGGGGTGCGGGGGGCTCGGGGCTCAGGGGGCCGGGTGGGCTTCCGGCCCCCGCGCTGACTTGTCCCCGCAGGCGCTGCAGCAATACGCGGCCTGCCAGTCTCACGCTTTCATGAAGGGTATCGGCAGCTTCTTGGCAGGTACGAGCTGGTCCAGTCACCCCGACACCCCCCGAGCTGTCCTTGGCCGCTCCCCAGGGGCAGCGGAGACGTCCTGGCCGTGTGTGGTAACCCTGGCCCCTGTCTCGGCAGGCAGCGGGGCCGCCTTCGCAGTGCAGAAGCTGGTGCGGCAGGCGCTGCCGTACGGCCCGCAGTGGAGCCTGCTGCTGGCTGCTGGTAAGTGCCCGACCCGAGCGGCACAGAGGGGTGTTTGCCATTGTTATGGGGCCTCCCCTCTGGCTCCAGCCACCTCCCTGTGCCCTGGCCTCCAGGGCTCAGGAGTGTTCGCGGCAGCAGGTGCTGTCCCCACCAAGGTGCTGCTGGCACTCACAGGAGCACCTCGGCCGCTCCAGCTGCAGGGTCCCTCGGAAGCTACGTGGTAACCAGAGCTGAGACACAGAAATGTTCCAACTTCTGGATTTACCTGGAGACAGGCAGGTCCCCACAGGAGCTCGCCGTGATTGGTGGGGTGTCTCAGCCCACAGGTACAGTCATATCTTCCTACTGCTTTCCCTGAGCTTGTGGTGCCTGGTTCTTCCGTGCTGCAATAATTACTTTGCTGTTCCTGTCTTGTAATTAAGCTGGTGACTGTGTCATTGTCAAAATCTCATTATATAAGTTGCACACCCTGCAGCCAAGGGGTGGGAGCAGGAGCACCCATAGTGGGTGGAGCACCTTACCTGGTTCCACGCCTCCCCTGTCTCTGTGCACCCGGCACAGTGGGTTCCTGAGCAGGGCTGGTGATGTGGGCTGGGTGTACTTGCTGCTGCCTCCTGCCTTGCCTGCTTTGCATATTCATGACAGCCAGCACAAAAGGCTGATTTGCTGGAAGAGGAAGGAGAAGGTAAGGGATGGAGAGAGTAACTGAGATGTGGAAGGATTTACTGCTCAGTAGGGTGGGCAGAACTGGAGGGGCATCAAGACAGGTGCTGCTGGACAATTCTCATGGCTGCTCGCTGCTCTCTCCCCCATGTACCTTGAGCTCCCAAAACTAGGCCAACTTGAAGAGTCTTTACATGCTTCACCAAGGTTCTGTGGTGTGGTTCTTTGCCCACCCTTGGCAAATTCACCAGGGTGAATTTCACCAGGGTAGTTGGAGGTCCAGGGAACTTGTACTTTCTTTTTACAGAAAACCTCCCCAGTGCAGAGGGCAGGGACGGCGCTGCAACACTGGTGAGGAGGAACAGGTATGGTGACGTGGTGGAGTAGCCAGCAGAGCACAGCACGCCATGCCCATGTCCTGCTTGACCCCCTCCTGCCTGCCCAACCTGACACTGCCCATGCTGCCTGTAATGATGGTGGACTTGGTGACGCTGCTGGAAAGCTCAGAGGACTTAATACTGCAGCGAGAGCGTGGTGGAGGCACCTCACGGATTGCTGCTGTCTGCCCCATGGCCTCTGCACATTGCATTGGGGGTACAATAAAAGTTGAGAGCTGAAGGCACTCATTGTGGATGAGGCGAACGACAGAGCAGGTGGTGAATGCCAACCTGAGGCAACCTCTGCAGTGAATGTTGCAGCAGAGAGCTCTGGTCCCTCTGTGGTAATGCAGTCACAGTCAGCACCTGAATTGCTCTGAGATGGTTACAGGTATAGACAGGTCTGGGCTAAGTTGTAAGGGCAGAGCTGTTGCTGTGCCCCCTGTGTTTCCTGAGCCCAGCCAGTCCCTATGTCCCTTCCACTGCAGCAGCAAGGCTTTTCATACCTGCATGAACAGGCCTGAGCTGAACCCCACAGCTGGGGTGTTGTCTTTGTCTGGGTCAACCATGTGCCCCGGGACCTTCTCTGCAGTGCTCACCTGTCACTGGCTAGTCCCAGATTGTGCATCCAGACCCATAACTACTTGTCAGGGCAATGGTACTGTCTCAAATCCCATGCACGCAGTGGGGCATGTGAGGTTTTTCCATGACAGACTCCAAGTCTTGACTAGGTAAATTGTCTGTTCTTGGTGGATGTCCAGCTCTTATTCAGCTGCAGCTGAATAAGAAGAGGAATAATAAGAAGAGGAAACTCAGCCTGAATTCTGGGAGCTGCCCAGGTTCTTAGAGCAGTGTTTCTGCTTCAGGAACCAGAAGTGCCTTCTCTGTGTGAGATATATAGACACACCCTGAACCTCACCACAGGAGAGAGTCCCTGTGTTGAGGAGATGAGGAGCTTGGGGAGGAAACTGGACTTGGAGGTTCACAGCATCATCTGAACTGGAATCAGGTTTGCCCTGTGCAGAGAGATGGGGAGCAGCCAGTGGAAGAGCTGAAAGCAAAGTGCTGGAGGGAACAGGTGTGTTACGTCAAGCATGGCATTCCAGGAGTTCAGCTGGAGCAGGGAAAGGAGTTGGGAAGTGAGCAAACCCACAGAGCAGAGCTGTTGCTGCTAGTAGGATCAAAGAGGGCAGTGAGAAACTGCAGCTGCCTACAGCCACTCCTCTCCAGTGTTCATGGAATGTGCAGGGCAGGGGGAGGCTTCCCAAAGGATTGGAGTGCTGGGACCAGTCCCATACAACTACCATGCACTGTGATGTGTGTTCTGGTATATCTGAGCAGCCAGTGACTGCAGCAGCAAATGTGAGCTGCTTTCCTGCTACTCTTGAGCACCAGTGCTGGGTCCTGGCAGTGGAGACTGCTGGCAGGTTGTTTTGCTGGGGTCTGTGGCAGTGAGGGACAGCTTGAGCTGCCTGCTTCTGCCTTTGGAGTGGCTGCACCTCCAGCACTGGGGAAGCATGAGCTTGGTCACTGTGGCTGGCTGGAGCTCCTCCACCTCCAGGTGGGCCTGGGTCTGGAGTGAGGTTTTCAGCCCACCTTGGTCTGTTTGAGGTCATCTCCAGGCTGGTAGAGTGCACAGAACCATGACGGTGTCTTAGCATTGGACAGGCTGCAGGGGCTGAGATCTTCACGCAGAGACTGACTGTGGATGTGGCTGAGGGGCTCTGTCCCCATGAGACAGCCAGGCTGAACTGCCTATTGCTGATGCTAAGCCAATGAGCCACAACAGTGGTTACAAAGATTTATTTCAGATTATTTAAAAAAACTCAAACAAACAAAACCAAACCTTCTTCATGTTTGTACATCCCTGTTTTTACTCAATTGGAAATTAAGGTGCAGCCTCCCAGCTGTCTGGTGTGGGGTGATGCCAGGCTCAAATCCCAGTGCGGAGCAAAGCCCCACAGTGCAGGAGCGCATCAGCTCTGTGCCAGCATGGCCATGCACCATGGAACTGCTGGAACCGAGGTGTGCAGGAATCTCTGGCTGTGGCAAAGGCAAGTTGGCATAGGAACCACTGGGACAGTATAGACACCGTGTCTGCTTTGTTGATGTGGGACCTGGAAGTTGCCAGCTTCCCCACATCTGGTTGTTGCTAAGTCCTTACCCAAAGCTGAGGCCAGTGGCCAAGGCCAAGACCTTGCCTTCAGGAAGGTCAGTGGGGTTTGTGCATCAGCCAGAAAGACAACATGGGCTTTGGGTGATGCCCAGAGCTCCCCAGGAGGCAGGGCTGATGCTCCAGGGACAGGCTAGTGATGTCAGCTATAAGGACTAGTGTAAGTAATATTCCCCATTCATACACGAACACATTCATGAAAATGAATCCTGTTGTTGCTTGAGCTCATTGGCCTAGCTCAGCTCAGCTCTCGTGGCAAAAATATGTCCTAGCTCTGAATGCCCCATTCCCAAGCCTGCTCCAGGGTCCATGCCTGAGTAGTGCTGGGAAACATTTGAGCCCTTCTCCCAGGGCCAGTTATCCTCTTCTGTCCTTTTCCTGCAGCTTGAGGGCAAGGGGAGGGCAAAAGGGGACAGCTTTCCTTCTGGGATGGTGTCAGGCCTTGGAAGAGGACATTGAGCACTTGCCACCTATCAAGCATTCAGACTGTGGAGCCTCCAGCAGGTAGGATGGTGCTGGTCCTGCAGATATGGCCCACCCTGTCCCTGCCATCAGATTATGCTGGACTTGCTGTGCCGGAGCAGGCAGATGGCAGTCACCAGGGATATCAGGGTGGTGACCACAAAGAGCAGGATGAGGATGACCCAGTTGTTGTACAAGATGCTTTTGTGGGAGGAGAGTTTCTCTGCTGGGATCATGTTGGTGAGGTTGAGCATGTAGCCCAGGGCCCAGCCAATGGAGGTTTCTCCTGCCTGTGGAAACAGCATGGCAGTGGTCACCACCCAGCCAGCCCATCTGCATGGGCCTCAAGACACCTTAGAATCATAGAATCATGGAATCATTGAAGATGGAAAAGACATCTAAGATCATGGACCACTTTTTACACCAGCACTGCCAAGGCCACCACTAGACCATGTCCCCAGGTGCCACATCTGCACATGTTTTAAATCCCTCCAGGGATAGTAACTACCACATCTGTGGGCAGCCTGTTCTTGTGTCTGACTACACTTTCCATGAAGGAATTTCAACTAAAATCTAACTGAAACTTCCCTGGCACAACTTGAGGGCATTTCCTCATCCTGTCACATGTTACCTGTGAGAAGAGACCAATCCCCACCTGGCTACAACCTCCTGTCAGGGTGTTTTAGAGAGTGAGAAGGTCCCCCTTGAGCTTCCTCTTCTCCAGGCTGAGCCCCCCCAGCTCCCTCAGCTGCGCTCCAGACCTTTCAGGGACTGCCTCAGTGTTAGCCCAAGGAAGAGCCCTGTGGGGGAGCCCTGAGCTTCTCTTGCCCACAGGTCCAGCCAGCTGAGGGACACACCAGTGAACTGTGCTGAACTGGGTTCATCCCCTGGGAGTAAAACCTTGTGCACTCAGGCCAGTCCTGATCTTGCACATCCCATGGCACGTGCAGACAAAACTGGGATCCCGCTCTGTGGTAACTTCCCAAAAGGCCTCAGCAAAGCATTGTTTGGGGTGGCTGGTGTCTTGAGGGCCAAGGAAGGGCTCAAGAATCTGACCCTATGACCACCCCACGGCCAGCTCAGCTCATTTGTTTCCATCCCCCAGCAGATCCCTCCAAAAACTGAGTTCCATCCTGCCCCTGTTCACTGAGATCTTCCATGATTCTGCTTGGCTCTTTTTCCATGTGGGATCATCTCTCCTGCAGGGTTCTTTGGCCTAACTCCAAAGATATTCCATGGGATGGGGATGTATTTTGGTGCTACCCACCTTCTTCTGGAAGGCAATGTTGGGAAAAGAGTGGTTGTTGAAGCTGTAGCCTTTGGTGGTGAGCAAATACACAAATGTGCTGACAGCGCAGTAATCTGGCAGCCTCTTCTCCAGCTTGGGGGCTTTCTGAAGCAGCTGGGTGGGATGCACAGAGGGAAAGAGAAGAGGGGTCAAGCCAGCAAAGGCCAGGTTTGTGTCTATGGCCTGAAGCTCAGGATGGTTACATCTGTGAGGCCAAGGCTGCCCATACCCAGCTGAGCTCCCTCCCAGTCCCATGTAGGCATCATCAATTGCCTTCCCCCTACTCCATTGGTGCCAGGAAACCCAGTGACCTCCAAGGGCTTCTCTCAAAGCCGGGGTGATACCCCACATGAAGTAGGCCCCTCCTTCCCACGATGCCCAGGGAGCCCACCTCACTCCAGCTGGTGGCACAGATGGTGTCTGCAGCATTCTTCAGGTCGCTGGGCAGGTGCACGGGTCTTCCCATCACGGTCTGGATGAAGTCCACCGTGTAGAAGAAGGCAGAGAAGGCCTGATGGAAGGAAAGGAACAGCTGTGGGTCAGGCTGGGAGCAAACTCTCTCACCATGAGCAGACTCTCTGGCCAGTGTGGTGGGCACCAGCAACAACTGTTGCAGAGCTGGGGGTCTAGCTTTGCTGCCACTTGATGCTGGGGAGCTGGGCACAACCTGCCCAGCCAGCAGCTATGTCACGTCCCTCCTCCATGCTGGGACTTACAATGAAGTTTCCTGAAACCTCTGGCTGGAAAACACCATCAAAGGAACAGCGGGAGAAGGAGCAGTTGGTGAAGTCAAAGAGCTTGCTGATGTGCAGAGCACAGAGGTTCCCATTCCCGGTGCCGACCAAGGTAGCAGTGGTGTTGAGGGCAAGACTTGGCCTCTCCTTCTCCGTGCAGGGGCTGTCATAGATGCTGCTCAGTAACAGGCTCTTGTTGTAGCCTATAGGCCAGCAGGGATGGGAGACAGTTTCTCGGTAGCTCTCAGCCTGCCAGAAGAGGGACACATGGGGTGCATGAGTGATGCCATAGCTATAGCTCCCCTGGAGCTTGAGCAGTGAGACACAGAGCAGTTGCCAGAAGTGTCTCAAAATGGCTTGGGGTGTCTTGCCTGTAGCCAAGGGCTGCATCATCTAATGGAGATGGTGGGAACACAAGACAGGGTTGGGGGCAAAACCCAAGTTGGCTGGTAAAGGTGTGCAGCTGGTGCAGGGCTGAGGGACAGTGTAAACACCGGGCTGAGGGAGTAACTGTGGGGTTGTGGCAGTCAGCATCCACATCAAGCACGCATTGTACCTGGAGGAGCTTGGAGAGCAGCCTCTTGAGGACCTGGTCCCTCCCATAGCAGAGGAAGCTGTGCGTGTATACTTTGTATGCCTGGCCATACAGCTTCAGCACCATCTCGTTTCTGGGGTCTTCAATCATGTCTGTGGTTTCAAAGGTGATCTGTGTGGAAGCGCCCCCAAAGTCCATGGCCCCCAGGGTCTTCTTCTGAGGCTGGATCCATTCTCCAAGCCATCCACGCTGAGCCAAGGAGGACAAGAGCAGGCATAAGTGTATGATGAGCTGCCCAGCCACCACAGCCATCCCAGTGAATGTCACTGCCTACCTTGATGAAGTTCTCCAGGAGATAGTTTGCGGTGACCCAGCCAAAAACCCCTTCCTCTTCCCCTGACAGGATCTTTGCTCCCCGGAAATCAAAGGGGTACATCTTCAGTGTGGCTGCTACAGCTCTGAGGACGGCATCCGACACCTGTGGGTCTGCAATGCTGTGGGCCAAGTGAAAGGGCAGAGTGACAGACCTGTGCCACAGTGCTGCAGATCCCTCCCTGCCCCAACAGCCCTTGGGGGCCAGCACTGCCATAGCAGGGCCCAGGAGAGAGGTGAGCCCTTCCCTGGGTACCCATAGGCATGTCCCAAAAAAACACCAGCTAATTCCCTTTGTATCTGCTGGAGGAGGCAGGTAGCAGGAATGAAATGTGCTCCCTCCTGCTGGGACAATGGGATCCATCCTGCCTGGGCTGAGTGAGGGGAGCGCTACTCCTCCCCGTGTGCTTTTTGAGGGGTGATTATTCTGTGTCCCTTCAGGCTGACAGTGGGTGCAAGGGATTTTCCTCCTAGCATCCAAAAAGTCTGGGTGGGTTATCCTGGCACTGGTCTCCCACCAGCCCCTTGCCACTAGTGCTGTGCTGGCTGTGCCCTGCAGAGCATATCTTACTCTGAAAGGCAGGACCCCTTCTGCAGGGGACACAGCACTGGGCAGCTGAGTGCTGAAGAAATTTGCCCAGCAAAGGGGCAACACTTCAGCCATTCTTCACCACCTCTGCCTCTACTGTGTGTGGCAAGATGTCATGTCACAGTGACAGGGCCCCCCTGAGCGCTCACTTGAGCAGGCGCATGCCAGCCGTAGCACCCAGGTATAGCGGGGTGCCCGTGTGCTTCTCCTTGGGCACATCTCTCAGGGCCTGGTTCAGGCAGTGCTCCAGGCTTGTCCCAGCTGCTGGAGGGTTCGAGCTGTAGCTGGAGATGCCAGGACCTGTGAAGAGGAAACAGCATTGCTCCCTTCTGGTGAGGGGATGATGCACAGTGGAAAGATGCCTGGTGAGCAGCTTTGCCCCTTCCACCTTCCAGGCTGTCCAAAAAGCAGTTTTCTGTGGGCATGGAGCCATCCAGGGTCCAGCCCCCTCTCCCTGCCCACACCACATCCCCTGCTGGCTGACAGTCTGGGAAATGTTGATAGAATGAAAAACCAACCCTGGCTCCTCACTGGGCTAGGCAGGGAGCTGGATTGTTCCCTGGTTGTTCAGTACCTGCTAGGAAAAGATAGACCACAAGCATGCACGGCTGCAAGCCTTTGGGGGAGTTGGGAAGGAATAGAACTGAACCCTTTAGAACATGTCACTACACCAGTGAGTACAGAGGGAAGCAGCTGGACAAGGAAGGGGCACTCACACCATGCTGCCTGGCCACAGTCCCCGGGCCAGGGCCAGACCTTACCCTCCACATCACACATGCCGTGCTCGCTGACCACCCCGGTGTCGTTCTCCTTGTCTGCAGGCCACTTGTAGATGAACATGGCAGTGTGGGAGGAGCCAGCGTCCAGCACGATGCCGTACTGCAGGGGGGAAGGCAGTGGGTCAGGCCTGGAGGCTGAGGATCCCCTGGCTGCTCCAGCCCTTACCAAGGGAAGGCGCTGGGGCTCAGTGCACAACCACTCCTACGCTGTCAGTACCCAGCAGCTCCAGAGCATCATCTGGCAGAGGGAGGATTTGCTAGGCCCAGCCTGGCACTGCTGGGCCCACATCTGCCCAAACAAGGCACTGCCTGGGATGTGACTGGGAGTGGGATACTGGCCATTCTGGGATGTTATTTGGAACAGCACAGGGACTCTGGCATTTTGGGTAAGGGGACCCCCTTCAGTGCAGCCCAGGGGTCTCTTCCCCCACTGCAGGTTACCATCACTCCTGGCTGCCTGCTGAGCCATGCTAGCAAGTCCCTGGGACTGGTGGTGGGGAGGGACACCTGAAATGCTCCTCGGGATGCTCTTGGCCAAAGAAGGGCAGCCAGGCCCCGCATCCCTCCTGCCCTTGTATGGGTTGGCCATTCTCTGGTTATAAATAACCCTGCTCCTCCTGCCAAACAAGGTTACCCAGCTCCCAGGGAGGGGACACCATACATACTGCCTGCAGCACCCCTGGGTGGACCCCTCTGCCTGACCCCTGCTGCCCGTGGTTGTGGGGCTGCCCATGCTGGCCCCTGCTGTGCCCCCTCAGGGCTGTGAGTATGGGGGGAAAGCAAGGCAGGACCCAGCATCACCCCAGCTGAGCATGTCTGGGGCGAAGCCATCTAAGGCTTAAACTTCCTATGAGTCTCTCTGCTCCTGCCCTGCCCAGACTCGATAGAGCAGAGGACTGGAGGAGGCAGCTCCTCTCCCTGCCCGGCTCTGGAAGCCACCCCAGTCCTGCCTGCCTTGTGTGCCCCATGTCACCCCTGTCCCTATCACCTATTTTTCACCAGCTCAGGCAACAGAAGTGTCAGGGCAGAGGCAGGGACGCCTGAGCTTCCCACTTATAGGTAGCCCCAATTACACTGTGAACCAATGGCCCTGAACCAGTGGTACCCCCTGCTCCCTCAGGGGACCATCTCACGTGGGTGACCCTCCCAGACTCACCCAGTGATTTGCTCATGCCCTGGGCCAAAAGCTGCAAGCCAGCAGAGAATCCCCCTCTGTGGCCAGGCTGGAGCAATAGAGCAGCTTCAGCTCCTGACAAACACTGCAGAGAGGAGGAAGGAGGCTGCCAACTCCCCCCCAACACCCCTGCCCAGCCTCCTGGGCTGAGTGCTGGGGTGAGTGCTCTGGGCAGGCTTAGAGGGCTCTCGGCGCCCTCTCTGCCCAGCACATGGCACCCCAGTCCATTCTCACCAGGGCAACCTCTGCGTTGCCTGCCCACCCTGGAATCTCATGGTCACCTCTGAATCCCCAGATAAGCAGTTACCGACCAGCCATAGGGGACACTGAGGAGGGTCCAGCCCCTGGAGACCCCCTCTGTCCACCTCAGTGGCACATGTGCCCACACACCCTGTAGCCACCATGCAGATGTCTCCAGTTTGCTCACAAGGCACTGCATTACCTCAAGTATCACCTGGAGTGACACTAGCAGGAGCAGGGTGACAAGGCTGTCCCCAAAGGGAAATCCCCAAACCCAGGACTGAGCACAGCGAAGACCCTGAGAGTAGTCTCCAGCCTGGAGATGTCATGGAGGGGCTGAAGTTCCACAGGGAGGAACAAGGTTGGAGACAGGGATATCTGTGTGGTGGCAAGGCCTGAGAGATGCTGGAGTATGAGACAGTGAAGATGACCTGCAGTGCCAGGGATACCTGGTGCTGCCCACCAGGAATGGGGATGCTGGGGATGCCAGACTCACCCCATGAGGAAGGGTCATGGCCACAGGGCTGGCTCCTGAGTGAGAAGGAGGAGACCCACCACCTGTGACAGGGGGAAGGCTGGTTCCCAGAGTTTCTTCCTGCCTTCAGCAGGACTGACTTAGCTGTGTTCCACTTCTCACTCCATGGAGAGCCGGTACCAGGGTGCATTCATGGGGGTACATACCTGGGGTGGAGTTGCACTTGTAGAGAGGTGCACACATATATGTGCACATGTGCATGGATGTGCATGCATGTATGTGTGCATGTGGTGTACATGCTCCAGGAGTGTGCGTGTTTGTGTGTATATGCATGGGCATACAAAGTTGCGTGCAAATTTAGGTGTGGAGGTAGGTATCTGGGGGTGCTTGCCCGTGGGTGTGCACAGGTGAGGTGTACATGCACATAGGTGTACCAATTTTGTGTGCACATGTTTGTGCATACATGCATTTGGGAGGGGCGTGTTCATGGGTGTGCATGTGCCAAGGGAAGTGCAGGCAGTGAGAGGCAGCATGGAGCCTGCACCCAGGGCAAGCACCATGCAGAGGTGACATGTTGGGGTGGTGACAGTGGCACTGCTGGGGCAGGATGCAGAACTGGCTGCCCCATGTAGGCACATCCTAGTGCCCTTTGCTGCCAACACCTGTGGGCCAGGATGGGGATCTTTCCTCTTGGACCCCCAGCCCGTTGCCACCAGGTGTGGAGTGGTGGATGAGGGGCATCCCAGGGGTCCCCTGGTCTTGGCGGTGGCATCAGCAGTGCTTGGCTCAGCTGAGGTAAGGTGCTGCAACATGATGGCGCTACCACTGCAGAGAGTGGCTGGCCAACTGCTGCCACAGCTCACCCATAGCCTCCTCAGCATGAAAGGAGCCACCACAGCCTCGTGCCAGCCCCTCCTGGGGGCACAGGGTTTGGCACCCAGCGTGTCCCTGTGGAGAAGCCATCCTCACCTGGCAGTGGTAAGCAGGGGTGGGAATCATGTGCACACAAGACTTGGGCAGCCTAGTATGTTCCCAGTGATGAAGTAATGTCATCTCCTCCAGTCCCAAGGGTACCCCATGCCTCCAGTATTCACAGAGAAATCATGAATGGGGTCACCTACAGTGGTGTGCAGTGGTGCCAGCCCCTGGCTCCAGATCCTGTCCCTGTCTTGCCTTCTGTCCCTGCCTAGACCCTGGGCTTGGGCATCGGACCCACTGCATTCCCCAGGCAGAGTGGGTCTGAGTCATGACTGAGCCATGGACACAGGTAGGTGGGCTCCAGGGGCCCTACAGGTGGGAAGCCCCAGGAGGGAGGATAAATTCTCCATGTTTGCCTGCTGGCGCCCAGGACTTGGGCAGGGCCTCATGCATGTGGGACAGTTCCAACACCAGCCCCTCCTGGTGGCACAGGAATTTTTCTAACAGAACCCCCTGACCAGACCCTGGTGATGCTGCAGGCGGGGGGGCACAGAGGGGTCCTCATTGTGGCCCTACGCTGGGAGAGTTTTCCAGTGCCAACCCTATCTCTGCTGCCTCCATGGTCACCCATGGTCCCAAGGGCTTTGCCCCAATGCAACATCACTCAGCCCAGCCCTAGTGAGGGCTGCTCAATCCTAAAGCCCCTGCAGAGGGGACAGAAGACAGTGATGTTCCCAAAGGCCAGGGTCGGGCTTGGGGTTCCTGATCACTCTGGCTCTGCCCAGGGGAGGAGGCAGATGGGGACATTGAGAATGCCCCATGTGCTGCTGCCTGGCAACGTGCCCCGTGGCCATACCCAGGACTCCAGCCCCATCCCACAGGCTCTCCAGGCTGCCCCATGTCACATGAGTGACACCTGGCCCCCCACCATCTCTGGCCCCTCACTGTTCTGCCTCTCTCAAGGGTGGTGAGGTCATGCAGCACCCAGGTTTGCAGTGAGTTATGACAGGTTTCCTTCCTGCTGCAGTAGACATATCAACCACAGGACATAGAAATTGCCAGAGATACATTTGCCAAAAGAAGAAAGAAAAGGACTGTCAAGAGCAGGCAGCAGCTCAGAGCAGTCAGGCTATGAGCTCCACTGTGGACCCATGAAGGAACCGTCCTCAGCAGCAAGATAACTAATCCAGGGTGGTTTTAGGGCTATATTCCAAGCAAAGGAGCTGGAAAAGGAAGATGTGGAGCCATAGCTCAGCAGTGAACAGCACTATCCAGCAGCTAACATGGACTGTCAGCAAGGACCACATCTTGTCTAAGCTGTTTTGAAACATGAGATTAGAAACTAGAGAATATTAATCATAAAAATTAGATGATATTTATTAAGAATAGACAGATGATATGTGTTGCTTAATACTTGCTGCTCTGAATGCTGCATCAGTTGCCTGAGGAGGGAAGAAACAGGTCTATGTGTGGGAACAATAAGGAGGAATGCAAGGATGTCTGACAAGGGGAAGGAAGTTTACCAAAACAGGAGACAAGAATACAAGATTATCAGAGATACTGAGATAACAAGGTTCCTCAGGCCGCCGGACAAGAGAAGACTGGCATCATAGCTTGGACTATGACCAGAGGATCAGTGAGCATGCACAAGGCAGTGGGGTCAGAAGTTCATCTCAAGAGGAAGACTCCTTCATCCCGGAGACCTAACCCCCCCCCGCCCCCCCCCCCCCCCCCCCCCGACCACCAGAGACAAGTGCGCAGGCACAAAGGACTGATAACCAATTAGCATACAAAGGGGAGGGAGTGGGAGCCAAGGGATGAATATACATGGCAGTATTGTGAAACTTGCTGCATATGTAACATTCTAGAGGATAAAAGAAAACGGGGGTGAGCAAGGGGCACGCATGCCTTTAGGAGCTATCCTGCATGGTGTCCAGTGCTGAATAAACTACACACCTACTTTAAAACTCACTGGCTCTGAGTTTGAGTTTTTCCATGGGTCAGTTGGAAGACATGCCCAGGGTCTCCCATAGCAGGACCAACCTCTAAACCATGTGAGCATCTTTTGGGCTGAGTTAAAATAACACAAAGTTCTGCATTCTCAAAACAGCACTGAGCTTTGTGCGAAAGAAACTCCTCAGCACCTTCCTGGTGCCAGCCCCATGAGAATAGGCACTGCTGGACACCGGTGCACACCATGCTGGACCTCACAGCACTTGGCATGTGCTGGAATCCTGAGTCGCTTGGCCAGGCCTTGCGCGGAGCAGAGTCAGGACCCAGGGTTTTCAGGGATGCTTGGCCCCAAACCACAGCACTGCCTGCAGACTAGAAGGTGCTACCAGTCAGTGTCTTGGATTGTGTAACCAAAAAAAGTGTATTCTATTTCATCTGTTGAAAGCAGTTGGGGAGATGTTTTTTTTCTTTATCTCTTCTAAAGGGGAGGGGCGGGGTGGGGGGGGTGGGGGAGAGAGAAGGCACGGATGTCTTCTGATAAAGGGCCAGCTGTTAAAACCAGGTGGGGCAGTGTTTCTTATCTCTTTCATCAACTGTCCACCCTCGGGGGATATCTTCTGTTAATGGGCCATTAAAATTCACCAATGACATGACACATTACATATCCCATTGTGAGATGCACCACCCAGTGGGGGGGAAGCCAACCATTCCCTACCCAGATAAAAAAGGAGACCCAGGAACACCAGGTATCTGGTTTTCCACTGGATTCCTGGATGAAAACCGGACCCATCTCACCATCACTGGACTCATCTCGCCATCACTGGACCCTTTCTACAGGATCATCTCTACTCCACAGAACCACATCTGTTACTCCAGGAGGATTTATTTGGACTGCTTCCAGCACCCTGAACAACAGGGTGTCAGGTCATATCTCTGACTCTGTCAGAGTTTTCTAGGATTTTTGTTTGTTTGCTTGCTTGCTTGTTTTGTTGGGGTTTTTGTTTGTTTGTTTGTTTGTTTTTTATTACTACATTTGTATTTTTAACATTCCTTGCAAAGAACTGTTATTCCTAGTCCCATATCTTTGCCTGAAAGCTCCTAATTGCAAAATTATAATAATTTGGAGGGAGGGGGTTTACATTCTCCATTCCAAGAGAAGCTCCAACTTTCCCTGGCAGATACCAGTCTTTCCAAACCAAGACACTCAGAGAGAGAAAAAGCACCAAAAAAAAACCACAAGAAAAAAGTTTCTGGGATTTCATTTCGTAAACCAAATTTGATTTCATTTGATAAACCAAAGGTCTATCTTGGAACCAGAAAGAAGAAAGGCTTTCCAGACTGATCCAAGTGCTACATATGGGGTCTTGGTACCATTCGAATTCCTCCATGTTCTAAGAGAAAAAGTTCACGTTGAAACCAGCTCAGCACAGCCCATGATGCCCCAGCATGTGGCAATGGGTGGCAAAGAAAGGTGTCACAGAGAAGGAGTTAACAATGGGTAGTTATACTAAGAGCAAAAAGGGTCATGTTGGTTAAGCCAGCTCACCTTCTCATTCTAGTCTTCATTACATCTGACAAACCCAGAAAGAAGGCAGCAGCACATCTGGCATGCAGGATGGCTCAGAAAGTTTCCAAGTAAATTGCTCGGGATGAGAAAAAGGGGGTTTTAGATGAACTGTTTTTCAGGACAAGAGCCTGGGACTATTTTAAAACAAAAGACTTGGCCTACCAAAGGAGTGCTTGGCCAACAATAAATTGTTCGGGAACTTCTTTCATCATCTGAATTTACAATGAAAAAGGAAAAAAAAAAAAAAAAAAGGCCGCTTGTATTCAAAGGAAAGTGCATTTGTCACCCAGCAACACTGGCTCAGGAGATGGAGTGGAGCCCGGGGAGATGCTGGTGTGCAGGGGAGCCCTGGCCCAGGCAGAGCCGCAGCAGTAGATGCTGACTCGGCTGTTCTGGCCTGGCGGGCCGCTATCGTTCAGTGTGTCCAACAGATTCCCCTCCCAAAACGCACGTCCTAAGGCACAAGGGATGGGCGGCCGAGGGTGCCGCAGCCGACGGGTCCCGCAGCGGAGGTGCCACACAACGGGTCTCGCTACTGGGGCAGCCGCGTTCCTGCTTTCCCGGTGGGGGCTGCTCCCTGCGACTCTCCCCGCAGATGAGGGACCCGTCAGCCCCGGCGCCTCCTGTGACGCTGGGGATCCTCTGATGTTGGCGTCTCTCGCGCCCCGGTAAATGCCGCCCGCCGGAATGCCATACACCGAAGTGCCCACGGCGGGTCCCCCAGCCCCGGGCAGCCCAGAACCTCCCGGTGCCCGCCGCCGCTCCGCGCCCGGTGCTCCCGCGCCGCCCCCCTCACCTTGAAGCCCGGCGGGCCCCGTGTGTCCCCAGAGCCGAGGAAGAGGAGGAGGATGCCCAGCAGGCACCCGAGGGCTAGAAGCAGGAGCAGGGCGGCCAGGCGGCGGGCCATGGCGGAGCCGGGCAGGTGAGTGGCTCGGCAGCGGCGGCGGCGACGGCTCCTCTCACTCCTCCGCCCCCGCCTCCTCCTCGGCCGCCTCTCCCGGCTGAGTCACCGCCGCCCCGGCCCACCCGGGCGGGACACCGGGCGCCGTGGCACTGTGCGGGGCGGCCCTGGGCTGCAAGTCCTGCGGCTGCCCCGGACCTGGACTCAGATCTTGCTGCCCCCTCAGCCCCGGGACCAGACCGATCTACCTACCCCAGGCACGGGCCTTTTGCCCGGGATCAGCCCCAGCTCGGCCCCTCAGGAACCGCTCCGGCTCCAGAATCAGTTTTGTCCCTGAGCATCACCGTTATCGGGAGGGCTCAGTCCTGTCCCTCCTCCCTGGGCACAGCCTATGTCCCTGGGATCAGCCCTATCTACCCCTCCGGGCATGGTCCTTGACCCCAGGTTCAACCCCATCCTGCCCCCGCCCTGGGGATTAGCCGTTAGATGGGTTCAGCGGGACGTGGGAACATCCTGAGGTACAGAAAAGCTCCAAGAACCTCTCATCTACGATGATTAACAACTGTGGCTGTGTTCCTGCTTTTAATCATCACAAGAACTTCGTGACAGCCCTGAGGAGACCAGATGTATTTTGAAGCTGTTTTCAATATGGTCACAAGTTAATAATGTGATGCATTTGCATAGGGAGCTGTGAGCCAAAGGAGGCTGGGTTCCTTCCTCTGAGCAGGATATTTGCAGCTTGCTTACACAGTGGGATACAACAGTGAACAAAATAATAAACAAGGAGAGAATGCTGGACAAGACAGCTCCTAGAACAGCTGGGTTGCAGGCTGAGGGTCACACCCTCACACTGAGGATGTGAGCTGAGGCTCCTCACGCCTGCTTCACTTCTCAGTATTTTTCGAAGCAGGAGATTTCCTGCCGCTCACGGTCGTGCTTGCAGATCCATGCATCGCACATGTTGCACCAGCACTGGACCTTCTGCAGAGCTTCCTGCCCATCACTGTGGTATTGGGGCACAGAGGTGCTCATGGGGCTAAGCCTTTGCCCAAGGCTTGTGGTGCAGGAGCCCCCAGCCCTGATGCGCCACTCCACTCAGGTTCTGCTGCTGGAGGTCCCGCAGGAGACGAGCTCCAGTGCTGTCCCCAAAGCAGTGACTGGCAGCAGAGTCTGGGGAAGAAAATGGCTGAATAGGGGCACAGAGAGTCACCCTCACCCAGGCAGTGCCCATCACTGTGGAGCAGGGCTTCTCTGCAGGACTGCTGTGTTCAGTCTGTGAGTCTGTTTGCAGGGATTTACCTCCTCACTCTAATTCATTAAGCACTTAACCCTAGAAAATCCGTATCAATCTATTTCAAGACATTAATATATTAATTTCTGTGAAAAAATTATTCGCCTTTGCTGCTGATTATGCCAGAGAAAAACACAGTCCTGTCCCTGAGGCTCAGCACAACATCATTTCCGCTGCCTTTCTGCCTTCCTAGGTTGACTCTTCTCAAGTTTCTATGGGAAAAATACTTGCATAGTCTTGACTCTTCATGCTGCCCACCTCACCTTCTGAGGCACTCATCTGTCATCCTCTACAGTGCAACTGCACCAGGGATTACCACAGAGAGATCTTTTCTGGATTGAATTTAGTCCCTTTCTCAAACCTCCTGCTTCACCTTTAGACGGACAACCAATGAGGTCTTCAAAGACTGAAAAAGAACAACAACAAAAAAAATCTCTTTTCTGGATGGTAGGGAGCAGAAACAGTGATGGGGGAACCCTGTGGGAGTAGGGATGGTCCCCTTGCTCCTCAGACTTCTTTTTGGTTTTGGGGGCTTTGGAGGAAGTTTCTATCTGGTCCTTGGTGTGCTGGGACCCATCCTGGGAGATGTGAGTGTCCTCCATACCTTGGTTTGGCCATCCTATTTCCTGGCTGTCCATAGGTGGCTTTGAAAGGGGGGCTGGTATTCCTTTCCTCCTCAGGGGAGGCTGCCCTCCTCTTCATGGGGTCACTTTTGCCACCCTCTTTCCAGCCCCAAGAGGGTAGGAGGTTTGAGCTGAGGTCTGAGGGAGTCTGTGCCAAGCCCTGGACAATCACTAGTGTCCCAGGATACTCAACCTCCAGTGCAAACAGGAAGGCACCAAAAGCTTGGACATGCTGCGGTGGAAACACTCCCATTCCCAGGGGAGTGTCAGCCAGGCAAACACATGTACAGCCAGATAAATACCCAAATACCCCATGACAGTACATTCAGGTGGGGAGCACCCCAACAAGGCTTTCTGAGCTCAGCCCAGCCAGGGTCGGGCGCTGTTGCCCCACTAACGGGCAGGAGAGATTCAAGTAATTTCTCCTTTCCCACATAGCCCTGTCAAGGCACCACAGGCTGGAGAGCAGGGCACCAAGGGTCGCAGCACCTCTGCCCATGGTGTGTGGGCAGCTTCAGTTCTCTCCCAGGGAACCCAGCCATGTCCCTGGGGAGGAGCAGGTGTCTGTGCTGAGGTGGCTACCCCAGGTGGGCAGTGCCTGAGGTCCAGGCACAACAAACTTCAGTGGGAAAAAGCAAGCGAGGGGAAGGGAGGGCTTTCTCTGCCATGGAAAACAAAGCAGGCAACTTGCTCCAATGGCAGGAGGTGAGACCAGCCTTGTTTGTCCGAGGAAACAGGGATGTGGATTTTGGGCACCATCACAGAAAGATAAGAACAGATGTCACCTCTGCAGGACTCAGTTGTGAAGCATACCACCTGCCCAAAAGAGCAGGTTCAATGAGCAAGTGGCTATGTCGGGAGCCAGCCTGGCAAAGCCTGGTTCCCCTGCCATGTTACCACTCTGCCACCTCTCTACCTGCCATGCTGTCACCTGTCTGTCTGCCACCCTGCTTGCCATCTCTCTGCCTGCCAGCATCTCACCTCTGTCATCTTTGTTGACCTCCACAGCATTGTTCTCCATATGTTCATCCTGCCTTGACCATTCCCAGGAACAGAGGCATGCCATGAATTTTCAGGGAACTGCTTTGATAGTGGGAGGGACAGATCCCCTAAGCATGACCAGATATGAAAATAGCATTGAAACCTGAAATAACCAGACAATCCATCAGATGCAGCAGCAGGGTTTGCTGTGGGGAAGCAACAAGTTCCCTACAATTTAATGCAACTTTTTCATGATTACAGCCTGTGTCACCACCATGATGGGGCTGCAACAGCAAGGAATCAGGTTAACCTATGAGATCAGGCAGGTGCTGATTTCTGTCCTGCTCAGTGACAGGACTTGAGGCATGAAGCTCTGTCAGTGGAAGATTAGTCTGGATGTCAGGGAAAGGTTCTTCCCCCAGAGGTGCTGGCACTGCCCAGGCTCTCCAGGGAATGGGCACAGCCCCGAGGCTGCCAGAGCTCCAGGAGCCTTTGGACAGTGCTGCCAAGGATGCCCAGGATGGGATTGGTAGGGGGTCTGTGCAGGGACAGGACTTGGACTGCATGACCTTAGAGGTATTTTCCAACCTCAATGATTCTGTGGTTCTGTAATCCTTGTGAGTCCCTTCCACTGAGGACATTCTATGGTTCTATTACTTGTGGCATGGGACAGGAGCCCAGGAAGGAATGGATGTCCCAGGCAAAGGGAAAACAGCTCAGAAGCCTCAGCTCCCTACTGTACTGGTATCTTTGGCTCATCCCGTACCTGGATAAACACAGGTAAAACTGGATGAGGATGTGTTACCAACATGCCTGAGGCACCTGAAGACTCTTGTCTGTATTTTTACATCCCCTGCAGCTGATGTGGGCTTCAGCTGAATGACTCAGGGAGACACAGCCTTCCTCCAAGGAGAGGCACAAGCACAGGCTCCCCAGGAAAGACAGGGCATGCTCACCCATCCCAGCTGGGCAGAAATGCTTGTCCCCACCATGGAGCAGGGTAAATAATCCCTGGGGGCAGAGTGGAAGGTGAATACAAAAAGGAGAAGGTAGGGAGTGCATTAGTCACCCAGCAGTGCAGGGGAGTGCCACTTTCCCCGACAAAGGAAAAAGGTTTTCTAATCCATCTCTTCTAACAAAAGCCTTGAGGTGGGGCCACCTGGGCGAGGGTTGCAGGGTTGAATAAGGGATCAAAGGAGACACTGGAGCAGAAGAAGGAACTCGCTGGTGGCTCTGAGAGATGGGGTTTGCTGGCTGTGGGACTCAGGGCTGTTCAATGGCTTTGTAAAACATGGATGAGCACATCTGGGAGCACTGGTGGGTGGCCCTGCAGCTCCCATATGTGGTTGGGTAATAACAGGAAGAATACAATGAGCCTGTAGATACTGCAACAGGCTGGGGTCCAAAGGGAGGGATTAGGGACAGGGTTCTCTGCTCCCATCTGTGAGCTCCTCAGCCAACAGCAAGTGCAGGGGACCATTCAATCCAGAAGCATTCAACAGCTTTGGGATTGGCCCAGCACGGTCCAGCCCTGAGCAATGCACAAACAATTCCACAACACACTCCAGAGCTACTCCAGCACAACATTGATCTCAGCCCTGGCAGAACCCCCAGAGGTCCTGACCTGCTCCTGAGGGAGCCAGTGGGCTTCCTCTGCAGAGGAACCCAGACCAATAGCCAGCAGGGACAGAGAGGGGCTGGCTGAAGAGCAGCCTAGTCCCTGTAGCAGCCAGAAGGACATTTGGGAGAGCCTGAGGCTACAAAGGTGTTCCCAGAAGGAGCACAGTTGCCATCTGCCTCTGCAGCACAGACTGAAGAATACAGGCAGGGCCTTGTTCCTTTGGTCTCAGGTTGGGCTGAGGCTGCTCACCCATCCACAGGCTGTGGTCCATGGGAGAAATCCCCCAGCCCCATTCTCAATCCAAATCCCAATCCAACTCCCATTCCCCATCTCAGCTCTGCCTGGGAGCTGCACTGGAGTCACAGATGGATGGAAGAGTGGGAACCTACTCAAAGTCCCCAAGGCTCTGTGACTCCAGTCAGGACCTGGACTGACATACCCTGGGACTCAGCTGAGACATGAGGTGTATTTTTTGGCTAATGCAGGCCAATGCAGGCCATTGTGCAAGCCCAGAGGTGCCTCTTCCTCAGGGACATCCAGGCAGGTTGAGTCCTACACCTTGGATGTCTAGGCTTCCCCAAATGCTGGGGCTGACTCTCTCCCCAGTATCTCGTTGCCTTGCATGGAGGAGTCACAATACTGCGTGGAGTATCACGAAACCTCCCAGATGCCTGTCCTGCTGTTGGGTGTATCTCACATTTCAGCAGAGATATGTGAACCTGGAGCCAGAAAGATGCTTTTGCACAAGTGCACTTACCCACATCTCCACCTGCATGAAGCTGGAGTCAGATAGGACTGGAGTGGAAGCAAGGACCTGTCAGGAATTTCTGGGGATGCCCACACTAGTCCCAGCACTGAGCAAGGCCATAAGCACACACACATTTTGGGGTCTTTTTGACTGTGGCCAATGAAGCTGCAAATCCAACTAGTGTTTACACTGGTAGAGTAAAAAAAAAGGGAGTGCAACAACCTCCCTCAGTCAGGACTGAGCTCCTGAGTGCAGCTCTTGCTGGGCCTCTGCATCCTGTGAGTGGGAGCCCGCTGATGTATTCCAGCTTTGGCTCCAAGCCCAGATCTTGTCCTCTTAGAGGCATTGAAGGTCTGGAAGGATCTCAGTGTATTCAAGGCTATAATCCCCCTGCTGGCAAGGATCCTTGCCTGGAAGGAAAATCAAACCCAAAGACAAATCTCTATTCTTGCCTCACTTTCTAACCCCCTTTTTGTCTCCTGTTTCCCAGGACAGCATCTGTGTGATGCAAGCCCTGAGGGGGTCCCTGTTGTCCTGGCATTGAACCAGCCAGGAAGTAGGTAACTTTTCCAGAAAAGCCCCACTGCTTTCTCCTGATTGTCTTGCCAGGAGCCCTCTCCTGCCAGGACAGAGGGCCAGGAAGTGTCAAGGCACAGGGCAGCCCCTCAGACTGGCATCCCTGTTCCCACAGCCCTGGCACGACATCTGATGAGCTCTCCCCCCAGGCTCGTGAGCCTGTGGATGCTGACACAGGACACCACACCTGCCAGCATAACATCTGTCCCCTATGCTGTGGGCCCAGGGCAGAGGTGTCCCTGGCACATGGAGGCCCAGGGTCATGATCATGTCCTGTTGGCTCCATGCAGCCACTGCAGGTTCATCTGTTTCTAAGCCCGTGGAAAAAATAGGGCAAACACGAGCAAAGCACGTGACATGAAGGAAGGGATCATCACATGGGGATCGTCCTGAGCAGCCTTGTGGCAAGGGGCTGATCCCCATCCTCAGTGTGAGGGAGGGGATGGTGGGGAGGTGGGGACAGAGCTGGCAGGATGGAGGGGAAAATGATCTTCTGCTTGGAATAAAGCAGGGAACTGTTTGTCACTTTTTTTTAAACTGGTCAACACTACCCATTGGCTCCAATTCCAAGTGAGAAACCACGTTTTGAGCAATCTCAGCTCATCCACACAAGCACCAGGCCATGGCCATGGTTAGCAGGTGGGCCATGGACAGGCTGAGCCCTTGCCTGGGTCTCAGGGCAGCAGGCTCACTGAGCAGCCCACAGCTATCACAACAGCTCCATGGAGACCCACAGCAAGAATGGATTCCCTGGGGGAGGCTGAGACATCCAGACTGTCCCTGCTGAGTCCCACCAAAGCATCAGAGGGCTCTGACCAAGCAGGTCGCAGTTGAGGGAAGCTGAGGAGCCCTTCTGCCAACCCTGCTACTCATCATCCAGAGGTCTGAAGTGAGCAGGGCCTTGGGGTGCTGCAAAGGTCCTTGTGAGTGACAAGAGGACAGGCAGCAGGGCATGGGGAGGTAGGGCACGTGGGGATGTCTTCTCCTGCTGGAGTGGGTACAAGCACTACTGTCCACTGTCCCCCAAAGCCCAAATCCTTTCTGACATGAAGTGGTCTCTTACTCCCCAATCGTTTACATTTAACCTGGCTGTATGAGGGATTTGTGTCCCTTGAAGCTCCAAACAGAACCTGTTACTCCATGCTCAGCTATGGTATTGATCTGCAAGAATTCAAGTAACCTGAAATGATGTGGTTTGTATTGGCATCTCTACATCAGCTCTTCTGTGTAGTGAATTTGCTCTTTTCCTTTTGCTGATCCACAGAGAAATTCTCTGCCTAGAGGTTCCTTCAAATCGCTAGAGTTGTTAGGGAAAAGCAAACATTTTAGGAGGGCTCTGAGCATCCCTCACCTTCACACTGTGCCATAGCAGCCAGTTCAGGAGGCAGGAGCATCTCTGTTAGGACGTAAGCCACCTTCCCATTGCCAATCTGCAGCTCGCCAGCAGCAAAGCCAGCGAGCTGACACTGCTCCAGCACCCCTTTCCTGAGCTCTGAGAAAGGATACAGGAAGATGTCCCATTTTGCACTGAGCAAAATCATCTTCTTCCCTCTGATGCTGACAGTCAGTTTGAGGACCAGTATCCCATGGAGGGCTTCACTTGCCAGTGGCAGCTTTCTGTCTCTCCATATTGCTGCACAGCACTGCAGCTGGAGAAGTTGTCTTGTCCTGTCCTAGGGCTCCTGTAAATCTTTGGCAGAAAACTATACTGGTTTGATCCAAGACCTCATACTGGAAACCAAGCCTGTGGCAATGGAGGGGCCTCTTCTCTTCTCTGGCAAGACTTTAATAAAACCAGGCTCCCAGCACATCTGGAGCTGCCTGGTGCTCCCCCCCCCCCCGCCTCCCCCAGAGGTGGGGAACATCAAGAAGAGCTGTCCTGCAGCGTTCCCTCTCCTCCCACCCTACAGTCATTCTGGGGTAAGCTCTGCATGCCTTGGTTTTGCTGGTCTCTTTTTCCACTATTTCCACCAGGAACCATGAGAGCAGCCCCAGAACACCGGCTCAGATCTCCCCACCAGCCTGGAGCCACCCTTTGTCAATCCCGTGACTGCCTTAACAATCCTAAAGTTAAATTTGTAGCCCAAATAACGGATTTTTCTTGTTTCGGATGGTCACTGCCTCCATGCAAAGGTACACAACCCTAAGGACTCGCCCCCCAGCCAACAGGCACATTTCCAGTCCCTTATACATCCCAAAATGCAGCAAGAAATCTCAGAAGAATCATTTCCTGTACTAGAGTCCAGGGCTTGCTCCAGCCCTAGCTGGCACGACGTGCATTCTCTTCCCAGCCTTAGTCCAAATGCTATTTTCCCACCCTCTCCCCACCAACTGGGCAGCCACATCCTTCCCTGCCTATTGGGATTCCAGTGTGCAGCTTCAACCAGCTGACTGCTGGAGGTCAGGAGGTGAGTCAAAGCCACCCATGCTGGACCCAGACTGGAAGAGCATCCTTTGTTCCTGGACTAGGACTGCCTGGTGCCATCCTACTGACAGAGCCAGAAACCAAATGCACTGCCCAGGGGCCCAGGACTCACCTCCCACTGCCCTCGGGACGTCAGTGGTCACATTGCTCCCAGGGCTCCCAGGGCAGAAGAGTACAGAAGCCCTTCTGAAGGGGGGACTGGGGACATCACAGGCTGTTGTTATTCCCGCCTCCAGCTGCTCCTGGTAGCAGAATAAACTCCTTCTGTCCAGCACAGCAATGCCAGCATGATGCACAGGCGGGGCAGGTGATGGCACACCCGAGTAAATGATGGCGCAGGCAGTGGATGGCACAGGCAGACAGTGGCACACAGAGCACAGATTCTTTTTCCACCACTGTGGCAGGGAGGGCAGTGCAAGATGCCTGCAGCAGCCTGGAATGCTCCTGACTGGCTGCAGGAGTCCTGTTTCAGGGCTGGCAGCAGTGGACCTGCTGCAATACAAGGACAGGACAGCGGGTGCTGTGACCCTTTGCCATGGCTCAGCCAAGGGACCTCTTCCTCTCCCATATTACCTCTCAGCCCTGTGTGCCTCCTGGCAGCATCCCTCCCTGTTTCTGCAGCCCAGGCCCTGCAGGATCCCCACCCAAACCCACTGACATCTGGGCAACGGGTAGAAGATCTTTCCCAGGTGCTGACAGCTCCCACCTTGGGCAAACACCACTGGGAGCTCACTTTCCCAAGACAATCCCTCAGCAACCACCTCCTGACAAGCCCTTCAGCAGTCAGACTTGTCTCCTTCTATTAAAACTGAGGCTCCACAGGGCTGCCCAGGAATAGAGATGGGCTTTGTAGAGCTGTAGTGAAATCACCTGTTACTGTTGAGCTGAATCATACCCTGGCCAGGAAATTATTCAGCTTTAATCAATTTATTAAACCCATTTTTTCCCAGATTTAATTGTCCTGCTTTACCACCATTGACCAACCTGAAGCCTTCTGTAGGAACTCTCCTCCCAGACTCCTGGTGCACCTCAGGGGCCCCCAGATATTTTAAGAGCTTTTTCTCAAATAACTCAGAACTCAAAGATGGGAGTCAGATAACTCAAAATCCTGACACTGAAAAACCTCTAACATTTATGACTGGCAGAGATTTTCACGGTTGTACTTTTCAGGTTTTGGACATATCTGCAGAACTGGACTTTTATTTGTCTTTCAGGAGAAACTCAAGCCTCTGAGCTGATTGTGGCATGCCACCAGCTTGAATGTGAGAAAATCATGTTTTGTGAAGATCTCAAAAAGCCCTGGGAAGCCTCATTCATTTCCTCCTCCTCCACATGCTACAAACCAGTGTGACTGATGTGCAGCTGGATGCTTTCAAGGATGCTTAGGGATCTCTCCAGCTGTAGAGGGACATCCTCAGACACATCCCAGGACTGCAGGTACCTGTTCCTGTCCCAAAACAGACACAGGTCTTTGGGTATCTTAAGGCCCCTTCAGGCAGATCAGCTGGCTTTGTGCAAATCTCTGAAACATGAAGAATGTTGCTTCAGCATGAAGCAAGTCTGGGACAGCCCCCATGGCACAGCACCACACTCTGTGCTGGGCAAGGTTCCAGTCCTGTGTGGAGTCCAGCTCCCTCCTTCACTAACACTTGTCCAGAGGAGGCCATGGAGATGCTCTGAGGGCTGGACCCAGGCTGGGAGAGCTGAGGGTGTTCACCTGGAGAGGAGAAGGCTCCAGGGAGAGCTCAGAGCCCCTGCCAGGGCCTAAAAGGGCTCCAGGAGAGCTGAAGAGGGACTGGGACAAGGGCCTAGAAAGTGACAAGGGGGAATGGCCTCAATGGTTAGATGGCATACTGGGAAGAAATCCCTCCCTGTGAGGGTGGTGATACCCTGGCACAGAGTGCCCAGAGAAGCTGTGGCTGCCCTTGGATCCCTGGAAGTGTCCCAGGCCAGGTTGGCCAGGTCTTGAACTACCTGGGCTGGTGGAAGGTGTCCCTGCCCATGGCACGGGGTGGAACAAGATGGACTTTAAGGTCCCTTGCAACCTAAACCATTCTATGGTTTTCTGATCTACAAAGTCTTTTGCAGAAAAGGTTCCATGACAAATGTTCTCTGCTTCAGGACAAGAGAGCAATCAGGACCCTTACCTGGGATGGCACCAGTTAAACACACCCCTGAGGCTGAAGTAGATTGCAGAGGTGATTACATCACCATGAGGGGAAAGACGATAGAGAATAGCTGAGTTCTGGGATGATTTCAGTCCTTCAGGGCTGCTAATGCTTCACTAAAGGCCATGGCCCTGCCCTTTTAAGATATATTTTTGCCTTTGTCCTGATTCCTAGGATAAAAGGAAAAGAAAAACCTACTCAGGTTCACTCCAAGGAAACTGGCACTGACCTCCAGGTGCTCCTCTGTGCCTGCAGGGATAGGACTGTGCCCAGGGAGAGCATGGGAAGGATGCTTGTCCCACTTCCGAGCAGGTTTCATTAGGTGACATGGATAAACTGCTGAGTGCATATTTTCCGTTTTCAGGTGGATTTCAGTTTTTGTGAGATGGAAGAATAATCATGCTTTCATGAGCCAATTACAGGTGCTGCAGGGAAAAGCTGTTGTTCCCCCAGTTGCAGGGAAAAGCTTTCTTTACTGGGGTAATTTCTTTCTGCTCAAAGTCCCTGGGTAGGGCTGAAGTTAAACCCTCAGCAGAGAAAGAGTGCACGAGTGTGAAATTCGGCAGCACCTGGGGGTTGCAGGCAGCTTGGCAGAGGCACTCAGCAGCTGCTCATCTTGTTTCTGAGGAGCAGACAGTGAGGTCCAGATCTCACACTCCCTTGCACCAGGTGCTGCAGGAGCTGCCTAGGTTGGTAAGTCCTCAAGAGAGCTGATATCAATCCAGGTGTGTGAAGCTTCTGTCAGGACAGACATGGTCCTGCCTGGTGTGTATCAGCCAGACAGGAGCTGGGCAGAGGTCGCTATGGATGAGCATCCACATCCACCTCCCCCTTCCAGTGCACCCCCCTTCTCTTTTAGCCTGGTCCCCATCCTGCCAGAGGGACACGGTGTCCTTGGGACTGCATTGGCAAGGTCTGGGCATATAGGGTCTGTGGAGTGCCTTAGTGAGGAAGCACCAGAAGCTGTCCCTGTGTTGGACCCATCACCACCCAAAGTTGAGTCCGCCAGAGTGAATGAAGGGTCCTCTGGGACAATGTATTTAAGAAAGAGTAAAAACCACTGCACAGCCCTGCAGATCCTAGTTCAGTGGAGAGGGAGGGAAGGAGGTGCTCCAGGTGCCAGAACAGAGATTACCTGCAGCCCGTGGGGATCACCATGAAGAGGCAGCTGTGCTCCTGAAACTTATGGAAGTCCATGGTGGAGCAGATACCCACCTGCAGCCCATGGAATATCCCACACATCTGCCTTCCCATGGCAGGAGCCTGCTCAGCCTCTGGTTTGAGTGCCAAACTGGTGCTGGGAGCCTGCCTGACTGCCACTGTCTCCTACCCTCATCTTGTCATGCAGGAAGGCTTTATGTGCCTTGCTAAAGGATTCAGCTTCCCTTTCCAACACCCCACACATCTCTCTTTGGAAGCAAGCCCTGAGATGGGCAATGCCAGTTCTTCTGTGATTAGGGGTTTTGCACAAGCACAGCAAGACTTCCCCAGCCCAGGGTCAAGAAGAGCTGCCAGGCAGCTGCCACTACCCAACCACTTCCAGCCAGAGGCATGGACAGCCTGAGCCCTGTGCCAGGCTGCAGGTGCTGCTCAGGGTCCTTTCAATAATCTGTCAGGACCATCACTCCTGAGGGGCAGGGAGAGGAGGGACTCCAGGTTCTGTGGCTCAGTAGTGGGTTGCTGCACGAGGAGAGACATTTGGAATAGCTGGGATCTGCTGGGAGTCACTGGACAGCTCACCAGGGGACCAGGCACTTGCTTAGGCTCCCAACAGTAGGTTTAAGCTTTCAGGTGAGCTCTCTACAGGTGCAAGTGCCACTTGTTTAAAAAATAATGTCAGAATCCACATTCCTTGCTGGCACATATTGCTTTCAGCAAATAAACCTGGGAGCAGCCAGCAGTAACACAGATGATACTCCCACTGTGCCCTCTTGCCACCCAGCGGTGTCCATGAATGAGGAAGGTGACAGCAAGCATCCCAGCTGTCTTCAGCTGGGGGGTGTCCTGAGGCGGCCATGATTTTCTGATTTTCACCCTTCAGTAGATCCCTCCTCTCTGTACTTGTTAAAATCCCTCTATTGCACTGCAGGCAAACCTCCAGAAGCACCATCCCTTATCAGGGAACTGCTGCACCCAAGCACTGGGAGCTGCCTGCTTTAAGATGGGTTGGATCCGGCTTCCACCTTCACTTCATACACTGGAAAAGCTGGTGGCTCCATCCCTCTCCAGTCTCTCCAGGACTGTCCAGAGTTTGCAGAGCCCCAGTTGTATCTTTGGCTGGAGGTACCAGTACTGCTTAGATAGGAAGGGTCCTTCCCACCAGAGTTTCCCAGGGACCCTATGGCCATGTGATGCTTCCTGGCAAGGCTTAGCTGTCCCTGCTGCCCCATGCACCACTGCACCACCCTGGTGCATCCCAGGGGGCAGGATAAGCCCTCTCATAGTCCTTGCTGCCGATCTGATTGTTCCTACAGCCAGTTCCCACATCACATCCCTCCTGGGGTGAGCAGAATATCCACCACAGAGCAGAGGCGTATTGCTATCCCATAGGCTGGCCCAGACCTCCGGGATTTTCCCATCAGTGATGTACTTTCCATTGCTTTTAAAAATAAAATCCCAGTAATAAAAACTCCAGCTAATTTTATCCCCAGCCTGTTTTTCCCAGGCTGCTGCAGGGTGAGGTTCACTGGGCACCACCAACAGTGCTCATGCGTCCAGGGTGTCTGGGGGCACTGGAGGAGAGGACATCAAGCCCCAGAAGTTGGTTGGTTGCCCATGGAAGGCCTCTTTCCTCTTTGCCTTGCTGGAGACTCAGGAACGAGAGAGGAACAGTTTGGTGTGGTGAGAGCAGGGCTACAGTGCAAGCAAAGCCACGGTGTGACCAGGATCACAGCGTGAGCAAGGATACATGTGACCATGGAGACAGTAACTCATGAGCATGATGCGAACACAGATACAGGATGAGCATGTACATGGCATGACCACAGTCACAGTGTGCGCACAGATACTGAGTGCATGTCCACGGGACAGCTTGGTGCATCTACAGCCACAGCTGTGCTGCTGTGCTCATGCCTTTATGTGTGCTTGAGGCAGAGGATATCTCTAGTAGTGCCTGAATGCCTGGGCATCTCCCAGAGATGGATACTGGCACAGCAGTGTCTGTGGCAGTGTTCCCCCATCCATCTGTCATTGGAGGGAGCCATTAGCACACTCACAGGCAGTGCTGGAGCACCCAGCGGCTGTTGAGCTGTGGCAGTGGTCAGCCAAGGTGGCTGTCACAGCCTGACACTGGCACACGCCAGGGACAGGAAAGCAATTTCTCAGCCCTGCAGCTGATCTGGCAGCTGGAAGGGTGGGCAGAAGTTCCCTGGCCCTGATGGCATCACCCTGGTGCCTCCAGCCAGCAGCAATAGGGCAGAAGGGGCGCAGGGACTTTGAAGAAAGGATCCTGCTCTGCAGACCCATATCCCATCCTGAGGCTAGCACACCAGCATTCTATGAGCAGGGAGAGCTGCCAATCCCACTGAGAGGCAGGAGGAAGAAAAGCAGTTCATGCGCCCACTAAAATGGTGGGAATCCCTGGAAAAGCCACAGGAGTGGGAGATGGGCTCCAGCTCCCATTGTTCCTGGGACATGATGCAGCCACAGTGGGAGCTCTGCCCCTCCTCAGACCCCCTGGCATAGCTGTCCTGCAGGAAGCAAAGCTGGTCATTCCTGGGGGTGTTGGATCCTGTGGGATAAGCTGTTCCAAGCCTCGCAGCCCGAACAACTCAATTAAATTTTGCAATACTTACCTTTTGCATGCCCCTTTGGTTTCATAATTCTAGGCTCCCTCTGAAGACAGGTGCTGCATGAGAAGCTGAGCAAAGAGAGGGAAGAAGGCTGAGGACCCTGAAGAGAAATAAACACCCTCTCTTAAAAGTATTGCTTACAAAAGCTGCTTTTGTGGGAATTTTTTCCTTTTTTTCCCCCTCCTAATTCCTTGATTTTACGAGGGCTAAGGAGATTTATGACTTTCTGGGAGCTGGCAGTGATGCAACAGCCTACTTATCCAAGTAAAATGTGAAAAATGGCTGGGTTGGGAAAAGCCACTTAGGATTTGGGACAGAGAATTAAAATGAGAGATGACAAGTGCAGGTGTCCAGGCAGTGCAGAGTGTGGGACACTGCAGGCGTGAAGCTGCACCTGCAGACCTCACCAAGAACCTCCCCAGAATCAGGCAAATGCCTTCAGCTGTCATGAATGCAGGGGTGCCAGGGATGTTGCTGGAGTGCTGAGTCCCTCTAACCCAATGGGACAAGCCTGGCAGCCTGGCATGGAGAAGAAGCTGCAGGCACTCAACAGCCACCAGTGAGGTGCTGGCATCAGTGCAGGCGCATCAGCACCAGGATGTCTCTCACAAACCCAAATTATTTCCTTCCCAAGCCATCAATACTAAATATTTAATGATGGAATTGTTAGATTATTTAGTTATTACCTTCCTGGCTGAACCAGCTGATGCCTTTCCAAGCTTGCCAGGGCACAACAATCACAGGGGATGGGATACTGGACTCAGAGTCTGAGATGCCTCCCAGCCTGGTACAGTGGGATGGTTGATCCACCCGTGGGACGAGGTCTTGCCCACAAAGTGGTTCAGCCTGAGGACTTATGAAGGTCTTGGCAGATTTGAAGAGCTAATGGAGATCTGGAAGGATCCCAAAGAACTGGATGCTTTCTGCCTAGCAGAACTCACACCTCTAGAAAGACAAAAGGGAAGTGTTTAAAACAGCTGCACTGAACTCAGTGCAAAATATTTTCATCTAAGGCTAAACAAAACCTTGGGGGCCAAGGCAATATCTTTTGGGTTTCTTGATTTAATGAACAGGACAAAAGACTGTTTCCTTCCCAGTTTGAGAAGCACCATATGGGAGCAGTGATCTTCAGCAAAGAGTTCATACCTGGGGGACCCGGGGCTAGGGTCTCAGGCTAGGACATCCTGCTTGCACTGGGCTGTCACTCTGCCCTGTGGGTCCCCATCTGTGAGCACAAAGACATGGATGTTGTTGTGATCTTTGCCCATGGCAGCTGCAGGATGCACAGGGTTAGTGGTGCAGGCAGCCTTGCCCGCCCTCAGGTTCTTAACAGGAAGCTGTCATGATTTGTATAACAAAAACTGGATTTTTTTACCACAAATGAAAAGGGCCAGGGGATATCTCTACTGCCATCATGTCTCTACCTGGTGTCTTCTTGGGCTTGTAGACACTCACAGATGTCCTTCATAGGCAGGAGCGGTTTTCAGTAGCCAAAATAAACCAAACCTGCCTGCCTGGACCTGAGAATGGGTTGTCCCTGTCTGCCCATAGCACATTTGTGGGTTCTCTTAGATCCAAAGCAGGGAAGCTTTGGGGGTAAAAGGAGGGCACATGCCCAGGAGAGGCTCCAGGCCAAAAGGACTTGCTAGTTCCAGTGCTGTCCCCTGGATGTGGCCACAGGGCAAGCAGGACTCCTGTATCCCCTGTCCCATGTCCAGGGGGCCAGACAGCAGCAAGACGGGAATGAAGCACTGGGCTGTTTGTGCCTACGGAATAGTCCAGGCTTTCTGCTTTGGGAATGTGTGGGTCCATGGAGGAGAGCCACACACAGAGGGATGAAGCATTTCTCCTGAGGAAAGGTTGCAAAAGTTAGGCTTTTTCAGTCTGGAGAAGAGAAGGCTCCAGGGTGACCTTAGAACCTCTCCCAGTGCCTAAGGAGGCTCCAAGAGAGCAGGACAGGGACTTTGGACAAGGGTGTGGAGTCACAGCACAAGGGGGAATGGTCTCAATGGTTAGATAGCATGTTAGGGAGAAATTCTTCCCTGTGAGGGTGGTGAGGCTCTGGCACAGGTTATTCAGAGAAACCATGGCTGCTCCACCCCGGTAGTGTTCAAGGCCACGCTGGACAGGTCTTGGAAACAGCCTGTGGAAGGCATCCCTGCCCATAAGAAGGTGTGGAACAAGATGGTCTTTAAAGATCCCTTCCAACTCAAAGCTCTCTGGGATTCTGATTCTCTGACTCAATGGTCCATGTGCCCAGCTCTCATCTACAGCTGAGGCAGGGCAGTCAAAGGGTGTTTTTACATGGGTGGGTTTTCATGGCTCCCTGGAATGTGACTGCAGCCCAGACCTAGTGCAAGCTCCGTCTCTCCCGTTGCATGCTGCCACCCACAGCATGATCCCATCTCCCAGGAGGAGCAACCAGAGGCGTCCCAATGGCACAGTAGGAGGATGGGGCCACCTCTAGCCACTGTCTGCATCCACTGCCACATGGATGTGTGTCCCACAAAGGGACACTTTAGGTCTAAGGGAACCCACACAGTGCATGTGGTCCTCCAGGGTACTGGCCAAGACCTCAGCCCCTGCTCTGCTCCCTGACAGCTGCTTTTTTTACCCAGATACTGCTGGGTATCTGTCATGTGTTGCGGTCTCTTTTTGTAATGTGGGGGAGTTGAAGTCCCTGGGGTACACAGCTAGAGAGCAAAGCAGGGATTCTGGGAATCTGGCTGTCCTGGAGGGAGCATCTGCCTTCAATCAATTGTACCTTGGAACAGAATGGGGTGGCTGTGCAGGCAGAGGTGAGCGCCCGCCCACACCAGACTGGGACCACAGCCACAGTGAGTCACTGGCCGTGGCAGAGATCTGATGGGACACTGAAGCAGAACCTGGATGCTGTGACTGATCCACTCAGGATGGGAAGTGTCCCCCAGAAATGAGCCATACTGGTGAGTAGAAGCTTAGCCTCCACCATACCCTGCACTGGGGAGGGCAGACTCTTTCCATTCCACCTGGGAGAGGGCCTTTGCTCACAGTGCTAGAAATGTCAGCCCCAGGCAGGGAGGGGGAACAGGGAGCACTGGGCAGCGTCTGGTGACGCTCCCAAGGCAGGAGGCAGTTCATGCCTGCCAAGTGGAGAATTGTGCTGGCGTTCTGGACCCTGGGATAGAAGCAAGAGCCCAGAATACAGGCAGGGCTGCAGCAATATAGCATGGGGATGGTCTGGGATGGGAGAACACTTTAACTGAGGGATCACAGGGATGATCAGCACCTACTTGCAGGTCTGAGATGCAACAGGCACCTCCTTAGTCCAGTCAGCCCTGCATGACCCAGCTCCCCATCCCAACGAGAACCATTCCTAGGACCCAGCGTCTTCTTCAGGTCATCACATCCTCAATTCACTTTCCAGGGAGTTGCACTGACAGCAGCAGGACAGTAGGTGCAGACTGGGACAGCTGCAGAGCCAGGGCAGCAGAGACTGTGGTAGCCCAGCAGTGCTGACCATATGGCAGAGAAGAAAAGCAAAAAAGACAGAACATTTGGGCCAGGGGCCCAAGATGTGGCTGTTCCTTCTTGCATGCGGGATAATTGCTGTGCTGGAACGGCAGCCCTTCTTGCATGGAGCCCAGGCTCAGAGGCCATGTAAAGGGCATGTAGCTGGGCAGGAGAAGAGAGAAATGGGTAAATCTGGGTGACTGGATCCTCCCCAAACATCATGGCTGAGGACAGAGGATGCAGATCTGGATCCTGCATCACTGGGCAGCCCCGGGGCCAGGCATACCTCCAGACTGAGCTCAGGAGAGGGCTCACTCTGCTCAGAGAGTAGCTCCAGGCTCTGGCAGTGAGGACCCTCCCATTGCAACGCTACCTTGGCACCCACCATAAATGCCCATGTTGACTCCATGGTGTTGCACTTGCATGTGACAACCTCCAGTGTGGAGGGCCGTGGGGAAGTGAGGTGGTTTGGCAGGAGCTGTCCAGGCTGGAGACAGTAGAACCCTGCTCCAGCTGTTCCCAGTAACCACAGCTTCACACAGTAGATTCCAACAGCTATTAGAGTCCTGGAGGTGTAACAGATCTATGCAAATCCAGTTCCAGCAGGAAAAAGCCTGAAGAGAATGGAAGGTATTCGCCCATGTGTCCCAGCATTGACATCACTTATAGACCTGGCCCCAAACACAGGTCATATGGCTCTTGAGGCAGCTGCCAGTTACAGGTGCCAAAGTGGACACAGCCCAGACCCACAGGGGGGGTCAGGTCCATCAGGGACCTGGAAACAATGCGGCCAGGCCAGAGTGACAGCTTGAGGTGAGCCCTGCAGTTCTCAGGGGAAACCTGGTCCCAGAGGACCGTGGCCCTGCCAGGGCTACCCTGCAACCTGCAGCAGTCTCACAGAAAGTGGGGTGGGGGGCAGTGCTGCTGGCCAGGGCTGGGACAACCCCCCTAGGCTGGGGCAGAAAGAGCTGCCCTGGCTCTGCACGGAGCAGCCTGGAGTGGGAACCATGACTCTACTTTTCCTTTGGAAGCCCTCATGAGCTCCACACCCAAGCAAAAGCATGAAATGGGAACCAAGGCAATTACCAACCCTCCTCCTGCCCCAGCTGGGACTAGTGACTGCCCTAAGCAGCACCCAGAAGAGGCCATGGCAGAGATCCCTCTGCCAGCTGCTGGTAAGTGGACTAGGGTCTCCCTCTTGGCTCTGGTCCCCGCAGGGGAGGCTCAGCCTCTGCAGGATGCAGGGTTCACCCCACAGCTTGGGAAAGGAGGGTGCCCCAATCAGTGCAGAGCCTCATGTTCACCCCATGAGAGCTGCCATCTCAGCGCAGGGCAGAGGGACATGTATCACACATGCCATGCCACTGAGGTCCCCTGTGGCTGACCCTGTGGGAAAGTCACCGCAGAGCACCAGCCACTGTTGCCACCACTGTGGGGCAGCTCTGAGAAAGGGTACTTATAAGCAAGTAAGAAGTGGTAAATTGCACCAGCACTGACTGAGCAGTGAGAGCCCCAAGCACAGCTTCTGGAGGAGTAGACAGATGAGGCTACAGCACTCGGAAGGAGTGCAAGTGGCTTTAAGACCCTGCCCCACAGAAGGGGACAGGGGATCCCCAGTCCCTGGGAAGCCCAGAGGTAATGGGAAAGGACATGGAAACATGTCCAGGTGCAGAGACCCCCAGGCTCTTTGTTTGTTCACCAGATTGCAGCTTCAGTCCCCCTGCATTCTGAGAGACAGGACAGTCAGGGACTTCAGGGCTGGCAGCAGTAGATGGGCTGATTTAGGGAGAGACAGAAGGATAAATTAAATAGGTCACCCCACTTTATTATCCCTACAGATAGGTAACCCTCATAAAAAAAGGTCAGTTCTAATTAAACCTCAGGCAAAACAGGCACTGGACACCAGAGGAAGTATCACAAAAAGGATGGCAGGCACTGATGCCCAGGGGACAACTAACACCCAACTCCTGCAGACAGGGGACATGACTAGCCATGGCCTTGTTACTTCTCCTCCACCATCACCCTGACACTCTGCTGATCCCCACTCCAGCTGCAGGCACAAGGGCAGAGGAGGGATTCATGCCTTACAGTGAGCTTTACCTCAGGATCAGTCTCAAAGAGAACAGCTGGATGGGGCAGAGAGTCCTGACAGATAAGAAGAGGAGTGAGAACAGAATTGGCCTACATGTGCCAGCTCAGGGCAGAGTCAGCACCTTCTGCTCAGCTCAGCTCAGCACCACAGCATCATGCCTGGAGGATCAGAGCATGAAACAACCCCAGAGAGAAAGGTCCTGGCCTTGAGGGTACAGATGGCCAGGCTGCACTACATGGGATCCCCAGTGAAAGTACCACAAATACCAAGCACCAAGCCACAGTCGAATGTCACAGCTCAAGCATTGTCGAGCTGGGTGGGAAGCAGGAGGAGTCCTGAGATGTGCCATCTAATAGGACCCATCCTAGACCACCACCACCGCTCAGGAGAGCTGCAGAGCAGTGCAGCTCACAGTCAGGGTGTCAACCCTGGCAGTAACCTCCACAACATATGAGGCAGAGCCGCCATTTCTCCATGTGGAGATGTGCACAGGGAAGAGCCTGTCAGCCTCTACTGTGTCCCACACTCGGTTAAATACAAAACCAAGTTTTAAAGCCCCTCTGTGAGGTCAGGGTGACGTGAGCATCCTCAGGCCATGGAACATCACTTCTCCTTTTACAGTCACCATGAAAAGAATCTAATCCTGGCAGACATCAGGAAGTATTTGCCAAGTCAAGCCAGGTAAAGGGTGAGGTGTCTGTCTCAACTTGTCAACAGCCCAAAACAGCAGCTCAGATGTGTAGACTATCTTGGCTGGGTCTATGGTTCATTCCCTACAGGAGCCTGCAGACATGTAAACAGCAACTATGGTATCACTACTGCAAACATGACAGAGGTTGCCATGAGGACTGCCAGACTGGGCACTACAGGGCCGGGACAGTGTCTCTGGCAGGCAGAACACGGGCTGCAGAGAGGGGCCAGGCATGCCTCCTTGGATTTCCAATCTTGTCTTCCAAGGCAGGACAAGCAGAAGCCAGCACCCTCTAAGGGCCAGACTTGTCTGGAGATGCTGGCTGGAGTGTTGAAGATGCATCACTTTTTGCCAAGAGCACCCAAATCTAGCCTAAGTCAGCAAGGCCACAGCAGCTCACCCCACACAGGCAGCACAGACAGCAGCCATGTCTCTCGCATGCTGGGGGGGTCACATGGCTGGGACAGCACCCCTAAAGCCCATTTAGAGACAGGAAAGCAGCAGCTTGAGAGCAGCATGGCTGATAAGCCATCAGCAGGGCAGGGATGTTCCCCAAGAGGGGTCCTGGCTTCCTCCCACAGAGATGCCACTGGCAGCTGCAGACCTTGAGACACAACACCTGGAGCAGCGGGTGTGATGAGTTTGGGGCAAGAGTCCCTTGAAGCCCCCAGGGAAGTTTGGGGATGGGGTGGGGGAGGCATGTGCTAGATGAAGGTGGAGTCCAGCTGGCTCATCTCATGGTTGTTGTGGGCATGAGCCTCAAAAAGCTGCTTGATCAGGGCAGATTTCTCCTGCTCCAACTGGGTGATGTGCTCGCTCTTGTCAGTCACCTCCTGCACAAGATAGGGGAGGAAAATACTGATTAGAGGAGGAAAATGCTGGCAACTGGTGTGCTGCAGGTAAAATTTCATAAAACCACACAATCCCAGGCTTTGGGTGGGTTTGGGTAGGAGGACATTAAAGCCCATCTCATCCCAACCTCTAACCATGGGCAGGAACACCTTCCACTAGACCAGGTTGTTCCAAGACGTGTCCAACCTGCCCTTGAACACTTCCAGGGATGGGGCAGCTTCTCTGGGCACCCTGTGCCAGGGTCTCACCACCCTCTCAGGGAACAATTTCTTCCCAGTATTCCATCTCACCCTGCCCTCTGGCAGTGGGAAGCCATTCCCCCTTGTCCTGTTCCTCCAGGCCCTTGTCCAAAGTCCCTCTCCAGCTCTCATAGAGGCCCTTTAGGCACTGGAAGGGGCTCTAAGGTCTCCCTGGAGCCTTCTCTTTCCCAGGTGAACACCCCCACCTGTCCCAGCCCGGCTCCAGAGCAGAGGGACTCAAGCCCTCAGAGCATCTTCGTGGCCACACGCTGGGACAGAAACCGCAGCAGTGAGCTGGCCCTGGCAGTCCATCTCTTCCCTGGCAGCCCCCAGCTCCAGCCTCTGCACTCTCTTGTGATGTCCACTTGCCACAGTCTTTTCCCTCTGTCAGGAATGCCCCGTCTCCACCACTGACTCACTCAGCAAACAGCTGGAGACAGGCTGGGCACAGCTGTGTGCCAGAGGGTCTCCATGTGCAGCCCATACACCCTTCTCTGGGATGACCAAGTCTGGCCAGGCTGAAGGAACACTTCCCACTGCCTGTCATTCCTTCCCTGGCCCCACCCCAACCCCTTTCTTTCCCAGCACCCCCAAGGGCATTTCCTACACCCCTACCTCCACTCACCTTGGTGAGAAGCCGATTCTGCTCCTTCAGCATGTTGATGACTTGCTGGGAGCCTGTGGAGGCTGGGGATGTCACAGGGACCAGCCTGCTAAGGGCTGAGGAGGGGTTTGCTGTCTGTAGAGAAGATAAAGGGATGCGTCAGCAAGCCTCCTACCCTGTGGCCCTTCCCAGCCCTTCTTCAAGGCAAGATGTTTCTATGGCACACAATGAACTGAGAGAGGCCCAACAGAGGATTAAAATCCCAGCACAGGCCATCGTCAGGTCTCCAGCCCACCAGGCAAAATGAGGAAGCATTCCTGCCAGTGTGCCTGGTTCCTGCCCAGCAGGACAGTCAGCTTGGAAGTGGCTGACTCAGCACCTCAGGAGGTTGGGCTCCTTATTCCCTTGACAATGGGTGTACCTTTTTTTGGATCTCCTTTAGGCTCCTAAATGCCTTAAGCATCCTTCAGCCCACCTCAGGACCAACTGTGCTGTCCTCTTAGCTGTCCCCCATCATCTTCCCAAAGCCGGCAGCTCCAGTGTCAACCCAGCCACCAGCATGGGGGAGGCAGGATGAGTCCTAAGATCACATAAACAATCTCAAGCTGCTGATGTGCTGTTCTCACCTTGCCAGCAGTGGAAAGAAGGTCATCCAGGCAGCGGTTCACCTCCTGCAGCTTGGGGACCAGGTGCCCCAGGTGGGTCTGGCCACCCTCAGGGAAATCCTGCAGTATGGGGAAGAAGAAGAAGCTGGAGGTTATCATGGGGCCAGCTCCAGTTCCAGCCACCTCCTAGCCCTATTCTCCAAACCCACATGCAGCCAGAGGAAGCCCCAGACTCACAGCACTGGTTCTCTTCTTCCCCAGGAGTCGCTGGTGCTCCTGCATGAGCTGGATGCGCTGGTGGTACCACTCTCGAGCCCGGTCTATAAGCTCCAGGCCCTGCAACAGGAAATCCTTCTCTTGTTCCAGCTCCTTCATGTACTTCAGCTGCAGGACAGAGCACAGGGATGTCACTCACTCCCCACCAAGGCTTTGTCAAGTCCCAGGAGTTGGTTTCTTCAGGAGGTGTGGGGGGATGTGGATACAGGCAAGGGTCTCAGCACCTTTCCACAAAAAAGAGGAGCAGGATAATGACTGCTGCTTGATGCTGCTTTAGAGCAAGATTTTCGGAAGAAAAGTTCTCCAGTTTGGGAGAATAACCAAACTGCATGAAGGACACTTGGGTCAACTCTACCCTCCTGCTCACCATTGCAGGTGCAGGTTTCTTCACCTATTTACCCAGGGAGGCAGCAGGAGCAGTGCCTGCAGCTGCTCCCAGCTCCCTTTGGGGTGTGTCAGCCCTAGAACAGATACACCTGGATTTCAGTGAGCACTGAAGAGTCTGTCTCACTGTGCAGGCTGGAAGTCAGGGAAAAACTGCAGCACTGTTTCCCCAGTTTGCCTTATCCCTGGAGGTGCATGAACCTGAGCAGAACATAGCACACCACATCTCTCTGCAGAAGATCTCTGCCTGTTGCTCAGGTTCCAGTACCAGCATCACCTGGAGAGCTGTGGGGGCCTTGCTGTGCCCAGAGAGCTGCTATGAGGGTGTCTGGAGCTCCTGCCCCCCAGAAACCCCTTGGAACAGGCCAAGCAAGACCCAAGGGGGCTTGGTCCACATCCACAGGGGATATACAATCTTCATTTCACTGTCACCTTCTGCTCCTGCTGCCCCTTGGCACCACACTGCCATCATCAATCAGAGAGGTGGAGAGGGATGAGGGGACATCCCTGGGGAAGAGAGCAACTGATGCAGTGACCCTCACCCTGTGAGTCCACAGCCCTTCTTCCCTTTTCAGTACCAGGCTGCTCCCCTAGCTCCCAAGGGCATGGGGAACTTCCTGCCTCACTGCCTCTGCCTTCTTTGCCAAAACATAGCCTGGCCTTCACCCACAGCACAGCCTCGGCTTCACAGTCTTCTCCAGGCACCAGAGACTTTAGTCACCCAGAAAATGCTGGATGCACCAGAACCTCCATCTTTAGAGAGCATCAGGAGTGGTGCAGCTCAAAAATGACCCTGAACAGAACCCTGTGGACCAGTGGCACCATACCAAGATCTTCTTCAGGCCATCAGCATTTCCATGTCCTCACTGCCAGCCCCAAATGCTCCCCACATCCCACACCTGTCACCCATTACACTGGGGCTGCTCTTGCTCCTGTTGCTCCTGAAAATGCTTTTTGCAACACAACTCCCCCTGCACCCTTCTTCAATGGCCCAAAGAGATGTACCTAGAGGAAGAAGTGCAGAGCCTTGTTGCTGTTGCTGAGGGGCATGAAGAAGGTGCTGTATGTGGCAAGGACCCCCATCCAGCTGGGGGTGCAGCCCACTGCTGCCTGGCCTGCCCTCCTCCCACAGGGCTTGCTGGCCAACACAGAGACTGGAGGAAGAGGGAGCCTCCCACAGAGCAGAGAGACACTGCCAGCCCTGCCCAGTGTGGGACAGGCAACATCTTGCCAGGATGAGACACTTGGGGCAGGAGAAAGACAAAGCACTGGACTTGGCTGGTGCTTGGTGGCTGGTAAAAGGGAGGGGACAGAGCTGTGCCCTGGGCTGCCTACAAATGACTGTGCTCCATCTCTCAGACAAGGTCTCATCCCAGCCACCCTCGTGGCCATGGGGAAATCAGGCCAACAGATTAGGGACTGGCTGGACAAACCAGCCAAGTGAGTGGGCACCAGATGAGACGGTGTAAGGGGTCCTGGTGCTGCAGCACAGCCTCCACAGCTCTGCTCCCTGCTCAGGACGAACCAGTCCTGGTGCACTTCAGAATGCAGGATGGGCACCAGTGCTCCCATTCCCCATGGGCTTTAGGCAAATTAATCTAATGACAGAGCCTTGTCCCTTGGCAGCCCAGCATGGGGGCAGGGAGGGGTAAGGGAGGTGATACTACAAAGATTCAGTCCTCGCTGGACTCAAATCTGTTCCAGCTGTCTCTGTAGGCTTGGAAATGGCACCAGTGCCTAAAGACTGTGCTCAGGGCATGAGGGAAGGCTGAGACACCCCTTCTCCAGCGTCAGAAGCAGAGAAAGGCAGTGCAGCACTTAGCGACATATAGGGAGAGAGGGAAGGAGGGGACATCCCTCCTGTTGCTCACAAGACAACTTGGGGGAATAGAGACCAGGGCAAGACAAGCCCAGAGCTGGGGACAGACATGGTGATCACCACCTCCCTCACAAAGCACCTTGAGCTTGGAACCTTTAGATGTACTCGAGCCCAGAGCTGCACACACAGGGAAGAGCCTTGACATGGATGCAGAGACCTTCCTCTCTCCAAACAGCAACCCTCAACCCCCAAAATCCCAAGAAGGATTGTCTCAGTCCCAGACACACAGAGCTACATTTATCACTCCTTATCAGCACCTCCCAGCAGAGGCCCCTTGCATGGCTGCAAACCCAGCAAACTACCTGCACAAACATTCCCTCCCCAGGCTGGAATCAGGGCATGTTGTGTCCCCCAAGGCCAGCAACAGGCTGGGCACCACTGGTCAGGCCTGCTGGACTGCAGGAGGAGGGTGACACCAGGGTGTAAGAAGTGAAAGTGCAGTGGTGACAGTGCCACCAAGTAATCATGTTGCTGGCTTGGTCCTGGCTCTCTGCCCAGAACAATTTACCTTGAGCCTGTGGGCAATATGTCCAGGCAGCTACTCCATTCCACCTGGAAACAATGAGATCCCTTCACCCAGGCAATTTGATCCAAGCCTCCCCACTCAGCAGTGGAGAGAGCGGAGCAGATCCCTCCACCCTGGGCTGCCTGGATAAATTCAATGTGGGTTTCTCTGCTTTGCTACCAAAAAGTCTGTCAGAAGCCAAGAGGACCTGCATGTTTCAGTGCCGATCTACATGGAACACCTAGGAGGGGACATAGCCTGGCCCCACTGCTTGCCAGCACAAAGCATACTTGACCCTCATTGGGGTGCGCTAAAGGCCCAGAGATCCATCTGTTCCCATACCTCCACCTTTGTCTTCCTCTTCCCAAGACTTTGCCCATGGGGAAGGCAGCCAGCAGACTGGCTTCATGGGCTGACCCCACTCTGGGGGAAGGCATCCACCTCCTCCCTGTCTGGCATGATTCAGGACCAAAAGTACCTTGGAAATAATGGCAGAACATCCACATACATCAAAAGACCTTCATATCCAAAATAACAGGACTTGCCTGATGTCCCACAGCTCACATGTGCAGGGTAGGCACAGAGGAAGCCAAAGCCCAGAGATGGCATCAGCAGTGAGGGACCCCTGCAATCTGCCTTCCCCTTCATGGGAGCCCCACAACACTCCCTTACCATGCTGAAGTCCACGCCATTGGTGATGGTGTGTCTCCGGTGTTCTGCACGGCCTCTCTGATGCCTCTGAGTGTCCCCAGCCCCCGGGTGGTCACTGTCTCCCTGGGACTGCCCAGCAGACTTTGCATCACCACCTGGAACAGAGGAAGGCATGAGGCCACAGGCTACTTACAGAAAAATCCTCCCCAGGGCCACTTCTGTGAGATGATCTGCAGGGTGGTCTTGCAAAAAGGGCAAGACTGAGCAAACCACCAGCCTGAGCACCTCCTCCTGTTTTTTTCCAAGCAGCAAAGGTGTCAAAATAACTGACTCAACTGTGCCAGGCTGGCAACAGACCTCAGTGTCATCTTCTGTAGAGAGCAAGCAGCTTCCAAGCAAAGCTGATCCAGTCCCAGCTGGGGCAACTAAACCATTAGTGATATTGCCTGCCTTCATGTATCCTCATGGGACACCTGACTTCCACTCAGGTGGGACCAGTTCTGCCAGGAAACCAAATTCTCCTGAAGGCAGCTCCTGCTTGATGATGGACTTGGCCATGTGGATATCCAGCCCAGACACTATGTCTATGTTGTAACCAAAAAGTCAATCAGGCTGCAGATTTTCTAAAATTTTATTAAAACCCCAACATCCTATCCTGCAAAAGACTAATCTACTACAAACATGTAGTGCTGATGCAAATCCATGCATAACCTATTTTTGAAGATTAAGTCCATACTGGATCAGTCAGGGCAGGAATTCCCTGGGCACCTGCAGTGAAGTCCGAACAAGCCCCACACTACCCGCCCTCACAAGAAACCCAGCCTTGCAGTCACAGCCAAGCCAGCTCCCATCCACTGCTAGCTGAGCTGGTGGAACAGCACTGTGACACCCCACCGTCCCAAATCACAGCGCCAGGAACAGCCAGGGGTGCAGCCAGCACATCCCCAGGCAAGTCTGGGCAGCAGCCTGCTGCCCCTCCCTTCCTGCCCCAGACCCCAGCCAAGTGCCCAGCACACCCTGTCTCGTGCCTCCCCCTCAGTTCTACAGCTCGCCTGCTCCCTGCACACAGGTTTCCTCAAGAATTCTTTTCCCAACCTAGCTTTTCAAGAAAAGCAGCAGGGAGCCAGCAAGTGATGGCAGGCAGTAGGGGAAAAGGCCCTCTTCCCAGGACAGCTCCCCACGCATCTGCCAGGAACCCCTACCCCTTGCACATCCTTCTACCAGAGCTGCCTGGCACAGGTCTGGCACATTCTCTGCTGCAGGCACATGAAGGGCTGTGAGTGCCAGGACAGGGTGTGGCACCACATGGGCTAACACATCTCTTCCCTCTGCTCCACAAGTTTCCTCAGCTGAGCACATGGACATGACGGAGGAAGGATATGAGGCAGGAAAGGACAGCCGTGGCCACTAGAGCCACCCTTCACCTTGAAGGTACCTGTACCAGGGCTGCCCGTGCTGCCACAGTTATACCGGTTCAGGGATACCAGACAGCTCAGAGGGCGGCAGGCAATGCAACACCTCAGTTTGTCGCTTTGTGCCACTGGGGAAAGAAGCCACCATGCCAGGGGAAAAGTCTTCCTTCTGGTCCAACACAATACCTCACTCCACCTCCCAGCAAGTACTCTGGCACAGACACATCTCTAGCACATCAGTGAACACAAAGCACTTGGGAACACAAAGTCTTTGATATCAACCACACATCTGCTTTGCCAGCTTCCTTTAGTTTCATACACCCAATTATATCTGGAAGGAACCCGGCAGGACTTAGGTGACCACACCCATGTTGTCCTAGCAGACCTGTAGTACATCATGCTTGAAAAGCTGAGGAACAGCCCCAAAACCAATGATACTCTCAACAGTCAGAGTCCCAAGGCAAAGCCAGGAGCACTTCCGGTAGGACCTCCAGGAAAAACACATTAAATACCTTTTTGCTGCAGTTACCTAGAAGTGCTGGCTTGAGCTGAGTTGCACCTGTGTTAAGCAGGTGCTCCTGGTCAACCAACTGAGCTCTGCACACTTGATCTGACAAGTTAGTGGCTAAAACAGGACCCCCGCTAGTGAGCTGGGATAATTCTTCTTAGGGAAAGAATAGGATCAGACACTAGAGGTGGAAGAGATCCTGCCGGGAGATAATGGACAGGCTCCTTCCTCCCTCTGAGACCCTCTCTGCCCAGGACAAGCAGACACTTCATGGTTGTTTTACACTCCTCCACAACAATCCTTGGCAAGGGCCCAGAGAAGCCCCTACAAACCATCCCCCTACTCCTGCTACTGCCAACAGCTCGCCAGCTGCTAGAAGCCAAGTCACCCCTGGAGCAAGAGAAAGCACTGTGCTGGGGAGGAGCCAGTGCCCCATGACACACTTCCTGGGCTTTCTGCTCTGTGCTCTGACTTCTCCAAGTCCCAGCTCACAGGGGAACTCTCGAGGTAAAGACCCCCAAGAGCAATGCGCTCAGACACTGCTGTGACAAGACACCAGCCACCAGAGGTAGGGACATCATTATGGTGACTTCTCCTATATCCATCTAATCATCCATGTGTCCAGGGCTGTTGACTCCCCAGGGACCACGGGGTGCCAAGCAGCAGCTCGCAGACTGAACCAGCACTGCTGGGCTGAGGAGCAGCTGGAAGCTGACTTAAGCAGGGACCTCAGAAGCACTTCTGCCCCCACGCTAGCAGACGTTAGTGTGGGAGAGGGGACAGAATTGTTGTCCCACTGGATCACTGCAACCCTGGACATGCCAGGAGAACCAGCTGGCCCCAACCTCTGCCATTTTGCCATGAGTTAAATCCAAATCACCTCTGATGTGTGCAGATGCTCCTTAAGACCATAAAGCAGAGCTGGGGAGGCACCCTTTGAGCACTCTCTTCCCCAAACACACAGGCAGGGAGCATTTTCTCTGACACATTGCAGCTTATGACCGCTGATAAATCATCTCACTGCTCTTGGCTGGGATCTTACAGAAGCCACCACATGCAGCTGGAGGCTCAGAGCAGCCTCACACCCAAATGATATAATCTTGATGGAAACAGGTCTTCCTGGAGCCACAGGCAGCTCCCAGCACCCCCCACACATCTCCACAGCAGGGATGAAGCCATATCCTGCCACAGCACTGCCCAACTCCCTTGCAATCAGCTGAGAACATCCAGCTGCTCAACTGCACCCTAGGAAACCATCTGTGGAGGGCACACTGGGCAGTTGTGCAGGATTTAGAGCTAGAAGAGATTGAGTAACTGAGTTGTACCATTTTCTGAGCCGTTGAATGAACCTGAAACTCAGTCCTCTTGCCAAAATACAGCCCTGCAGTGTGGGATGCTGGCAACAAGGCAGCAGGCACTAACCCTGCCTGCAGGTTCTGGACAGTTATGGAACATCACCCTGTAATGGAAAGATCCTCAACAAGCAGAAAGCTGCAGTCATCTGCCTGCTCATTCCCAGGGCAGAGCTTTCAATCTGCTGTCTATTCACCAAGCAGGATTTTTTCAGGTTTTTCCAGATTTACACCCTTGATGATGGAAGAGTTAGTCTGCTTAATAATATTCCCTTAGATGAAGCTCCGGTGGCTAGTCTGGAGGCAAAATGGAAAGCAGAGAACCTCAGTCACAGTTAAAAGTTTCTTCTCCACACAGCAGAAGAGACAGCAAACCAGCCTAACCTTCCCAAGGTGGAGGAAGTCATTGCACTCAGGTGGTGCAATAACAAGTACCAGCTCCTCACACAGACTTTGTCTCCTCTGATCTCAAAGCACTTCAGCAACCTAGATAAAGAATTATTACCTACCCAGATAAGCCCAGAAGCATAGTTTCCTTATAATGTCATCTACCGACTAGCAACAAATCAAGATGCCAGTGAAACAGTCTCCCCCATGCCAAGGTCAGTGTAACACCCTGGAGGGCTCTGGCAGAGCCAGCACAGGGAGCCCAGACCCCCGAAAAAAGGGCAGAGTCCACAAGGATGTGCAGGTGAGCTCTGTGGACAGAGCCTGGGACAGCAGAGCACATCACCCTGGTGCCACTCTCCCATTTATTCATTGATCAATTATTTGTTATTGGCAATAGTGCTATGGAATGATCCACATCAAAAAGCTGGATCAGGTTTTGCCTTTTTTTTATTTGTCCAAACCACGCATGACATCATGAAGGAATCACTTCTGAGGGCCAGCCCAGCGCAGAGCCCACTGAGCACACGGCCACTGCATGACCGCAGCTTCACCGGAGTGAAGCTGCTCAGCTCTGGGAGTCCCCAGGGCCCAGCCATTCTCCGAGACGGCCAGCTGTGCCGGGGAAGGTCAGGACAGACTCTACGCCAGAGAACAACCACGGACACATTACGGCAAAGTCCTTAGCTCGTCAGCGTTATCAACAGCTCAGCGCATCGCGAAGGGAGCACAGCCCTGGGTGCGCAGCAGAGCTGGGATATTCGCACAGGAATCGGAATTCAGCGAAGCCAAACCAGGACCAACAGTAACTTTGTGGGAGTTTTATACGGGCCCTGCGGGAACCGCTGGCTCTGAGCCCGGAGGAGGGCACAGGGGAGCGGGGTGAGCCGCGGGGTCCTACCCGGCCTCCGAGAGCCAGCCCCGGCCCCGGCGCTGCCGTCACTCCCGCGAGCCCGAAGCCTCCAATCCAGTCCCGTCACTCACCGCGGCCTCGGGGCTGGCCGTGCCCCGCTTCCCGCTGCCGGGTGCTCTTTCCCCGCCGCTCCTCGGAACAGCGAGGGCTTGGCGGCTTCTCCACGCTCCGCCGTCCGCTGCTGCCACCCTCCATCGGGAGCTCAGCGCCAGGCAGGGCCGCCCGCAGCCCCCAAACGAACCTCTCGAAGGTGAGGTACCCGCTGGCCGGCGCCGCCTGCCTCAGCCCCTCCATCACCCCGGCGGGCAGCTCCCGGGCTTCCGCCCCCCGCCACCGCGACTCGATCTCCCGTAGGTGCACGTAACCCCGCCGCCGGTCATCCAGGATATCGAAAAGAGTCCGCAGGCTCTGCAGGAAAACCCGGGGAAGACCCTCGGTACCGGCGGGGAACGAGCGCTCACCGCGCTCCGGGGCCATCGCCGCCTCTCCGAGCGTTACTCCAAGGTCCGCCCCCCCACGCCTATTGGCTGGCGGCGAGGAGTGCCGCGCTCCAATTGGCTGGCGGCGGACAGGCGCTCCGGCCATTGGCTGAGAGGTAGCCTGGCAATTTGAGTTGATTGCGGCGCCCGCCACTCCCTGGGCCCGCTCCTTTCGCGGGGGGAGCCCGACCCTCCCCGAGGACGAGGGACCGCGACAAACGCCAAACCCCGCCTCATTCTTCCCTCCGCTTTATATACTGATTATGATGTCCTATGGTCCAGAATATCTCTTGGGTTTGTTGGGGTCGTCTGTCCTGGCTGTGTATCCCCCCAGCTCCTTATGCACCCCTATCCCCCTCCCTGGTGGGGTGAGAAGAAGAAAAGACAGTGGGTCTGTAAAAGCCGTACTCAGCAACAAGAAAAATATCTCTATATTGTCAACACCATGTTTTGGTCTCCGTATTTTCAGCACAATTCCAAAACCTATCCCTGTAAGAGCTACTGTGAAGAAAATTAACTCTAACCCAGCCAAACCCACCACAATTTCTAAAGACTTCAGAGCCAATGTGATTAGTGAACAGGGACAAGGAAAATCCCAACGACTCCTACTGCCACCTTTGCAAACACACCCAAGAAGTGTCAGTCAACGCAGCACCCCCTACAGGAGGGGGATGTAGAGCACCCGCCCCGAGTCCTGTGTGGTCTACTTGTCTGGTGCCATGGGGGAAATAAATACTGACAGAGGGAATAGAATCCCATCCTCCAGTGCTGTGGCTGGTTAGGCATCAGTGGGCAGCTGCCAGCAGGAGATGGGGTAGGAGCCCAATTGAACCACAGACATAAAAAAGGAGGGGAAAACCCACCAGTGTCGACAAAAGTGAGAGAATCAGGATCTGGATCTTATCTTTTGCAAACTTAATATGCACTGATAAGAGAATGAATTTCTCTACTTTACAGGGAAATTTGCCGTGCCTGTTAGACACAGCAGCATTTTAATCCTAGTGTAAGGTGATGCCTCCTCTGCAACCCCCCTCAATCAGAGTCCATTGCAACACAGCAGACTGCAAAGCCCTAGTGTCATGATTCCCATGTCACAGGCACTCCAGTTTGTTCAAGAAGCTCTGGGCAGCCATGTACCGGTATCTCCAGAGTCCCCACCCTGGTTTGATGTTCCTGATGCTGAGAGGAGTGTCAGGGAGCAAGCCTGTTGGAGAAGGGTGATGGCCAGCAAAGGTGATGAACCACTGACCAGGAGCTCAGGTTGTGAGAATTCCTGTGTCATGGACAGGTGACACCTCCTTATGCTATGTGCCAGGGATGATTCCCTTTAGCTCTGAGTTGGCATCAAAGGAAGAGGCTGGAAGCTACTTGGGGCTCAAGCCCTCCCACTCACCTGGCCCTTGCTGTGCTCCACTTGCAATCAGATTCCCTGTCCAGGTCAGACTTCATCCACGTGTCTTCAGCACCTTGGTCCTACTTCTGGCATCTCATTCCATTCTTGCCACTTCTCCATGGAGACTCAGCCTTGACAGCCCCAGGCTGCCAGGTAAATCACAGCAGCCTCTGGAGACCCTCGGGGCTTTTCTTTACAAAGGTCCTGCTCCAGCTGCTCTCTATGCTGCAGCTGAGCTCTTCACAGCCTGCTCTTCTTTAACTCATTTCTTTTCATAAATTTCCCAGACCCGTCCTACCTGTTTGAGATCTCTGCTTGGCTTAGCTGTGTTTGACTGAACAGGTTCACACCTGCTCAGGATATGGGGAGGAGAAACCAGTTTCCCTTCACTTCCTACTCCAAAAACAGGGCAGTCACTCTGGTGCTGCTCAGCTCTGGCACATGGGCTGTTTTGCTCAGCAAAGGCTTGATCTGCAAAAAAAAGGGGATTTCCTCCAGGTTCCTTCCCCATCTCTGACCTTGCAGGAACAGCCAGGAATAACAGGGGGAAATCAGAACGATCTTAATGTCTTGTGTCCCATCTTCCTGCTTAGCCAGTCTATCCCACCAGGAAATTGAACCAGAGACACCAGAAACAATTCCTGGTGTTTACTGTGTCTACAAGTTCAGCTGAAATACTCCTGCTGATGTCCATGTGGCAATCAGGGAGCTGGGACACAACTGCCAAGGGCAGCTCTGCTTTTATTGTATTTTCCATACCAAAGTGCCCTCGACAAAGCTAGTTTGAGATAGGCTGACATTTGCATCCTCAGGGTGGTCTGGTGGATAAGATTAGGGAGATTTTGGATATTCTTGGAAAAGACTTCTTGGTTTTGTTTTTTTGTTGTTGTTTTTTTTTTTGGGGGGGGGGGAGGGTTTATTTTCTCTCACTATATAGTTTTTCTTGGGGCCAGCCCAGACTCTTCTGACAAACAGAGATGTCTTTGGTTTTTTGAAATATAAACAATGTAGTTACCCAACTCTCCTTCCTTCAAGTTGCTGGGAAGCACCAGCTGCCATTCAGACATAGCCCAACCCTCTCTCTCGGCTGGCATGCAGATCCTGGCAATGATACACACGGCTCTGGTGTGGTGACATCCAACATATCACTGCCCCTCTCTAGGGAGGGCACAGGGCATCTGCTGGAGGCTGGTGGCAGCCCATTGTGTCCCACCTACCAACATTTCCACCTCTGTGAGGAGAGGCCAGAGCAGCTGCATCAAACCTCAGCAGAGCATTGGGGTAAAGAAATGCTGATGTTGGAGACTTGGGCACATGACACTGAGCATCAAAGGGTGCTGATGGGTGATTGTGGCAGTATATTTAGCCCTGTGCTGCCTTCGGTAGCAGGTAGGTGTTCACATATAAATCTTGATGCTACAGAGGACACATGGTGACTTACAGCCATGAGGTTGTCTCCTGATGACCATGTACAAGCAGATGCTGACAACCTCTGCTGCCATGCCTTCCCAGGGGAGAGCAAGGTCTGGTGGGGAACCAGCCACAGGTCTGTGGACTCAATGTGTGCATGCTGCTGCCTGGCACATGGAACAGCTGGCATTTCCTCTGGCTGATGCAGTGCTGCATCCAGAGTGGGTTTGTTCCCGGCCAGTGCAGGTCACCACCTGGCATGGTTGGTTGGGACTGCACCAACAACAGTCCAGGTGCCAAGTCCTGGTACTTGCCCTCACTGAACAAATAAGTACAATTGGTGTTAAGTGTTCTTTCAGCCCCAAAGCTAGTAGGGAATTACTCCTAGTAGGGTAGCAGAGTGTCAACCCAGAAATGCATCTGTCTCTAGGAGACCTCTCAGCAGAGGCTAAAAAGAGTGAGGGGAGCATGGTGGGAGAGGTTTCCCCTTGGGAAGGAATACCTTGTTTCATCTTTCCAGTTCTGCAATGCCATTGTGTTTTCCATCTTTCTACTCGGACGTCTTGGGCACATGGTCTGTTTGCCTTGGTGAGGGCCAGGCCCTTGCCATAAAGGATCTTTTCTCTCTTCCAGACTCCTTTTTCCCCCAGAAGGTCAGCAAGCAGGAAGGTGGATGCACAGTGGCTCAGAGGCTGTCACAAGGGCTGGGAAAAAAGAGGCTGGTGAGCTGTTGAAATACAGAGGGTGGTAGGTTGTTTGCTCACCTCAGTCCACAGAGCAAGAATTGATACTAGTAGGAAACGGCAGTCACTGCGTCCTGTCTCACCATGCTGCCTCTCCTGCTGTTTTAGCACAGCAAAGTTTAAATAGAGGGAATAATCTGGGGCTGAAATAGAAGTCCAATAGATGCTGCAAGGCTTCCAGTCAGAATCCATCTAGCAGCCACTCTGTTAGAAATGAGACGCTTGACATAGCCAATATATCAAGCAGCAATTGAATTTAATAATTGATTAATTAGCATGGTAAAGTGTGAGCAAAGACAGCGTGCTGGGTACAGTGGAAGGATTTTCCCTTCTGACTGCACACCAATTGCTGGACTTGCTGGTATTTTATTGGCTATATTCATACATATTCATAAGCTTTTCTCAGCAGTTTCTATTTCCAATTTTTAACGTCATTATTCAATACCTATTGTGGTCCATTTTAGATTTCAATATTTCAGGAGGTACATCCAGGATAAGTATCCCAGATGGTGGGGTCCAGCTTCTATTTTCCAGGTCTATCAGTCTTTGATAGTGATGTTCAGTTTCCCCTTTTTCAAGAACCATAAATCAGCAAGCTGAAGTCTTTCTTCAGTATCCAGGATGTTCTTCTACCAGTCTGTGAGAAAGCCTTTTTACATTCTAAAACTACAGTTTAAAATTCTTTAATACAAAACAAGCTTCTAAAGTTATAATTTAAAGACTCTTATTACAGAAGAGCTTGAGATTTATAATAGGTCATTGCAAGCAAAGTTTGTTCAAAAAAACCTTCCTCCATGCTTTCCTCGGTTGTTTATTAGAACTCATTTTTATAACTGTCCCTAATTACAATTACACAGGTTCTTTTTTATTTCCCTGACACGAAACACAACTTTGTATTTCACATGTCCTATCACAAACTTCACTCTCCTGATGCCAACAAAGCCAGGAGTGGCCAAGGGCAACAGCAGTCACAGCTGTGTCACAGTCAGAAATTCACCAGCCTGTCACCTTTTTTAGGGAATGACTGTAAGACCATATTTCTTTGGGGAACATATTGGTGGTGTGTGGAAAAGTCAGTGTCCACAAGTAGACAGAGGAGTCATTCAACTTTATTCAAATAAAGGGAGAGAGTCCACTGGGCCATACCCCTGTGGGATCTCTCTTGAGGTTTCATAGGATGCAGCCTCCTTTTCTCTTAAACTCCTGGCCGCATTTTTGCCCTTTTCCTTTCCCCATTGGCTGAGTTACTAGGAAGGTACAGTCTGCCCAAACTGCCTACCACATATTCCACCCTTGAACATGTATTGACATTTCCCCCCAAAGTTCAGAAATTCGGGGTTTGTTGTGCAGATCCACCAGCAGTTCAGACTGTCCTGAATAGGGTTCTGGAATAGACTTTGTGAAGACCCATTTCTCCTATTATCCTGAAGTTCAGAAGCTCAAACTGTCTGGTCAAGCTGTTTGGGTTCTGTAACAAATTTGTGCTGCTTGATGTTTGTAGATTAAGACCTGAAGGAGTACCTCCGTGACGGTAGAGTCGGCAACAAAGTATCTCTAGAAGTAAAGTAGCAGGGGTTGCACGTGGTTTATTGTGACGGCCTTGCTTGTAGCTGCTAGGAACAGCTAAAGCAGGCCAGGAGAGCCGCAACAGAGGAACCCGCCGAGGTCCCGAATACCGTACATTAAATATCTTTCCAAGTTGAATAGTCTGTGTTGGACCAACCAATCTAATACAAGATAACAACATTTACTTACACTCAATAGAAATGTCCCATTACCTAAGGCAAGCAGAAGGGTATTGTTTAATCAAGGGAGCTGGCCCTCAGCTTAGCACATCGTTGTTCACAAGCGGATGGCTCTGTACCCTACACCCTAAATCTCAAAGCATGCTTTCATTTCTATCTCACTTGTTGAACTCAGACTCCCAGAGTCTAAACCACCATATTTGCAAGGTCTTTCTACTTCATCCTTCCCAACAAAGACCCATTTCGAAGATATTAACACCCATTTCTCTTGAAGACCCTCACCCATCGACTCATTTGTAAAGATATTAGCACACATCTTTCCTATCAGTGCGTACTTACATGTTGAGGCCTGGAGCAAAGTCCTAAACACAACAACCTCTGCCTCTCTCCTGGTGGGATACCTCACCGTGATGGAGCAGTGTTTGCTGTCTCTGCTGGCAGTGAGCAGGAGCTTTTTTCTTGCTGAATTTCCTGTTCTATCCACATACTTGTGTTTTGTTTGGCCCAAGCATCCCTCCCTCCTGTTCACCAGGGTTGTTCTGCCTGGTGTAACTAATCCAACCTGTCGCCATTTCTATTGCTTTGCAGAAGAAAATACCTACATGCAGAGTGCCATGGGCTGTAGAACCAGACGGGGGGATGCTGAGAAGCCAGACTAACCTGTTCTGGTGGATGGCTGGATTTGGGGAGTGGGAACACATTTGCCAGCAGCAACATGATTTGCTTTGGTTCTTCTAGAATCTTATGGGTATGAGATCCCACAGCTCTGAGATGGGACTCCTTCAAGGCAAGGCAGGAAAAGACACAGCTTGATTTACAAGTTGGATCTGACACAGCATTTTTTGATGAGGTTTGGTGGTTATGTAGGCACCACATGTGCCTACATCACCTGCAAGACCTGCACTCGTTTGCACACTGGCAGGGCATGCATCCACATCAGGGAGAGATTTCATGTAAAGGGAAGCAGAGCAAGGAGGTTTCAAAACCCCAAGGCTCTTCTGAGCAGGAGCTGTGTCAAGCCACATAAAATAAGAAACAGAATGTGAAACAGAAGCTTTGAAAACTCTCAGGGATTCTTCCTGACTTGATGGTCACATCTGGATGAGGTCTAGATTCCCTGACTCCAATCACATGCAGGGAGGTGGCTGTATCTAACCTGCTGTCTGTGTTCTCATGTTCTCCTATCCAGCCAGGCTCTGACTGCAGGCAGGATGGCTACTGTGAGTAAGGGCAGTCACAGCCTGTGGGTGAGGATTTTACTATGCTCATGTTAAAAAAAGGACTGCAATACGATATTTGCTTTTGCATTTATATATTAGTTTCTGCACTGATCATAAGTATTAAGATATAGTATCATGTATACCTTTATTCAGCTGTTTGTTACTATAATGTAATCTACCAGTTTAAGTATGTACTGCATAGCTTATAGAATTAGTATTGTGGTGAATATATGATATTATAGGCCTTAACTAAACACTGGATGTTAAAATACCTCTATGTAACCAAAACAAATGGTGTAAGGCAATCATGTTACCCCCCCTTCTCCCCTGACTGAATTCTCCAAGTGATAAGACAACTGTGTCACGAACCAGAGCACCGGAGGATAATTAGAAAATACCATGTTAAATTTCAAGAGGACATACTAAATGCTTATCAGAGGACGTAAAACCACAGAGTGGAGACATAAGGAGGAATAAAATATATTAACTTGACGCACAGGATGTCATGCAGATAAGCCAGAGTATGAAGAAATCAAACAGAAGAATTCCTGTAACATCAGAGTTCACAAGAATGTTTGAAAAATGTATGGACTCTATAAATATGCATGTACCTCAGTAAAGTAACAGCATATAAATAACACTGTTTTAATGTCCAGTGTGTTTTTTGGCTGTTTGCCAGGAGCACCCCAGTGCTGGACTTTTGTCTCTTATTTTTATTCCCTTATTAAACTTCTTAAAAATTTTGAACTTTTATTCAATTTTTCACACTCATGACTCCAAAGTTCAAACAAAGTTGTTCTTTGGCATTTTAGTTTCATTTATAGTATCCTCCTGCTCTTTACTTCTCAGTTCATGGCTCTTGGTTCCTGCAGGTTTGGTTATTCCTTCATCATCCCTTCGTCTTTCATAATTTCTTTTATTTGTCCTTGAATTTGTCCTGTACTACTTCAGTGATTCCATGCATTTTTAACTGTTATCTTTCTCATTGGTACTTTATTTCAAAAATGGGGAGCTGGATCTATGAGCAGGTGGCCTGAGTCTGCACCATATCAATACAGATGGGCCTATCCAACTCCTGCTGCATTGAGGGAACCCTGAGACCTTGCAATGTTTGCAAGTGTGAGTGTAAGATGGGGCATTGAGACGGCTCCTGGCACAGGTTGCACCAGGAGCTGGGGGTCCTGTCAGACACATTTCATGACCTCATGCCAGCCACAGGACCATGGCCCCTGCAGAGCAAAGGTTTGGCCACAGGCCCAAATTTTCAAGAATGGCAAGAAGTAGTACTCCAGAAACTACAGGCCTGTCAGTGTCATTTTAGCGCCTGGTAAAGTCATGGAGAAGATTATTCTGGGAGTTACCGAAAAACACCTGAAAGACAACACAGTCACTGGTCCCAGCCAGCATGGCTTCATGATCAAACCTGATTTCCTTTTATGGCAAGGTAGCCCACCTAGTTGATGAAGGAAAGCTAGTTGATGTAATCTTTTTGGATTCAGTAAAGCTTTTGATACTGTCTCTCATAGTATCCTTCCAGATAAAATGTCCAGCATTCAGCTGGGTAAACACATCATGTGATGGGTGAGCAACTAGCTCAGAGGTTGGGCACAAAGGGTGACAGTGACTGGGTGACATCAGGATGGCACTGGTGGGGTTCCGCAGGGCTCCATCATTGGTTCTGCACTCTTCAACATCTTTGTTGATGACTTGGACACAGGACTGGAAAGGAAACTGAGCAGCTTCACAGATGAGACAAAACTGGGAGGAGCTGTTGACTCCCTCAGTGGGAGGGAGGCTCTGAAAGGAGATCTGAAGGGACAGTGTAGAGAACTTGGCAATTACCCTCCATAAGTGGTTCAACAAGGGAAAATGTCAGATTCTGCACTTGGGATGGGGTAACCTTGGATATACAAACAAACTGGGGAATGAGATACTGGAGAGCAGTGCCATGGGAGGGGACCTGGGGGTCCTGGTTGATAGAAAGTTGAATATGAGCCAGGAGGGACATCTGTGTGCCCTGGAGCCAGGAGGGACATCTGTGTCTTGGGGGCATCAGGCCCAGCATCACAGGCTGGTCAAGGGAGAGGATTGTCCTGCTCTGCTCTGGGCTGGGGTGGCCTCGCCTCGAGCCCTGAGGACAGTTTTGGGCACCACAATATAGGAAAGACATTAGGCCATTAGAAAGTGTCCAAAGGAGAGCAAAAGAAGATGGTAAAGGGCCTTGAGAGGAAGCTGTATGAGAAATGGCTTGTATGAGAACAGCTTGTATGAGAACACTTGGTCTGTTCAGCCTGGAGGAGACTGAGGGGACACATCACAGTCTACAACCTCCTCCTGAGGGGGAGGGACAGACTCTGATTGCTTCTTGGTGGCGACCAGGGACAGGACCTGAGGGAATGGCCTGAAGTTGTGTCAGGGGAGGTTCAGCTTGCATATTGGAAAAAGGTTCTTCCCCTAGACGGTGGTTGTGCACTGGAACAGGCTCCCCAGGGAACTGGTCACAGCACCAAGCCCGACAGAGCTCCAGGAGTGTCTGGACAATACTCTAAGGCACATGGTGTGACCTTGGGGATGGTGCTGTGAAGGGCCAAGAGTTGGACTCGATAATCCTTGAGGGCCACTTCCAACTCAGACTATTCTGTGATTCCATGGGGTAAGCGCTGCGCTGACCGCAGTTCCTGCGGGGCCACGAGTGGGGCGAGCCGGGAAGGGACTCCGGGCTCCTCCGAGCGAGGAAGGCGCTGCCGCACCGGGAGGCGTGACCCACAACCGGCGGGGAGGGGTTCCGGGGGACGGGACGGCACCCTGCCCCGGCCCGGCCCCGGCCCGGCCCCGCCCCGCCCGGTGCCGCCGCGTCCCGCTCAGACCGGGCTCCCCACGCCATGGATCCGCCCGAGGAGGTGCGGACGCGGCTGGAGCGGTGCGGACAGGGCCATCTGTTGCAGTTCTGGGCCGAGCTGGACGCGGCGCAGCGCAGAGCGCTGCTGGCGGCGTTGCCGCCGGGGCTGGACGAGCACTGCCGGCTAGCGGCGGCGGCGGCCGGGGCCCGCCAGCGTGGCCCGCCCGAGCGCATGGACAGCCGGATGGAGCCGCTCCCCGCCGAGCTGCTCGGCAGCGCCCGCCGCAGCGGCCCCGCCGCGCTGCAGCGTTGGGAGGCGGAAGGTGAGCGGGGCGCGGGGCCGCCTGTCCCTTCCGTTTCGGGGCTGCCGGGGTCCGGCGCGGGGGTTCTGGGGCAGCCGCGTTCCGCCGAGCCCCAGCCAGTGCGGGGCGCCCGACAGTTCACCTCCGGCACCGTGTGCTGCCGAGGCCGGTGGCCGGCGGGTGGGAGCCGCAGGGACGGCCGGTCGGGCAAGGAGGGAGAGAGCAGGATCACGGCTACACCCCGGCCCTTAGCGCCGGCAACCGGTGTCCTCGGCCCGGGGAACTTCGGGTGAGACACCGAGTTTTCACTCTGCGTTATGAGGTGCAGCGGCCGAGGCCCCGCGCCCTTGCCTTCTAGGATCAGATCTCTACAACTCCGTGACAGGTAGTGATAGCCAAGTGGGGTTCAGTCTCTCCTCCCACATTAGAAGCGATGGGATAAAAGGAACGAGCCTCAAGTTGTGTCAGAGGAGATTCAGGTTTAATATGCATGAAAATTTCTTCACTGAAGGGGTGGTCAGTCATTGGCACAGGCTGCCCAGGGCAGTTGTGGAGTCACCATCCCTATTCAAAAAACAGGTGGATGTGAAGCTTAAAATACTCTTTAGAGGGTATGGGGATATTCTGTTAAAATACTTTACAGTATCTGTCATGAAAAATATGTAATACGAAAGGATTCTAAGGGGCTCCAAGAGAGTTGGAGAGGGACTTTGGTCAAGGACATGGAATGACAGGACAAGGGGGAATTGCTTTTACACTGACAGAGGGCAGGGTTAGATTAGATATTAGGAAGAAATTGTTCCCTGTGAGAGTGGTGAGGCCTTGGCACAGGTTGCCCAGAGAAGCTGTGGATGCTCCATTCCTGGAAGTGTTCAGGGCTAGGTTTGGACAGGTTTTGGAGCAACCTGGGATAGTGGAAGGTGTTCCTGCCCGTGGCAGGGGGTGGAAAGAGGCAGACTTTAAGGTCCCTTGCAACCCCAAGCATTCTATGACTAGGAGCCCCTGGGGAGGGTGGGAGCAGGGGGAGGTTCATTGCTGCTGAAGTGGGTAGCTGCCTTTATGGGAGGATGAGCTCCCAGCCCCACCAACAGGTGCAAAGGCCAATCTCAAGTGCTGATCCCCATCTATGCTGTGTCATGTGTGGCAGGAGGCTGATGGGATCTGGGAGCAGAGTGGATGAAAGAAGCCCAGGAAAGTCCATAATCCATGTTTTCTGGGGCCTGGTAGGTGTGGGTGTATGAAAGCTAGGGGTAATGGGGAAGATGGTGGCTGGATGTGCTCTTCCCACAATATGTAAATCTTACATTGATATCCTGTACTTTTTTCTAAGTGCACACTCTTATTTATTTATAAGAGCTCATATATGTCTTGGAGCTTTCTTTATAAATGATAACAAGACTGTTAAAAATAATTTTCATAAAAAAAAAGAAAGCCTGTAGAGATACTTGCCGAAATTTGCGGTTGTAGAGATACTTGCTTCTAGTTTGACAAGTGGCTGCACAACCTTGGCCCCATGTTGCCATTAAAGAGGTGAGAATATATGGGCAGAGGAGTCAAAATTTCCAAGCAGAAACAAAAATAGAAGCATCAGGGTCACAGGGCAGAGGAGCTTTTCTGCTGTGTCAGACTCCACTCATGGGGCTGAGTGGTGATGGAGGGAACATAAACTGGTACAGTGAATCATAGAATCCCAGAAGGTTTAGGTTGGAAGGAACCTTAAAGCCCATCTCATTCCACCCCCTGCCATGGGCAGGGACACCTTCCACTATCCCAGGCTGCTCCAAGCTGTGTTGTGCCTGGCCTCGGACACTTCCAGGGATCCAAGGGCAGCCACAGCTTCTCTGGGCACCCTGTGCCAGGGCCTGCCCACCCTCCCAGGGAACAATTCCTTCCCAATATCCCATCCATCCCTCCCCTCTGGCAGTGGGAAGCCATTCCCTGCATCCTGCCCCTCCATCCTTTGTCCAAAGTCCTTCTTCTGCTCTCCTGGAGCCCCTTTAGGCCCTGGAAGTGGCTCTGAGGTCTCCCTAGATCTTTCTCCAGGTGAACACCCCCACCTGTCCCAGCCTGGCTCCAGAGTAGAGGGGCTCCAGCCCTTGGAGCATCTCTGTGGCTTCCTCTGGAGTCGCTCCAGCAACTCTATGTCCTTCTCATGCTGACAACCTCAGAGCTGAAGGCAGGGGTCTCACCTGAGCAGGGCAGAGAATTCCCCTCTCACTTGCTGCCCCTTGTGGTATCAGCCCCAGGCACAGGGGCTTTCTGAGTGCCAGTGCACTTGGTCAGGGCATGTTGAACTTCTCATACATCACACCCCCAAGTCGATCTTGGCAGGGCTATTTGAGGGTGTCACAGGGAGGAGGAAGGGATCCTTTGAACCCTAGAGGCAGATGGGACTGGGTCAGGGCCCCACAGTTAAGCTAACAGCTTTATCAAACTGGGTCACTTGTCCCCAGCCAGCTAGGTGAGTGAGGAGCTGGTGTGTCTGCCTTGTGCTGCTGGCCACAGCATGGAAAGGAAGAGAAAGGAAGGCCAGGCTACCTGTGTGGGCTGGCCTTGCTGGTTGCAGCACTGCCTGCAGCAGTCCAGGTCTAATATGTTTGAGATCCTGCCATTGTTCCCAAATCATCTGGCCCTAAAGTCCAATGGCTCTAGGCCACTTCAGCCCTGTAGGCAGCCTGAATGCCTACCAGAAGGGGTACACACAGATGTTCTGTTTCTTTTGGTTCATTTTTGTGATCTCTTTAAGGCTGAAGAGGGATTTTATTTCCTGGAAGAGGGCAGTCAGGAGCAAAGACTTTGTTCCACTGAACCCAGGCATTGCTGTGTGTCCGTGCAGATGTGGCAGCATCCCTGCATGGCACTTCCCAGTGTAACTGGTGTCATGGGCACAGCCTTTGCGGGATCGTGGGTCTCTGAGGGGATGCAGCTCTGAAAGGTGTTTGTGGTGTGTTGAGCAGGCTGGGAGCAGATGAACCATTGCAACCTGCTGCCCAGTGCCCCTGAGGCTGCATGGCTGGTACAGCCTGTGGCTGTGGGGTCATCATCACCCTGAGCTGAGCTGCTCTGTGCTCTGAGTGTCTGAGCTCCCCACAGCTGCCACCTGCATTGCATCCGCCAAAGACTGAACAGCTGAAATGATGTCTCCTCCTTCCCTGTCCCTCTTTTTCTATGATAAAAAAGATGGACAAAAGAACCAGACAACTAAAAACTTGTCTTGGGAACACCTGAGATATTTTTAATAGTTAAAAAACTAATACTGTTGTTACCGTGTCTCAGACAACAAAACTGCCTAGTCACATTTGCTTTCAGATCTTAAACACTGACTTTTAACGATCACGTTTTCCAGGCAGCCCTAGGAATGATGGAATAAATCAAACACAGACGCATTTTTGCATTCTGTCAGTATTTCATTAATGAAATCAAAGTCATGGCCATGGGCTGAGGTGTACCCCATTTCATCAGAGAGTTTGATAAGCCATTTTGGTTATCTGACTGCTCTGCAAAATTGAAAAGTTTGGAGTCTTCTTCTCTTGCTGACTGCTGTTGTAATGGGACTGATGTGCCTGTTCAATATGAGAATTCAGTCTGTTCTTGCAAGACCAGTCTGTTCCTCCTACAAAATCTATTTTTGTTTTTTTACTTTTTATGCAGAGTAGGACTGACATCAGCATTAGTGGGTGTCTCAGCAGCCAACACATTTTCTCTTTAGTTGAGCTGTTAGTATTTCATATGTTGCAGGAAATAAGGTGGATTTTTTTTCAATGGAGATAGATCTTTCCATTGCAGCCAGAAGAGTCGGTTCTTAGAAACTTTAGTTGTGAATATTGGTAATATTACAGTTGGGAAGTCAGAGCAGAGTTACTTACTCAAATTTTTTGAGTTATTTGTTTTCATGGTGACCTAAGATCAGAACTTGGAAACCAACTCTCCAGTTGTACCATAAATACTGAGAATGCCATAAATGATGGGATGCACTCCCCTGTCTGGGTTGTTCACGTGCGCCATGGGGACCCCTCCTGGAGTATGGCCCCATCAGTGTGCTGGATTGTAAATGTGGCGTCACTGATGTTATCATTGATATTGCTTTGGGCTTAATTTTATCCCACTGAGGTTGTGGTTTCAGTCCCTGCAGTGAGGGGTGTAGCAATGTGAGAGCGATGCTTAGGTCCTGGAGAGCGCCTGATGTCTCTTAGCCGCAGGCACACTGCTACAATATGGGCTTCTCGTTTGAAGATCTGAAAGCTGTTTATTCAGGAACACCGGCAGGAATAACAAAGGGGTCCAGGGATCCAGGATAGAGGTTCAGGGATGCAACAGCCTTGAATAAAATCCAGGGACGAGAGCGAGGAGGGGGCCAAGGGCACAGGGTTATAAATGAGACAACTGGGGAGGGTCTGAGGTTCAGGGTCCAATAGGGATGGGAAAAAGTGGTGCAAAGGGATAAATATAAACTAAGGGGACCAATGAGGTTACAGGGGTGTAACATTGCAGCAAAATTAACCCAATGGGGTTCAAGAGAAGGGAGAACATTTTAGGAGGATTGCATGTATGGTGAGCGGGGCTGAACAGGGTAACATAAACTTAACAAACCAACAGAACGATGAAACTTAAGAAATATTAAGGTGTCTGCAAAGGCCCATGGGAGGTAAGTTTTCCTCACCATGATCTAAAAGGTTATCTTTTCCCGTTTGCCTCTGCCCTTCCAGGGTTGAAGCACAGCTACCTTAGGGATAAGTCCCTGGGCCTCCACAAGAGGAGGAGACGGATGTGAGATGCCAACTCCCTCTTGGGCAGATCCCATCCCCTTGTCACTGCATGGAAAACTTCAGAGAACTGCTGTCTCCTGTGGGGCATCTGCATTTCAGTGGAGTGACGCCAGCTGTGGTACCTGTGAGCTGTGGCTGAGAACTTCAGCTCCTTGATGCTGTGGGGCAAAGTGGGGACCTCCTTGACTTTCCCAATGCAATGTTCACTCCAGAGTGTCATGTGAATGATGCCTTTGGTCACAATCTGTTGCTCTGCAGAAATGTCTAATTTGGGATCTGTGGGATGTGGTCTGTTGCATCAGAACCTGAGTGCATGTGTTGGTGTGAGCCTGGCAGTGCAGGGGGCAGATGCAGCAGAGCAGGTGCCTGACTTGTTCCACTGGTGGGTGAATTTCAATTGCACCCCAAAGCAGCACCTCCATGCTGCAGCAACTGAGACCAGCAAATGCTGAGCTCAGACCTCAAGCAGCTTTGGTTTAAATTGCTGTGAAATACTTTAGGCCAAGTTTCAGTTCTAGATTATTTAAACAAAAATAATTAAAAAAAATATTTTAATAGCCCGTTTCACAGAATGGTTTGGGTTGGAAGGGATGTTAAAGACAAGATTACCTTGTTCTAACTTTCCTGCCATGGGTGTGGATGCCACACACTGTATGAGATTGCTCAGGGCCCTGTCCAACCTGACATTGAGCATTTCCAGGGATGGAGCAGAATAGTTTGGAAATGTCCCACAGGGCAACTTTTTTAGGATTTTTTTTTTCCCTCTATAAGTTTTTTCTGAGCTGGATCCCAGTAGGGAATCAGCCACCACCTGAGCCAGGGCATGAGAAGGTTTGGAGCCATGCTCTGGTACGTCTCCACTCAGCTCTTTCCTTCTCTTGCAGTGGTGCCCTGTGCTGGCAAACAGCTGAGCACACAGGAAAACCATATGATGGGACTGGGGCTAGTAATCCTAGTGTAAGTAATACCTGAGACCATCTGCTCTGTACTTTGAGTCTCATAGGCAGCTCAGTGGAGGCACAAAGGAGCCACTTATTGCTTGTGGTTTGTTGTGAAATGCTGGATGTCTTACTTCTGAGCTCACCCAGATCCTCCATATCTTTCACATTACCAATTTAAACCTATTCAAGCTTCTCCTGCTATCCAAGGACCTCCTGAAACTTTGAAATTCCAATATTTCCCCCAACTATTCCACTATTTCCACTCACAGGTTTCTTCTTAGGAAGCTCTCCTAATCTCACTTGAAGGATTGAAGATCTCCAGAGGTGGCTTCCAGCTCTCACTCCTGTGGCCCTGTGACCCCAGAGGGTGCTCTACAGTAGAACCATGGCTGTGGAACTGGCTCCCTGTGTGCCTGGACACCACCAGCCTTTTTGGAAGGGGTGTGTTTAGGGAGAAAGACTTGTGTTACTGCTGTGGTAAGACTGAAACTTGTAAGCATGGGAAGGGGAATCGTGTTACTGCAATGTCATGGACAACTTAAGTCTTTGCTGAAAAAATTGCTGGAAGCTGCAGTTTTGAACAGAATTAAAATTGAGCCAGGTTGTTAAAACAGCAGTTGGTACTTTTGCTCTATTGTTCATTTTTAAATGAACCAATTATTTAAAGATTAGCATAAACTCAATCCTGGATTTTTTTCTAATTCAATTTCTTTGATCCCTATATCTTTCAGTCCAAATCACAAATGTTTTAGCCTCTGCTGTGGTTAATATGGGGTGTTTGCTGAAGGCTGGTGTGCTCCACAGGTTGTCCTTGGCTGCAGGAGCAGTGGCAGTTCAGTGCTGTGCAGTGGCAGAAGGCCGTGATAGCTACTGCAGCAGAGCTGTGGCTTCTGACATGGGCAAGCCCTATGTTCCTTGCATTCCTGGAGAAACTCAGTGTTTCCTAATGAAAAATCTTTCTTACAGTTGTCAGTCATTATTGTGATGCTGGCTTTGGAGAGGTCAGGGACCAAAGTCTGAGAGTGAGCTGAGTGTTTAGTATGTGCTCTGGTTCTTCTCCAGGTTCTGGACTTCCCTGGTTTGTCAGGAGCACTGACACTGGTTTCAATTAGATTATGGAAATTGTGGCTCCTGCAGGCTTGGCTGTATTACTAGCCCTGACTGCAGCTGTGTTCAACTTCAATTGAAGCTGGAGCTTCAATTGAAGGTACAGGTAATGGATTAAGGCAAATTCCAGAAATCTCCATGCTTTACTCAAGATGATGAGACTTGGCTTCTCTGGGATATAGAAATGCTAAGGGACCTCTGGAGGTCTCTAGTCCAACCCCCATTTGGAGGCCAGCCCAAGGCCAGGCCAGCTACAGCTTTACTAAAGTAAGCCTTGAAACCTTAGGGAACATTGCTTCCTCTCTGGATGTCTTTTCTAGTGCTGCACAACCTCCTTAGTAAGTTCTGTATACTAATTTGAATCTCCTAAGCTGCAGCTCATGGCTATTGTTTTTGCACCAATTGTTGCTTTAGGTGAGGAAACTGCTGTGTCCAGGAGGTAAAATGAATTTTCCCCTGTGTGTGCAGTGAAATATTTCTCTCTGAGCTGCCAACATTGAACTGGCAGCTTTTGGCTGTTGCCTGAGCTCTGCAGAAGGTTCATGGGGTGTTGATTCCTTTGGAGGGTCTTATGTTCCCTTGGGCTTTTTTTCCTGTACAGGTTTATATCAGATCTCACAGAACAAGGTGGCAGTGCTGCTCCTGGCTGGAGGACAAGGAACCCGTCTGGGAGTCAGCTATCCCAAGGGCATGTACAATGTGGGATTGCCCAGTGGCAAGAACTTATATCAGATCCAAGCAGAAAGAATACGCAAAGTGGAGCAGCTTGCTGGCAAGAGACACCACTGCAAGTGTGCCATTCCCTGGTAGGTGACCTAAAGCCAGACCTGCTGTGCAGGGCTTTTTGCATTCCAGTCTTGCCCATGTTGTCTTCAAGAAGGATTGAGCTGAGTGCTGTACAGAGACAGGTCAAGGGGAGCCTCTTGTTGGCAGGATTTGCGATGGCAGTGGCTGGAGGAGCGTGCAGAGGGATGGGAGGTGCCAGGTCCATGTCTGCAGACCTGAGGGATTGTATACTGCATTTGTATCACTGACCACAGCCCTAACTGCTCTACCTTGCTGGGTTTCCAAGCAGCTACTGGCAATACTGTAAACAGCACTTTTCAGTGATTGGTGCAGATGCTTTAAAAAAAATTTCATCCATTTCTACTTTCTCAGGTTCCTGCATAGAGGACAACCTAGAGCTTGCCGGCCAAGCCCTTCTTCCTGCCCCTGTCCGTAATCTCTGCAAAAAGCCTCTTGCTTTGTGTTCAGGCCATCTCCTGCTGTCACTGTTTGCAGTTTGCCAGTTCTGCTGGCTGCTCCTGGCTTTCATAAGAGATGAACCCTGGGCAAAGTGCAAAATGTGAATTCCCTGTGGGATGTGGTGGGTGAGAGGAAGGCACTGCAGATGTGTCTGGAAATGTTTTCTACTAAATGTTTCTTGGGTGATTGAAGAGATGGGGTCCCCATGGTTTGCATCATGAAGCCAATTTTATTGAACACACTGCTAGTTTATGTACCTTACAAGCATAACAACCATATCTATGTTTCTTAGTAACATTACTTAACCGTGGCCTAGTATAGACTTGTGTAGGCCTGTACTGTCTTGCATGCATACATACACCTTGATCTTTCTTCAGGGTCTTGCCTCGACTTGCCAGGGCTTGTAGCACATCTGCTACAAGCCGTGGCACATCTGCTTCTGTAACGAGTTCAGCAGTACTTTGAGTCCTGCTTCTAAGCTGTATTCGCACAAATGTTCTTTGTTAGACCATTGAGGACTATGTAGAAATACCCTTATGGAATCCGGGTCTGGTCTGAGGCAGGGTTTTCCCAGTGAAAGAGCAGGTGTCTAAGGGCTTCAGGTTGCCACATTGTTTTACAAGTTGGAGGTCAAAGTTGATTCATTGTTTCCTCGTGGAAGGTGAATCCATATTGTGCTTCTTCCTGAAGCCTTGTATGCAGGACCTGAATTGCAAATGCATCATCGCTGGTGCTGGAATCCAGGATGCCATATCTGTTTCCAGTTCCCTTCCCGAGGGTGAGGAGGCAGTTGAAGCAGTGTGCTGCTCCAGTACACCTGAGCCTGGGCTATGCTGTGCTACAGAAATGTAAATCAGGGATGGGGAATTGAGGTGCAGGCTCTCCTGTGTTGTTTCCTCATGCTGACAGAGGACCCTGTATTCCTTTGCCGATAGTTGTTGAAGTTTGACAGGTAGATGGTGAAGGTGGTTTTTAGACAGTAGTGAAGGAGGATAGTGGAGGATGAGAGAGAAGCAATATGGACCTGAAAGGAAAGGAAGAAATAGAAAAACTTATGACAAAAACAAACCATGCAGGCAACATATGGAAATACTGCTGTTTGCCTTTGCACTGAAGAGGTGCTGGCAGAGTAAACTGGTCAGAGTTTCTAGAGACATTTAGCATAATTTTGAATCTAGAGTGAATGAGGCTGTTTTCTGCCCTTTGTCTTGTTTTCCAGCTCATCCATATATCCAGATGTTGTTCACATTCAGGGCAAGGCTCTTCCATCCTGGCTGGAGCTAGGCCAGGGTAGCATCGTACTCTGATAAGGTTGTAGGACCCCATTCAGCCTTACCACAGAATGAGTACTGGAGGAGAGCTCTCATGTGCAGATGCTCATGATAGGATCTTGCTATGTCTCTCATTTCATGCTCCTGGGATTCCTCTGTTTTGTGTTCAGTTTGTAGTTTTGCCTTTTGCTTGTGTTGTTCTTTCTCATTGCCCAGCCTCCATTCCTGCCCAGGTATATCATGACAAGTGAGTTCACACTGGGGCCAACAGAAGAGTTTTTTGTACAACACAACTACTTCAGCTTGGATAGATGCAACGTTGTCATGTTTGAACAGAGGATGCTGCCTGCTGTCACCTTTGATGGGAAGGCTATCTTGGAGGAGAAAGGGAAAATTGCCATGGCTCCAGGTACCTGCTGTTTCCTCTTCCATACTGCGGTACCTTCCTATATGTTGATAGTTGCTGTGGGCCATCAGCCAGCCCAGACACAGAGCAGGCTTTGGGGAGCAGGGTTAATGCTTCCAGTTAATCTGGAAAGGTTCTGCTAATGTTTCAGGTAATCAGGATCATACCTCTGCTTAGTTCTTGCTGGAGATTTGACCACAGCACATGTTTTTTATCCAAGTCTGGGAATGTTGGCAGGATTAGGAGTGCTGTGGCTGCAGGGTAGGAAAAAAGTGCATTAGCAGAGCTCTCTATGAGGTCTCTGGGGTGCTGCTTCCTGTGGTGAAGGTCAGGGCCTCAAGGCTGATAGCTGGAAATGGGTTAAAAAGCAGCAAGAAGATGAACTCTTTTGAAAACTACAGCAATGTCTCATGTAATGTTCTTTTCACCTAAACATGGTAAGAGACTTGGTGATGGCAGCCCAGTTGGGACCATGTTGCAGCTGCAGTGTGGTTCTCCTGAGCTGACAGGGCCATCCCAGGAGGAATTGTAAATGGGTGATCTGTGATAAATATGAAGGTGTCTTTTGTACAGCTGCAGCTGAAGCCTTTAAAAAGGCATTAAGAACTTGTAGGGGGAAGTTAAACAGAGAATACAATTTATTTTAGTCTTTCTCCAAGAAAGAGAATAAATACGCTTTTGCCCTGTACTAGAGAAGAAGTGTAAAAGACTTTTTCCACCCTTTGCATAGATTTTCCCTTTAGTGTTCTCCCTCTGAGAATCTTCCTAGCCTTCATAAAGTCTCATAATTCTGCTCAGTGAGCCTGGTCCCTGTGGTCCCACTCTTCAAGTGAGAGAACTGGGGTGAAAAGAGGAACATGCTGCCCTGAACTGTGTGGCAGAACTGGAAATAAAATCTGGTACCACTTGCTCTGGGCTAGAAAGCATTCCCTACTCTTCTGTTCAGAAAAGTTCAGTACTTTCTGCTTTTGCTCAGCTGCAAAAAACGTCACCTCAAAGTCATTAATATGCCAGACTTTCTCTTTTCTCTTGCATTGTAGATGGCAATGGTGGCTTATACCGTGCTTTGATGGATAATAAGATCTTGGATGATATGAAGCAGCGTGGAATCCAGTATGTCCATGTATATTGTGTGGACAATATCCTCGTGAAAATGGCAGATCCAGTCTTCATAGGTTTCTGTGTTTCCAAAGGGGCAGACTGCGGTGCAAAGGTGAAGCAGTGCTAGCACTCGGCTGGTTTCCCACGGGGAGTTTGGGTCTGACGACGCTTGGAAGCTGTGGGCTGCGGGGAGCTTACATGACCTGCAGTGTTCAACGCTTTGCCCATCAGCAGCTCACTCTGAGCTGATTTAGAGTTGCTTGCTGCCTACACTGCAGTTCAAACCCCTGCCTGTGGGTGCCCTCTGTTCTTCCCACAGTACTGTGGAAAACAGACTTCAATTAGAGCAAGGACTATAGCTGCACAGGAAACTGCAGCTGGAATTGCTTTGCCTCTATACCCAGCTCTTTCTACTAAGGCACTAGGGCTGTCTACAAGCCACATTGGACTGGTCTGTGTTTTATAAATGTGCCTTCAAGTCTAATGGAGGCATTTCTTACACTCTGCTGTGGAAAATGGGGAAAGCCTTTACAGCCTGGATTTTGTTAACCTAAAGCAACAGATGCCTGAAGAGAAATTTATGTTTGTTGAGTCATTAGAACTGTTCAGGCACATGGGGAGTTGAAGGCTGATAGCTGCTAACAGCTTTCTTTTAATGCCAGATCCAAGTCCTTGATAAGAAAAGTGCCCCTCAGTATTTTGATTGCTTTTAACTGGTTTGTCTTCTGAGAAACTGTCAAATTAAGTGGTTCCATACTGGGGTTTATGTTGAATTGTTGGGCAAAATGTGCCTCCAGGCTGCTCTGTGTCCCTTACACAGCCCTGATGTGCTGTAGGATCAGCAGGCAACAGTCCCATGGGATTGTTTGTACTTGGGAGCTGGAATAGTCCTGGGATTTTCTTCCTCTTTGTCATAAACCTGTGTCCTGTGGCTGCAGGTAGTGGAGAAGGCCTACCCGACAGAGCCTGTTGGGGTGGTGTGCTGTGTGGATGGAGTGTACCAGGTGGTGGAGTACAGCGAGATCAGCCCAGAGACTGCACAGCAGCAGCACCCTGAGGGAGGACTGATGTTCAGTGCTGGCAACATCTGTAACCATTTCTTCACTGTTGAGTTCCTGGAAATAGTGGCCCAGTAAGTCCCAGCAGACCTTCTAGGTAGCTGTGCAGCCCAGAAATGCCTCCAAGACCAGGTGTTCCTGTTTCCCATTCTGTAATTTCAGTTGTGGTTATCCCCTGTGTTGCCTTTCACCTTCTCTCTCTTCCAAACAGTTCCAAACACCTGAGTCCCTTTTCTGACAGCCCCAGCCTATTCTTCAGGCCCTACCCAAGGAAGAGGTTCCCAGGTTCCCTGTAACAAAATCAATTGAGATATACCATTGCATGATCTTCCTGGGCCTTAAAGGGTGAGCAACTGTGCAGGCTGCGCTATGGTCAGTGATGCAGCACACCATGGACTTCCAGTGGGAATGTCACCCATGCCAATGCTTGAGACAACAGAGCTTGCAGGAGAGGGTGAAGTTGTGGGTGGACTCTGTACCTTGGTGTTGAGGAATGGGTATGTGATGCTGGGCATTCAGTGAGCAGCTGTACAACCTTCCTGAAGAACTTGAACCACCCTTGCGTGAGGGATCTGCTCTGCTCCATTTTCATTCCAATCAGGTAACAATTTGGGTTGCCTCTTTTTTTGTAACCTCTGCCTGCAATTTCAGCTTGATGCAAAGTTCTCCCTCTGCTCTGACTGTCATGTCCCAGTGGTACAGAGAGTCCATGGCCAGGCTGCTCTGCTCGGGGAAGTGTTTCCCGGATGTCACTTGGATCACTTGGGAGGAAGCAACTTTCAAACAGTTGAGAGTTGACCCAGAGCAGTAATGAGCCATCTGCTTCCCTCAAGTGTATTGCTTTTTTTCTAAGTGGGCTTGAACTAAATAAAATGGTTTCTTCTCCTTTTGCAGGAAGTGGGAGTCACAGCTGAAACATCATGTAGCCATAAAGAAGGTGCCCTACATTGACAAGGAGGGAAATCTGGTAAAACCACTAAAACCGAACGGGATAAAGCTGGAGAAGTTTGTGTTTGATGTGTTCCAGTTCTCTAAGTTAGTGACAGACATAATTTTACTTTTCTCCTCCCCTTCTCAGTGTTTGTTTGAATGACTGTAGGTTGAAACAAGCCATGCCAGGGAGCACATGGTTTGTGGGTGGCTTGTTATGAAGGTTATTGGATCTACACCCAGCTCCAATCCAACAGTAACGCCGCAGGCTTTAAGAGGAGCTCACAAGGCACTCAGTGCTTGCGCCTGCCCTGCTCCCAGACTGGTCATCCTGCTGAGGATGTGTTGGCTAGCCTGGCCTCTGCCATCCTGGGAAAAGTAAAAGGAAATTGAGTGCAAAGCCAATGAAGCACATGTTGGAGTATTCAGACTTGCAAAAATTGGGTCTTTCAACATTGTAACTGCAGCTCTGGTTACATTTTTGGGTGGTGCTATGCCAGGGCTCAGCTCACATCCTTTGTGCTCGGAAACGTGGGGTCAAGTTATGGATGCTGTGGGAACTGTCAGTGTTCACTTTCCAAGTTCTGCAACATAGCTGGGAGTGCTGTGACATACGTAGTCAGGGGTACTTATGTCTAGGGAATATAGGATTTTAGCAATTAAGCACGAATGTTGTTATAAAATATATTTTTCCAAGGTCTCAAATTCAGCAGTAAAGATTTTGTTCTAGGCTTAAATAAGTGCCAAAGAGAGACCTCAGGCAAACTGAATGATCCTTGTTTGGGGATAGTATTTAGGTTTTTATATTATTTCCTTTAGAATAGAGAGCTCAAGGTTTGAATGAGTCTCTGTTTCCTGACATATGTTAAATAAAGTAGTGTCAAACTAAAGACAAAACCAGGATGATGGGAACACTGCTGAGTTCTGAGCTGTGACAGGACTCATTTGCAAGGAATGGTTCCTTGAGTTTTTTTAACAGCTCAAAACCACCTTGGCAGCTGTGCCTCACACATGAAGGGCAGAAATGCACAGATGTTGCTGTGGGACTTTTTAATTAGCACTCCCATTTCTGGTAAAGAGCTGTACTTCACATTCACCTGTGAGACCTCCCTTGTTGCTTGTTTGTCCTTGGGAACTGGTGTCCTTAGCTGGTCCTTACCTACAGACTTTCAAGTGGGGGGCATTTCTGGGGCATGGTGGGGTGCTCTGCAGTGAGTGGACTGATCATGCTGTGCCCAAGCTCTAGACAGTGTTGTGCTCTCTGTCCTGCTGTGCTCTGAGCTGTGTTGTCCAAGAACCTCCCACTGCCTAAAGATGTTTCTATGGCATCTCTGCAGAATTGTTGCTTTTTCTTTCCTCTGAGCACAGCTCCAGTAGGTTGGGAGGCTGCTGCTATGTTCCCAAAGAGACAAGACTTTTTATGTTTTTCCATTCTACAGCCCTGGTACTCCTTGGCTCTTCAGATGAGCGGTGGGCTTCCCTTGGCTTGACTGTGTCAGGCTGCATACGGTGCTTCTCCCAAAGATATATATGTGCCTTTCCCCATGAATGTTGTTGTTGCATTAGTGGGGCTGATCACTAGCTCTGGTTTTCATGATCATATTTTCTTCCCTTTGCTGGGCAGGAATTTTGTGGCATTTGAAGTTCTGAGAGAAGAGGAGTTCTCGCCACTAAAAAATGCAGACACAGCTGACAAAGATACTCCTACCACTGCTCGGCAAGCCCTCCTTTCCCAGCATTACCGCTGGGCTCTCAAGGCTGGGGCCAGATTTGTGGATGAAAATGGTTGCAGGATACCAGAAAAACTCAGGTATAAATCTGTGACCTTCTGCAGCTTCTGTGATCTGCAGCTTCTCTGCTGGAAGTGCTTAGCCATGCCAGCTTACCAATGGCACATGCCGGGCTTTCCAAAACTGGGCATTAGTGTAGCCACAGGGTGGCTCGGTGTGATTTTTGTTCAGCTGGTCCTCTTTGGATATGCAGGTTGATGTCTATTACAGTTCCTGCTCCTCTTATGACTGTGAGTGGCCCAGGTAGTTAGCACATGGGGCTCTGGGCATTTTCTCTGGCAGATCCCTGCTCTTGGGCTAATGAGTTGGCCTTTCCTATAGCACCTTGTTAGACATGGGCAGCCTTTTCTATCACTTTGAATTTAGCAATGCAAGGAATTTTAGTCTGTAGGCCCTGACAGCTTTTCTGACTGTGGCTCCAACAGGATTCTCAGGTGGTGTTGAGGATTGGTCGTGAGAGTCATTACCAGTTTGGATACCTTCCTGCATCATGTTTAATGGAAAGCTGCTTTTACTCCACGAGGCCATTACTTTATCAGCTCATAGTTCAATAAGTTCATTTTACTTGAAAAGCATCTCTATAAAACTGGTGTTATGGTTTTGCTGAATAACATTTGGGACCTGTTAATTCCTTTTTATTTTCACACTTTGTTTTCACATAATGTCTGGTGTGTGTGACTATAACAAATGTCTTATCCTTCTGGATATCCCATTCTGGACAGTCTTTTCACGAAATGCACTGTTTTTTTACCCATGGCAGGAAGTTAATCCTGTGTTCTCTTCTTTAGTCTCTCAGGAACTGAAGATCCTCCGGCTGTGTGTGAAATTTCTCCATTAGTGTCTTACTTTGGAGAGGTGAGAATAACTATCTATGGAGGCATTTTTAAAAGTGTGCAGGTATGCATCCGATTTCCTTCCAAACACAGGTGTTTTCTTTAGCCTGAGCTTGCTAAGAAATGGTAAGATCAAAGAAACAGAGACTTGGGCTCTCTGTTACCATAATGTGGTTCCATTATGATTTACTCTTCAGCAGTTTGTTCACTCTCAGTTTTAGCCATGTGTAAAATGAGATTTGCAACAAGGCTGCAGTTTCATTAAGACTCATGAGCACTTTGAGATTTTAATGAGAAGTACAGAATATTCAAATTACAAAATCCCTGGGTTCTGTGCTCATTTGTGCCCATCTCCCACAGTAAGTGAATCCTGACTGAGAAATATGATAGGTGTGTTGGCTTTAGGGAAGTCATTTCTCAAATTTGTCCCTCTGAAAAGAATTCATCCTGAGAAACCGGCATCCATTTAGTAATGAGAATAGGAGCTTCCCTGTGTTGCATGAACAGGATGAGAAATAGTAGATTGCAGGAGAATGTGTGGGCACTCTTTGCTAGGTTTCCATGTGTTAACTTGCAGACCAGCTACCTGCACTAGGTGTATTCCTCAACACATGCAGGTGGTGAACTCATTGCAATCAATAGATTGAAAACAAGGCTCTTTGACTTTCCTTTGCCAGGATTATTCTAATGTCAGTTAAAGACACACCTTCCCATGCTGCCCTCCCAAGAAGCTTGTTTCTGACATCAGGTTTTAGGGTTCCTTAGCGCCTCTTTCTTGAACCCCAGAAACACTTTCTGTCACTGGGGAAACTGTTACTGTTGTGTGTCCCTACCCTTCATCAGTCACTCCTTGAGGACTTAAAACAGTGCATTTACAACCTAACAATACTGTTCTCACACCTTCTCAGGGTCTGGAGGTGTACATGAAGAACAAAGAGTTCCCTTCTCCCTTTGTACTCGACGAAAACAAAGCGGAAATCCTGGAAAATTCTTGAAGTGGGAAGCCTTTCCCTCTCAAATCAGATCCATGTTTGTCAGATCCATTATAAGAACTGACAGTACTAAAATGTCAGCTATGAAGTGCATAAAAAAAAATTGCTTTGCAGTGTCTGATGCCAAATCCTCGCAGCAGTTGTGCGAGCTCCCCAGTTCTGTTTGCTAACTTTGAAGGTGTTGCCTTTTACCTCAGTCTATTTTGTATACTTGGATGTGAGTGTGGATTAACATTTTCTGGGTGCTAAACAGATTCTACATTTCTTATTTACGGTTGCATATGAATATGGAAAAGAGCCAGTCAAGGCCTGATAAATCAGTTTTGCCTTCAAGGAGATTCAATTTCTTCAGTGCCTTGTTAGGTATCTTGTTTGTGTTGGTGTGGTGGTTTTTTTGGTTTGGTTTTGTTGCACAGCTGCAGTCAGTTTGAGGTCTCATCCTGAAAAGTATGGAAGGACTTTGGATACCGAGGTTTTCTCTGCAGCTGTCAGTTTTTTCCCTAGAAGAGAACACAGGATTAACTTCCTCCTGTTATAAATGAAAAGCTCCCAGAAACATCCAAATTGAAATTTAGCAATAATTTTAATTGTAATTAACATAATTAAGAAAAAGGATACATCCAGATTAAATGCATTTCATTCTCTATAAAAGTAATTTAGCAATATATATGTTCAAAATACAATATCACAAAGCAAAGACTTACGGCTGGGTACCGCACAGGGCCAAATCTCCTGTAGCGCATACGATCTAAATTTAGTTCTACCTTTATTTTTATAGTTTTATTAACACCCTTATCTCCTCCCCTCTTTGATTGTTTCCTCCCAGTTTTGATTCTTAAAGTTTGCGTCTCTTTCTTCATCGCACCTGCTCCAGTTGTTATTTGAGGGTCTTCTGACTCCTTTTGGTGGTCGCTGGGATGAAGGCTACTCCTCTTCCTTGTATGTCCTTTGTTTGACCTTGCAAGTTATACATATGTGCCAAGCTAGTGTTAGACAACTAAATAGTTAAGTTCTATTAGATATAGCCAAAAAGTAACATCTGGCCTTATCTTAGTTTTCCTGGACTCTTTTCAACCCCTTTTTAGCATCTTCAAGGACACTACTCCCTTACTAACTGTTCTTGGTCTAATGTCCTGTTTTCTCATGGTATTTTGCCAAGGAAAAAGGGGTGGGGGGGCTCTCCTAACACAATGCCTTTATCTGAAGTTAGTTTTACTAATTCTGCTAATATTGATTAAATATAAAGTTACAATACTAACCTATTGATATTAAGTGATATTGAATATATATATTGTTACAATTTAGCACTAACCATGCTCATTCATTACACTGCTGTGGTTAAAAACCAGTGCATTTCTTCAAAAGATTGTCAAGAACAGGATATCCAGTTTTTTTGTTTCTGTGCCTAAGCATTGCTTGAGGTTTGGAGTCCAATGTAGTACAGACTAGTTTTGTATCTGGGCTTGCTGGTGTCATGCCTAGACTGATTGCTCCTTACAGTTGTAATGACTTGGGTTTTTTTAATCAAAAAAAAAGATAATATTTTCACAACCCTCTGCCCTTCCTGACTATAACAGTTTTCCTTTCCATTTCCAAGGCCTTCCCAAGGCTCTCTTCAGGTACCTGAAAGTAGTAAGAGAAACAAATCCCAGTGGTACATTTAATACCTAACCAAAACAAAAAAAAATCTATTCTCAGCATCAACAGGGCACAGAGTTGTTGTAGGTTTGTTCGTAACTGGACAGAAACACCAATTATGTAGTGGTTTCACGTTCGCCTGTGTCGGCCAAATTTAGTGTAGTGGTTTAAGTGACTTTTCTGCTGTGAGATAGGATTTGGAGAAAAAGGCAAAATAAGCCCAACTTAAAAGTAAACATAGTTTTAATAATACACACTAAAAAGAAGGAAATAAAAAATCAAAAATGAAACTTTCAGAACACTCTTCCTCCCTATTAAAGCTTTCACTTTCCCACAAACAACATAAAGAGACAAAACTTGTAATTTTCAGTCAGTTTCACTATTTAAAAATAATTTTCTATTAGTTCTTTAGGGAGAGGAGTCTCTCTTAGTCTACCATGGAATTTCCCCCACTGAAAACCTAGAACAGTTCTCTTGTGGGTTTTAACTGTCACAAAAACAGCCACCCAGGAAAAAAACCTGCTTCTGTGAACTCCCCTCCTGTAAGCAGTTTCCCAAGCTGCTTATGGGTCATGGGAACTCAGGTGGGTGGGGTGTCACCTTTTAAAGATGAACAGCTGCAAAGGCAAAGGATTCTTCATCTCAGGGAACAAAGATGTCTTCTCACTTCTTCACTGGCGCAGAGGACTTCTCATCTCTCGCTGTTCAAGCATCTCATGGGATCACAAGAATCACAGATTCTAATTCAAAATTACTCAGTCCATCACAGACACCTTTGCTAAAATCCACAAATCTAAACAATCATCTCCCCAAATGCACATTTTCCCCATGATTTAAAGGGATAATCTACATATAGAGTTCATTACCATGGCTCAATAAGAGAAATTCAGCCTAAAATGGCAAACTCTTCAATCTCTCCTCCCAATAAGTCTTTTCACTCTCAGTGACTTCATGCTGTGTCTTCTCTACATTCAATCACTTTGTCTGTTCTCACTTAGGGAAGGGACAGTGCCCTGGAAGGTCTGTCTGGTGCTAGGAAAGAGTTAAATCTACCCAGGCCTGAGGTGGTCTTGTGATTTCTGCCGGGCAGCAGCCTGTAGGATTTTCCCTAAAAAAAAAGCCACATGGATCTCGGAGCGGCCTGGCTGGTAGATGCCTCCTGCTCCCACCCCTGGGTCTCATCCGGGGTGACCCAGCTTGGAGCTGCCAGCAGAGGCTGCAGACTTCTCTCCCCCTGCTGAGGGGAAGGGCTCCGGGCCACGGCCCGGCCTTGGGCCGCCTTCTCCCCTAAAGGGGGCAGCAGCAGGGGGCGGTGACAGGATGTTTTACAGCTGCTAAAAACCCGATCTGGCCTGGAGGATATTCTCATCCCCTCTCCCAGCCTGAGAGTCACCGAGCCAGGCAGGCCTCCCGTGAAAAGCCCGGGCCGGGCCGTCCTGGCTGCCCCCTGCACAAGAAGAGAGCCGGGCCTACTTTCTTACCTCGTGTGAGGCCGGAAGGAAAATGTCATTTTCTTGGCTAGGAGCCTCCAATATTTAACCCTTGGATATTCATGGAGACATACTTCTTTCTAATTGGTTTGTCAAGCTATAACTTCTTAAAAAATCACTTCCTAGCCAAACCACCACAACAGTAAAACACCAGCCTCCACTCCTACAGTTTTTGCCCAGGTGATTTTCCAGCACTCTTTCACTTATGAAGTAATTCCATAGAAGCGTTTCTTTTAGATCTGTTACTAACTATAGTGTAAAGATACTGCCCCAGAAAGCTCATGCCCATCTGATGCAGAACCTGTGCTGAGCATACTCGAGTAATTTCAGCCTTGGTGAGGATGCATCAGGTGCACTCTCCGGTGGCTGGCCTTTGCATCAGGAATATTTCATACTCTTCCCCTAAACATGGTGTTAGAGAAGGTAGTGAAAAAGACGTTTCATCTGAAATACTATTTCATGTATCAGCTTCTACTGAGAAACTGCTTATGCTATTTCATTAAGCATAATTAAGTTCCATGGCTTTCTGCAATTTCTTATGTGAAGCTCTATACAGAATACTAGAGAAGGGAATGGGGAAGTATAAAAATTACTTTGAGAGTAAATACAGTTTGTAAGTATGCTCAAGTTTTCCAAAGAAAGCATTTAAATGTCAGTATCAGAGTTTTTGGTTGTAAAGTGTTTCTGCATGAACTTGAGTAAAGATCCTTTCACACATGCAGACCAGCTAATGACAGTTCTGATTACCTCAGCTGGCATGTGTAGCCAGTAATTCATGTTTGTAGTATAAATGAAGCATTTGTCCTTTTCAACCAATTCTGTAGTGTTTTTGCAATGTTTCTATGACACATTCCATTCCTGTCAGTCAAGTTTTATATCTGAGAACAAATTATGTTGTATATTTGTGAGTATTGCTCAGCAGTTCAAGCACACACTTCTTTTACACTGGGCTGTGCTGTAAAGATTTCTTTTGCTTTTTCTAAAGTTCTTTCTCTTTTGAAGCTTCAGTTTCCATGCACACAGAACAGAGCTGCTGACATGGTTTTCAAGGTTGTTTTCAAGGAGAAGATAAATTAGGATGCTGAATGCCTTGTCTCTTGTGGGTTTTTTTTTTGTTTGTTTGTTGTTGTTTTGTTTTTTGTGTTTTTTGTTTGTGGGTTTGTTTTGTTTGTTTGTTTTTGTTTGTTTTTTGTTTGGGGTTTTTTGGGTTTTTTTTTCTATGACTCTTCACATTTTAAACTGGAATATAGAACCAATTTTGAGAGAACTTTACAAAAAAAATCTGTCTGGTATGTACTCATTATAAAATGAAAAAAAGTACCTGAAACAAGGGAAAGGCCTGTAGTACTCCAGAAACTTCTGGACATCTAAGCATTTTTAACAATAAAGAAGTTACTGTGATTTCTATGTGTTTGTCTGTGTTTCTTGTATGTGAGAAAAACATTTGTTGTCTCTGTCCCTATGGATGTTATCACCACAGCTGCAGGATGGTGTCACTGGATGGATCTGGAGGCTGCAGTGCCCACTCTTCAGATTATAAAGGGCATATGGAACTGAGCAAAGGGTGATTCCTGAAGGGGACTGACATTGTGGGATTTTTTTTTTCATCAGAAAACAGAATATTGTGTTCTTGTCTGCAACGCTGTATATTTTTTCCAAGCTTTTCAGCTTATTTTGTTGAGGGAAGAGAGTTTAATTGCACGTGGTGGTTGTCTTATTTCAAGTCGGTTTGAGTCATATGGTTCTGAGTCAGTCTCACAGCTGGTGTGTAGGTAATGAGCACTCACTGCAATGCAACTTTTACTTTGCTTTCTGATTAGAGGCACTTCTAAAACTGGGCTGTATTTATAGCACAATCAGCAGGGAAAGGCAGTACTACCTCACAAATGGCAGATTGTCCTCATTTGGGGGTTTAGGACTGAACCTAGCAAATGTCAGAAGCAAATCTTCCTTTCCTACCTCTTTCCCTCTGTTTCTCTCTTGACACCCGTGTGAAGGCTGCTGGGGATTTAAATGTGTTTTAAAGTTACATGAATCAGTAGTTTCCTGTGATAGGAAAATAATACTAAAAATGAACACATGCTTTAGGCATCTTATTGTTCTGCTTGTTTATGTGCTGTTCATATCTACCAGGAGTTTTGATTAGTTTTCTTAATAATGAAATGCTCAGAAAACACCAAATTTTCAGTTTTATCTTGAAATCTACTCTGAGGTGGATTCCAAATGTAAATGTTTAAATCATGCATGCTATCCTGCCATTTAGGCACAGCTAGAGGTGAAATCAGTGTCAGCATTTAGAGTAGCAGTCTTAAAGCAGTTGTTTCAGTGCTGCCTTCTTCGTATTGGACTATGAACCTGAGCTAGAAGTTATTACAAACCCGGTCCTGCTATGGCTCTGAATATGTACATCACTAAACAATGCTCTTCCCTACTCCAACTGAATATGTCCCTCCTTCTCCCCAGGAACTCTTTTATTGCAGAGGGAGTGACATAGGGCTGGAAGGCTGTGAAGGAGCAGCTGAAGGAAGGAATTGTGTGGGATGAATGCTTCCTGGTGCATACCAAAATTCAATGCCAGGTTTTATGAAAGGGTTTATTTACACAACTGGTTGCTTTTCACCCACTCACATACATCCTCTCAGATTCCAGTTGTCTGATCTCAGGCCCTTGTTCCCGCACTGCCTGCTGGAAAACTGTGTGTCTTGGTTTTTCGGTGGCAGGTGATAATGCCATCAGACAGCACTTTCCTGTCCTCTCGGAGGCAGCAGCACTTAGGGGTTTTCCCTGGCCGTGCTCACTCTCCAGATGGGCGGGAGGAGCCAGTGTCCTCCACGGGTCGGAGCGCCTCACCACAGCGGCCTGCTCCCAGCTCCATGGGGACTTGCAGGCCATTTACTGAGCTGATTTTCCTTATAACCTCCCATATGCACGTCTTCATTTCCAGTTCTTCCATGCTACTGACTCTGTGACGAGTCTCTATATTGTACTCTTACAACACCGAAGAACGGCGAGGACTCCCAGCCTCTCCTCTGCCTCACTGCCCACCCTGGCAGTTGCTGTCCTCGCTGGGCAGGACGCAGTTCAGCGAGGTGCGCTGGGACAGCCAGAGACAAGGGCAAAATCAACGCAGCCCCGAGCAACCCCGCGCCGGCCTGAAGCCGGAACCCGTGAAGTAGGTGGGGGGCTTGGGCCGGGCCCATGCCGAGGGCTGCGGCCTCGGGGCGCCTCGGCGAGTGCGTAGGCTGAGACCTCCGCCTGCCCGCTCGCGGAGAGGCCCCGTCCCGACGGGGCTCCCTCAGGGCCGGTGCCTCCGCGGCGCTAGATCCTGCCTCGCGCCGGTACCACGGAGCTTGGCTGCGCCGGCGCCAGAGCGGCACCGGAAGCGGTTGCCGGAAGCGGCCGTGGCGTCCCGCGGGGCGATGGCGGCAGGCGGCCCCTGAGGCGCCGCCATGTACTCTGGTGCCGCTGCGGGACCGCCGCGCCGGGACTTCATCTCCGTCACTCTCGGCCCGGAGGAGGCGATCGGGGTCGGTGGCTACAACAACAGCAAGGCTCGGCGGCGGCGCTCCTGCTGGAGGGTGAGGGCCACGCGGGAAGCTGTGCGGTTCCGGGGCTATCCCCGGGCTGGCTGTGGGGGCCACCTGGCGATGGGGGAGGGCTGTTGTACGATCAGGAGTGTCCCAGGGCTTAGGTGCAGCTGGAGTGTCATGCGGACTTGGCGTGGTCCCCCAGTTCCGAGTCGGGCAAAGGCCCCGACCATGGGGCCTGTGGCAGCCTCGCTCTGGGCTCTTCTCTCGGGGTGCTCGCGGGGCTGCTTTCCGCGGGGTAGGGCTGTGTAAAGCGCGGGCTGGCTGAGCTATCTCCACATCATGTCGTAATTTTCACGAACAAAGCTGGGACGGGGACATACAGTAAAATCCTGCCCTCTACTAGTGGACATTTTAGAGGCAACGCTGGGCGCTCTGGACAGGAATGAGGGGATTGAGATTTGGTCTCTGTGACTTTGTTCCCTGTCTTAAGGCTTAAGGAGAGAGTCCTGTCTTCTGCCTTAGGAGAGTAAAGGGAATAGGTCTACTTTCAGTGTGAAAGCTGAGTTTGAGGAGAGGGGTCCTCTGGCAGAGGTCTGGGAAATGACTTTTTTGCTTGTGGGTAGAATGGGCAGGCAGCTTCATGTGGGATGGGAGTCTTGGACTGGAAAGTCTTGTGTGGGAAAGGGTGAGTCAGAAGGACAGGATAACCCTTGATACAGGGAGATGATGTTTATGATCACCTATAGAGGCTTTACAGGTCATCAGATGAAGTATTTGAAGAGCTTGGTTAGGCACACAGTCCCACAGTTCTCTTTTTATTACCAGCTAGAGAGATATGGGCCCAAGTCATCACCCTTCATTTTATCCTTATTCTTGGTGAGCAAAAAACCAGTAAGATGGTGGTGCCCTCGTGTGTTCTTGTTCCTTACTCCTACCCGTTCCAAGACACCACAGTTAAAGCTTCTTTCCCCATCATCCTCTGATGAGCTACAGGGCTGCTGGATTTCAAGTGTCTTTCTGCAACGGGGAGAGAGTCATATGGTTTACCATGCAGGCAGAACTGAAGATGGGACCAGCATCTTGTAGTGTCCACAGAGAAGGGTGTACAGTATTCCTGTACAGTCAACAGTGCAGGGGGAAGGCAGGAAATTGTGCTGTGGGACTCACAGTGTGAGCACATTGACCATTCTCTCTGCACTAAGGCATTCCCAACCTCTGGCTGCTGCTAAGAGGATGAGGACTGTGGGAAGTAGTACTGCGTAGTATGTGGTAAAGGTTGTTCCCAAGTGTAGCATTGGCAATGAAGTTCCCTCTCTGTATAGCCAAGCCAGAATTTTAGGAGGACTGTTGGAAAAGTAACAGTGACAATTTAGCCCTTAATGTTTAACTCCAGCTTCTCTCTCTGTAAATGGATGCTAATGTACATTGGCCTCTTTCAGGTTAATGTAATTTGCTGTCAGCTTTTCAGTGATTGTTGCATATAATCTAGTGTTAACAATACATTTTTGCCCAGGACTAAACTTGAAAAGGTTGTGGGTTTGTCTTGTTTGTTCTTGTGGTGTTTTACTTCATTTTCACATTGCTGTAGGTTGGTGGCTTTTTTTTTTTGTGGTGCAGAGCTTGTTCTGTGTGACAGTTCCCATGCTTGTCAGAGCCAGGATACCCGATTTCTCTTTCAACAGATTGACAGAATATTCTGAGTTGGAAGGGACCCATGATTTAAGCAAATGGCCCATATGAGGATTGAACCAACAGCTTGTCCAGTGATTGGTGCTCAGCTTATTTTGAGCCTTTCTTCTTTGCTGCGATGACGTTTTTAGTTTTCCTACCATTTTCTTCTGTCTCGAGTTTTGCATGTGCACTCTGCAGTCTCTCCCCAGCCAGGAGGATTGAGGCTTTTGGCTGATTTCCCAGTTGATAGCTGGGCAGGTGCTCAGGTCTTCCAGTGGAGATTGTCATCAAAGTCAGTTGTAGTTAAAGCTTTCTGGGAGTCTTGGCATTTGGCAGGTTCTGAGGTTCTTGCAGCAAGTGGCTCTTAATGTTTTTGTGAGCTTCTTGTGCCTTGTGCTAGCTGGTTGGATTTCTGTTTTCTTGGTCATCAAAGAAAATAAGCAATGGATATATGCAGCAGAAACAGGGTAAAATGAAACCTACTGAGTTTTGTGGGTTTTAATCTGAACCAATAAGAGTTTATTTTTAACCACATAGGTTCTTAATGTCATGCTAAATATTCTTTTTTTCACTTCTTTTCTCCTCTAAAGAAATGGAAGCAGCTGTCCCGACTCCAGCGGAGTGTCATTCTCTTCCTGCTTGCGTTCTTGGCAGTGTGTGGAGTAATTTCATACACAAGCATGGGGGAAGCATGGAAAAGTATGTATTCTGTGCAGCTTGGAATTGCCAGAATGAGGTGTTAGACTAAGGAGATTGTTGGGGGTCTTATAACCAGTTTTAATTTCCACTGGTAATGGCTGGATGTATTCATTAAAGTGCATTTCTGAGATAATTTTTTGTGATGTTTGAATGATATAATGCTTACTTTTTTTGTATGTCTTTTCTTTCTTTATCTTAACTAAAGCAACATTTTGTTTTAGTTGATGTCCTGGTTTCAGCCAGGATTGTTAATTTGTTGAAGTAGCTGGGGGGGAGGTGAGGCTAAAGCCTGGGTGTTGTTCTGTACCACTTCAGTCATTGCTGGGCATGGGAGAGGGGAGAAAGAGACTTGCTGTGCTGGGGGAGAAGAGGTTCCTTCTGGTAGAGAAACCACGGCAGGGGCAGCGGTCTGTATTCATGCCTTTGTGTAAATAGTTTCTTTTTCCTATACCTTTTGTTATTAATACTGTTGGCCCTACTGTTTGTTTTCTTACTTCATTGCTGTTTCCAGTAAATTGTTCCTATCTCAACCTGTGATCTTTGCCTTCTGTGCCTCCAATTTTCAACTCATCCACCCCAGATGGAAGGGGAAGGGGAAAATAGACAAGGGAGAGTGGCAGTGTGGTTTTTGTAGTTTCAGGGAGCACTGAATTGAGGAGTATCACTCCTAAACTATGACACTTGATTAAGATTTGAAGGTTTTGAGTGTGGTTTTTTATTATGTTTGTATGTAGATATAGGTAGCTCAAACCTAATCACTAGAATAAGGTAATCCTCTCTTGGTTTTGACTGCCTGTCAGTTTAGAAATTCCAAGCATTTGTGTAATACTAATGCACATTTACCTCTAATATTATTAATTGTATTGAAAAACTGAAATAGTATCAATTTCAAAAATCCCCATGTGCCTTTTAGCAGCCTCCTTTTTTATTAGGGAGAGGATTAATACCAAAAGACCCTTTGTACCCATCGATAAGTGTGTGTTTATCAATGTTTTGTGAATGCAAACAGTTTTTGGAGGTTCATCTACTACTTGAATACAGCAAATGGTTATAAATTTCTAACTGCAGCCTTAACTGTTGATTCCTTGTGCTGAGTAGTCTTGTGTGTCTAGGTATAACAAACAAATCATTGGATGATCAGAGAACAGAACAAGAAATTCCTAGATTAAAGCTAGCAAATCCAGCTGTTCTACCAGCACCCCAGAAAGCAGATGGCAACCATGGAGACTATCCTGAGCTTTCACTGCAGGTAATGTGAGAAGAAATTAGTTTTCTAATGCCACAAAAAGTTTGTGAAGGCAAATAGTGCTTGATTCCAACAGTTGTTGTGGAGGAAGGAGTTACAACTTGCAATGAAAGTGTGCTCTTGGTGGAATGCTGTCCTCTCAGGAAGGGTTTTGGTGTAGTATTTCTTGGCTTTATATTTTTTACTTGCATGTTCTGTATGCTGTTTTTTACTGTTTTTTACTGCTCTGCCCAGGAGTGCCAGGACTTTAGGTCACAGTGACCTCTTAATTGAGGCTTCACTTGTGCTGTATGCATCAGTCTCCACTCTTGTGAGGAACCTGGAGTCATGGTTTATCTGGGAGCTTGAGAAATAGCACAAGAAAGGGCAGATGATTGGAGGTTTTGAAGGGTTACATTTGTGGGGAATGCAGTGGGAAAGGAACATCAACTGACTGTGTAAATTACTGGAGCAAAGGAATACCGATTACTGTGTTGTTTGTCTCATGAGTTCAGGGATTTTCAGTTAATGAACACAACATTTTGTATGAAATCTTTCCTTCATCATGCAAAAATGTACATGTATAGTATGTACATATACAAAAACGTACATGTATAGTAATTCTTGGTATTTACACTGGCATTGCGGAAACTTTTTCTTGCATTCTTTTTGCTAATTCTTATAAATTTACTGTGCTGAGTAAAATGGAATTAAATATCTTTACAATCCTTTGTCACTGCCTTGTGTTAAACGAATAACTGGTAGCAGTAGAGGTAGTTCAGAAATAATTTATCAGTGTAAACTTAAGAACTGGAGGATTTTACCAAAAGTCTAAAGCAAACAAAACCACAAGGTGTTTAGCATACCTTCCATTCAGGTCAGAATTCGCCTGCTGCAAAACAAACAAAATAAGATTTATCTGAATTTATGCATAATACTGGAATTATGTTGATTTATGGTTTGAAATTTTACGATCTGTGCAGCTTACCAAGCACATTTTATTTTCCCTTTATATTCTCAGAAGCCACCAAAACTGCCTCATGTTCGTCGTGGTCCTTCCAATCTTCAGATCAAGGCACCACAGAGAGACACAAGGCTGAAGACCCGACATGATACCATGAGGGCTGCAGAAGAGCTGGTCAAAGTGGATAAAGTAGAGAGAACAGAGAAATCCATTATCAGGTAGAAATGTTTCAGGCAAGGTGCAGTGCTTCCCCCTTGCCCCCACCAATATCCATTGAGTGTTGGAGTGAAAATTTTAAGGGCTTTTTGTTGTACGTGTCTGAAGTTATTTTCTTTCTTTGCATGGGTTTACTCTCAGGCCTGACCTGATAGCTGCTGCTATTACTAGGCTGATAGATTTAGTTTTGATGAATGTGCACTTTCTCTGATTTTACTGTTTGCATCACAGAGCTGCAGAGGGTTTGAAGCCCTGTGAGGCTGGTTGTATTTGTAATGCACTGAGACATTCTTAATGTTAAGAAGGATTCTCTGTGTGCAGAGGTTTCTGCTGTTTGTTGTAATAAATGTTAGTGTAACAGTATCAATATAATAGTGCTGCTACAAGTGTTTTTGTCCTAGGGCAGGTTTGGAAAGTGATAGCAGTGTCAGTGCTGCTTGTGGGTTGGTGCTACTAAACACAGTGGGCCCAGGCCGACCAGGCAGAACCAATGAATGTGTATGTAGTTGTCCGTGTGTAACGCCATGTGCTTACTTCTTTCTTACAAGATATCTCATCCCTTGTACAGAAGGTCTGTGTTCCTATGGTTATGGAGGTGTTTTGATTTGGGAACAAGTGAAGGAAAGTAATGTGAATACAGAAAAGACTACTAAAAGTTCAGCAGAGATTCTTCAGACTTGGGAGTTTTATGTGTTTATATTTTCTTTAGCACTGGCTCAGATGATCTGATCATAGCATTACAACTGTGCCTGGCTCAGCATTTTCACTGTCAGTATTATCTGAAAGTGTTTTATTGTTTTGATTTTGCTTGTGCTGTAACTCACAGAGTTAAACAGGTGGTAACGAGAACTTACAACAGCAATGAAAACATAGTGAAGACTAGTTACAAATTTAAAGAATGAAAGTAAGAAATGGAATATGGCATTTATCTAAGTCAGATGTGCTGACTGTAAACAATATAGACTTTAAAGGTCCTGTAAGCCTGGTGCCCTTAGGAAGCATATAATGTGCTCAAAGGCAACATACCTATCAATTAAATGGTATGGTTGAGATTATTTGATCTTGATATGAACTTGGCTTGACTTGAAGTCCATTCTGAAAGGCTTCTCCTTCAGGAGATTCTTCTTAAAAACCTGTAAAAACTAATTTACACATCTGTGGTGGCAGAGAAGGCTTGTGATCCCTTGATAGCAAAGTTAGTCCTTGGAGTTTCTCATCCTTTGTGCTTAAGCATGAGTTTTGGTGATCATTTATTTATGTAGTACTGTTTAGCATTAGTAGCTTCTGTGGTCATTTCAGAGCTGGTAGATAACGAGTTGTTTGTAATACAGCATTTTCAGGTGTTTGATTTATTTAAAGAAGTTTTTTCTTAAATTCCATTGCCAAGCTATTTAATGAAATTCCAAGAGCTTGTAACACACATTTCTTAATCAAGTAAATTTTCTCTGCAAAGAAAATTTCTTTGAACAGAAAACTTAGCTAGTAGTCAACATAGTTATTTTGATTCTTGATATCAAATCTAACTTCTGTTTTATCAAAGTATTGCATAATAAAGGAAATGCAGAGATAAGTCCCATTCATTTGCATGATTTTCTGTGACCAAAATAAGTCTTAATTACAGTCCCTTGTATTTGCAGCTGGAGAGGAGCAGTGATAGAACCTGACCAAAGCACTGAACCTCCATCCAGTAAAATAATGGAACCAGAAAAACCTTCATCTGTGGAAGCTGAAGACCAGAAAGAACCAGGTAAATAGGTCAGCTAATGATACTTTTTTTTTGTTTGCTTTTATGGTTTAAGTTGCGCAATTTCTCCCCACACACATTATTTTATTTATTTATTTAGATTAAAAGAAACAAAAAGTGTTGGAGAGATTGCTTGCCTAGAATATCCTAGTTTTTCAGTGTTCTTATTTCACTTTGCCAGCCTTCAGGCTTGTTAGTCTTCAGAATTTGAAAATAAATTTTAGAGACAAATCTTCAAAATATAAGCCTCTGGGAGGAGGCAGGACAAGATAACCTAAAGAGGGAGGGCTTGAAAGAGACAGCTTCCTTTTCAGCTGTGCCTTTCCTTTTGTTCTGCAAATACAGGGAAAGTGACTTCCTCCCTGAGCTAAATGGAACTGCTTTTAAGGCTCACCAGAAAGCTGCAGAAGTTGTTTTTGAAGTTGCTGCACTTGTGGAACAAAGAACCTCTTGTTCCTTTTTCTGGGTTCAGAAAAGAAACCAGGAAGTTCTGGTGTGATAAACATGGCATATTTCAGTGTGATGTATTTGCACTTTTGCAAGCTTAATATTTATAAGGTTAGTTATGTTGCTTGGTGTTTCCCACTTTAGAAGTCTTTGTTCATAATTTTTCAAAATTTCAGCTAACGTCTTGAAATTTTTCATGTTCAATGTGTAACATAAGCTCCACTTCATGGCAAATTGCAAGCAAAAAATTAGTACAGCTATGGAAAAAGACATGGTTTTGCCAAGATGAAAAATGTAATTTTTTTCTATTTTGGTATTAAATAGAAAGTTCAATAGAAATCATTTTGTAGAAGTGATGATGAATTTAACAGAAAGCAGTTAGTAAGAGAGGGAAGGTGAAGAAAAAATGTTATGTGTTAAATTAGCTGAGGTTTTTATTGTTAAGCACGTGTATTCACCTGAATTACCATGGATCTTAATCTAGTATTTCCTGACTTTCATCTCTTTGAGCTTTAGTGATGCTCATTGACAACTGTTCATTTGAATATTTTAATGTTTTATTTTCAGAAATGACAGTTTTGTTGCCAGGGAGAAATCTCTGTTTCCACTTGGTTGAATTGCTGACTGGAAACACTGACTGGTTATTCTGCAGAGGAAAGGCTGTTCTGAAAAGAAGAGTGTAGGGGTGGTTTTTCCATTGCACTGATCAGTTAGTTTGGAAGAAATTTTATTTTCGGTGGAGTGCAGTGAAGTGGTGCGTAGTAGAGTTCCACCAGCCCCTGCAGAAGTGCTGAACAAGGTGCTGTTTCTCCTTTGCAGTGCCCATCAATGAACGCCAGCTGGCTGTGATTGAAGCCTTCCGCCATGCCTGGAAAGGGTACAAGGATTTTGCCTGGGGCCATGATGAGCTGAAGCCTTTGTCCAAGTCCTACAGCGAGTGGTTTGGACTTGGGCTTACCTTAATTGATGCCTTGGATACCATGTGGATTTTAGGCTTAAAAGAAGGTAATTTTCCTTCCTCTTCCATTTTTGCCCTCTAAAATAATTCCTTAATTTCTCTTCAGGCAGTGCATGTTCAGAGTTCTTTGAAGGGAATATTTATTGCACGTGGCCTATAAATTTAGTTTTCCTGTGAGTGTAAATACATACATACATACATATATATGTATACACCGTATATATATATCTATATGGTAGAATTTGAGGGATGTTTTACTTAAGTTCCTGGTCTTTGTTTCTGTACTAAAACCTCTGTGCCATTATACAGCCACTGGAGGCTTTCTGCCCATCACTCTTGGGTAGTTTGCCTGTATGTTCCTTGCTTGTGTTTTATCACACCTAATATCAATATTTCTTATATAGATTTAAGAAGGCTGTTTCTGTAAGGAATCCATGAGTGGAGAAAGGGAGTGCTCAGTATCTCTTTCCTGAATTGTTTTACTGTCTGTATTTTTGAGAGTTATTCTGGAAATGATGATGTTAGAAAACTTGTGAATAGATTTTAAAAATTAAGCCAAAAAATTTTGCAATTCTGTTGCAAAAAACTTAAATGCTTAATTCAGGTTTAAGACCATTTTTTTGTTGTTGATTGTTTGGGGTTTTTTTTGGTGATGCAGACTATTTTTTTTAATGGTATTTAAAAATGTCTGGAACTGTATCTAGTTAACCATGGTAGATAGCCACCTTTGTAAACTTTTATTAATCTTGCAGCTTTTTCTGTCAAGATAGGACAAAGACAGCTGCCAGTGAGGATACAATAAATACTCAACGTATTTCATGGTTCTGTCTCTTCTACCTTTGAAGTCTGGGTGAAATAATATGTCGTGTGTGCCACTCTAGGCCTAAGCAGGCTATCTTGAAGTTTAATCAAGTTGTTGGTGTGCTGCTCTTTTTTTTCTAAAATACTGTGAACTGAGTAGAGTTTTTAAAATAAATTATTAGTATTAGAGATGTGTTGAAAATGGGATCTTGATGAGAGCTTTTTTCTATTTTATATCAGTTCTGCCGACTGTCTTAGAGAGCTCGTGGAGTTTCTTCAGAATAACAAATGCTATATAAATGCAAGTTCTGTTTGAGGCTAGTCTTTCTTTTCAGCTGATGAATGCAAAAGCAGAGAACTCTGCTTTTGCTGTTGTTCTGCTGACAACACTGACTGGAGATTTTTAGTAATTCTTCTGAATGTGCCAAACATCCTGTATTTGCCCAGCATCCAAGACTGGAGGGTACAAAAGCATCCATTTGCTTCAGAATTTATCTCCTAAGGAATGCGTTCAATTTCTGCCAAACTGGTTGTTCTGCTCCTTCTCACAAGCAGGAGTTTCCAGAAGCTGTGAGATCGCTGAAATAGCTCAACCTCCAATTGTGAGGGCTAAGCTGACTCACATGCACCATGAAGAGACACCCTGTGCCAAAGCAGTTGTTGAGTGACGCTGCTGCTAAGCTGGTTGATGAACCTAATACAGCTTTTTAAAAAATTTTTCTTTTGAATTAGTAGTGTGATAAACAACCATTTTTGTTTCTAGAGAAAAAAAATTGCAATGTCTTGCAAGAAGGAGGCTGCTGAGGACATTGCTAGGCTAAAGCTGTTAACTGAAAATGTTACCTGTTATCTTGGTAGATAACAGCTTTGATTGAAAAAGATTTAATTAAAGCTATAAGTCTTTGTGGAAGTGTAATTAATTATCTGACAAGTCAAATGGATGGATTTGAAAGATTTTAATTTCTGGACTATTTTAATTAAAAATTACTCTATTTATTCTTTTCTTAAACTGTTAAGGACTTTCTGTTTTGGTGGATATTTCTGTCTGTATGCATCTGTGGTGTGTGCTGAATAAGAATTAAGCCAATGGTAATGAAACTTCTGCCAGCATATGCCCTTCATTTTAATTTTCCACCTAAAATTATCTCTGTAGAAAAATACAAATAACTGTCATCAATATATGGAGTACTCATGTCTTTAGTTGTTGGAACATGCCAGAAGTTCATAACTGAACTACCTTTTATGCTTTGCAGAGTTTGAAGAAGCAAGAAAATGGGTAGCAAATGATTTAGTATTTGATAAAAATGTGGATGTGAACCTATTTGAGAGCACTATCCGTATCCTGGGTGGCTTGCTGAGCACCTACCACCTCTCCGGAGATAGCCTTTTCCTGGAAAAAGCTGTGAGTGACTGGCCTTACAATGAAACTGGGTTTTGTGTTCCATATTGGACAAAGTTGAGGGAAAGTGCCTCAGAAAGTTAAATGTTGCTGCTTTTTAACAGTTTCATATTTAAAGTGCTGGGAAAGGCCTTTACCATTAAGCTTTGAAGCTTGCATCTCTGCTCTCTGTACAACCTCAAAGCCTTGCTGTGTTTGTCACCTCTTGTATGTCTGCTCTTCTGATGAATGGCTGACCATCATAAAGTTCATGAAACAAAAGTGGAAATAAATGTTTGGCAAAGGATATTAGTTGTTGCCCTCTCTCTGTGTCTTAACAGCATCAGCTACCTCATCAGATCAGCTAGATCAGCCAGTGACTGCATGATAGGGATTGCAGCCTCAGATGAGGCCTGCAGTGCTAAGGACAAGGTGAAAACTCTGCTCATTACTATGAATAAGTTAATGACTTCTAAAATTTTTTAAATTGCATGCATCATCTAAAACTAAGCTGCTGTTCTATCTTTTTCTGTCTGCTTTGTGAAGAAAATCTAATGGGATGTGTATGTGTATATATGTATTTTTGGTTTATTTGCTGTTTTGTCCTGTGCTCCTGGGTTTTCTTTAGAAAGACATTGGAAATAGGCTTATGCCAGCATTCAAGACCCCCTCCAAGATACCATATTCTGATGTCAACATTGGTCGGGGCACTGCACATCCCCCTCGCTGGACATCTGATAGCACTGTGGCAGAGGTGACCAGCATTCAGTTGGAGTTCAGGGAGCTGTCTCGTCTGACTGGAGATGAGAAATTCCAGGTATGGAAGAATCAGTTCATATCTCTTCCTTGTTGTATTTCTCTGGAGCTCTGCCACTGACTCTCCATCGGTACTCATGGTCTTAGGAGTCTATAAGTTATGATAAATAAGTTGTGAAACTCTAGACAAGGGAAGAAAAAAAAATGAAACATTCCATTATTTTACTGAATACCAAAAGTAGTAGTGGAGATGAGTAATTATTTGTCTTCCTCAGAAACAGCTTTTAACTAAAAAAACCCCAAAATCTGAGTGTGGTTTCTTGATACCATTTTCTATATGCAGAGAACAAAACCAAAATGTTACCATCCAGGGAACTAAAATGTCACTCACTAGATAAGAGTGTGAGAGCAGGTCACCATATAGAGAAAAGTTAGTTGACATAAAAATAATTTCAGAGAAAATAATATTTCCAATTTTCTTTTTGTTTGCTGATGTTATTATTTTGAACTGTATCCACAGCTCAGTGTTAAAGAATGCAGTAATTTAAAGAACCTTACTGTAGTTGTTATTTTTGCTGGACTTCTACTTTGCAAGTCTGAGTAAATCTGAATGCTGTAGTCCTGACTTCTGAGTGGGTTTGTCTTCAAGGAAAGAAACAGTAATAATTGCTTCAGAGTACTTGAACATACCCAGAACATCATATTTTTTAAAGTCCAAAAGTCTGAAATCTTGAATTTAATATATTGCTCTGGCTGAACTTGATGTCCCTGATGCTTATTTGGGGAAGCAAAGTTACAGATTTGTTACTGGACTATAGTGACTAGACACAGTTCTGTACCTCATTTATACTTATAATTTATGTTTGCCATTTTCTTTCTTGAAGAAAGCTGTAGATGAGGTGATGAAACATGTTCACACCCTCTCAGGGAAAAACGATGGCCTCGTCCCTATGTTCATAAACACCAACAGCGGGCAGTTCACCCACCTGGGGGTCTACACTCTGGGAGCCAGAGCTGACAGCTACTATGAGTATCTTCTCAAGCAGTGGATTCAGGGTGGAAAGAAAGAAAATGAGTGAGTTCTTCACAGTTCTCATATTGGTATGATAATTAGGTGAGATGTAAAACTCTTGGTTGTAGCTGGCTAATTAAAGAAAAATAATGTATGTGTCCAAGAGTCAGCTGAACTTAGTACTGTTTTTAAAAGCAAGCTACGCAGAAAGAGACACCTGTGGTAACTTGATGAGAAAACATGAGGAGAGTTAGCCTTAGTCTTAAAACTCCCTCTACATAAAAACCTTTTCTTTCTCAGGTCATCAAATGTGAGGATTGTCACAAACAGGAGATGAGAATTAAGTCTTGTCAATAGATATTGAGCATAATTAGACACCTCTGAAATACTGTGGGCATTTCCTTTCAACAGTAATGTCTGTGTTTGTTCTGGATTTGTTAGTAAAAGGAGACAGAAGTTTGACGTTTGTGTTATCTTCTCTTTAATTCCGGAGTCCCAGAATGGTTGGGGTTTTAAGGGATGTTAAAGCATCCTGTCCCACCCCTGCCACAGGCAGGGACACATTCCACTAGACCAGGTTGCTCCAAGCCCCATCCAGCCTGGCCTGGGACACTTCCAGGCAGCTACAGCTTCTCTGGGCATGCTGTGCCAGGACCTCCTCACCCTCACAGTGAAGAATTTCTTCCTTATCTCCAGTATCAGTCTGCTTACTTTCAGTTTAAAGACCCTTGCTCAATCACTACATGCCCTTGTAAAAAGTCTCTCTTCAATCTCATATGTTTCTTTTATCTGTACTGCATTAGTGGAAGAGTGTTGCAAGGAAAAGAGGAGTTACAGATGTTGGAAAAGAAGCTTTCCTTCAAGATGAGTCTATATATAAGCTAATTATGTTAGACCTTGTTAATTTCAAGGAGTTTAACACAGGGCAAAAATGTGCCTCTTTGAGGCATTTCTGTGTGTCAGAGCAGATGCCTTTCTGCAAAAAAAGCTTTCATCACTGCTCTTTCCAAGGCTTACCTTACTGTAAATGGAGAACCAGTGTATTTGGGACCACAATAGCGTTTCGTGAGCCTCACAATCAACAGGTTGTTTCCCATATTAAAAGTACCTGAAAACAAGGAAATAGGAAATTAAATTCTGTGAAACAATGTTTCACATTGAGAAAGGTCATTTGGAAAAGATTGCTCAAACTCTTTAAATCTCAATCTTTGGGTGGGAGTACTAAAAAATTGCTTGGATAACCACTCAGACAACCTGATGTAACTGAATCTGCCTCAGAGCAGAGGATTGAAGTAGAGACCTCCCAGCCTAGATTTTCTGTGATTTCAATAACTCTGCTTCCAAGAATTTTTGAAATAAAATCTGGTTATTACCTAGAAACAGTTGCAGGTGTTTTCTTTAATATTTGATAAGTGTTATTATTTACTTTTCAAGTAAACCCAGCATTGCTACATGGTAGTGACCAATTAATGTTGTGTTGATGGTTACTGAGGGGTTCTTTAAGTTTTCATGTTTATTTAAATATTACTCTTTAGACTGAAGTTAACAGTTGCCTAAAAGATTGTGTTGAACATCAGCTATGACCAAATATGTTCTGACTGTATGCATGTGTGCCAAGTGGGAATGATTTTTTCACAGGCTGTTGGAAGACTATATGAGAGCCATAGAAGGAGTGAAAAAGCATCTTCTTCAGAGATCAGAACCCAAGAAGCTTACTTTTGTAGGAGAGCTTGCTCATGGCCATTTCAGTGCCAAGATGGTAAGAAATACTTCTGCAATAGAAAACAGAATAACCGTTACTATTGCAGGAGATCAAAAATGAGACATCACACCATGATCAATATGATCAAGTGAAGCTGTTTATTACATAATTTATACATCTTTATACTTTTTAAGGCACTAATCATGTGTTACATGCAGCTAGACAATTGGTCAAGCCTCAAAAGCATGAGTCTCTCTGCTTGCAGTGATTGGTTTAACATATATTGTGCACACAGTGGTTTTCCAAATTTCTATATGTTACTTTTTATCCATTTATGCATCCAGGAGTTCCTTCTCACATTGCTTCTTCCTTTTCTCACGGCCTTGCAAGTTCTTGGTCCAAGAACTTACTTATCCAAATAAGCTGATTCTCACACATAGGCTTAGATTGTTCACATCTCCAAATCCAATGAACCTTGCATGCAGGCTGGAGTTGGATTGCTCACGTTCACATGTCCTTGCTTTTGCAGAAAATTCTCCTCTACACATTACAAAATTTAAATAAAACCCAACACAGAGGATTGCAAATGAAAAGCTTTTCCCTCTCAAAAAACAAAACAAAAACAAAACAAAAGCAAAATAAACCCCAAACCAACAAAAACCTGAAACCCAAGATACACAAATGTCTGTCAAATGTGATGGCAGTAATGAGTAACTGCCTTGTAGATACTAACCACGTGTGCAAACCAGGAGCCTTCTCCATGAGTTACTCTAGTAAACCCATTTTTTTCCTTCAAGATTGAACATTTTGGTGCTGGAATTAAATTTTCTTTCTCTTTTTTCCTTTTTTTCTGTTTTGGTCATAAAATTCCAGTGTCAGAAATTGTTAAGATAATACCCATTTTACATATTATTCATTTTCCGTAATTCAAAAATATATGTAGACATTTGTGTACCTGTGTTTTCGGATTTGCCTTCAAAAGAAGCATGTCATCTAATATTGTATTAGGGGGTTAAAAAAGAGATTGATAATTTTGGAGGTTTCTATCCATTTATGACATTTTTATTTTCCTACCTGAAAGACTATTGAGTAAAACAGTATACTGTTTGCTGTAGGGAAAATTGATTGATCTTAACCCTCTGCTCCTAATTTGTGCATTTTCAGATCTTTCAGTTAAAAATCTCATGCAGTGCAGATATTGTATGTGCGTGGCTTGTCTGAAAGACAAGTGATGTATTATTCATATATGTATAGCCTTTCCTGCTGTCCATATTTTTAAGATACTCAATTATAGTTTTCAGCATGTGAATCTGAATTTCCCAAAACTGCTCCAAAAAAACCTGCTGTAAGACCAGGATCTGGGTTTTGGGTAGAGGGGGCTGTTCCATCCCAAGATAGGACAGAGTTGAATTGAGACAGATAGATTTTACTTAGGTGTCTGAATGTGTCAGAACACTTCCTTCTCTTTCAGGGAGTCAGAAATTTGGTTTTAATCCGTTATTATTGGGTGAAAGGCTGGACAGGTCTCTTACCCTGGCCAGCTGAAAACGTGGGGGATGTTTGGCTTCTGTGTCTTTGCTGACCTTTACAACCCTTCAACTTTCCTTAAGGACCGGACAAAGCTTTTAAAGGTCCATACAGGGGCATCAGAGTGGTTTTACTACGTTTCTGGGTGATGAGACCTGAGCTTTGATTCTGAATGTTGAGAATCATTTAAGATCCCATATGTGACATTAATCTGCAGTGCTTACTTTCTTGTATCAGTGGTAGATTAGCCCCAGAATGAAGACAACCAAGCCTTTAGGTGGTTCTGTTGACACCTTGCATGAACTGATATGAAATGTATGCTTCTGGCAAACCTAAAGACACTCTCCTTCCCCTCAACTTGACCTGAGACCTTTTTTTTTCTCAGAAACTTGTCATAAAAATACATTCTTGTACGTTTTTGAAATTAAAGATTTCTGTAATAATTCTACCTGCCTCATGTTACATTACATCAGATTGTTAAAAAGTTGTTTTCAAGTTGTTGGTACCAGAAATGGGTTTTGAAGAAGAGAAGGAATAAAAAATTAAAAAGATAAAGGTACACTCATGGACCCACCTACCTCCCCTTGCCGTTTGATGTGTAACTTCTCAGTAAGAGTTGTCTTGCCTTGCAGGATCACTTAGTTTGCTTCTTGCCGGGTACTTTAGCATTGGGAGCTCACAATGGACTGGCTGCTGATCATATGAAATTGGCTGAAACTCTTATAGAAACCTGCTACCAGATGTATGCTCAAGTAGAGACAGGCCTGAGCCCAGAGATTGTACACTTCAACCTCCATGCACAGAAGGGCCACAAGGATGTGGAAATCAAGGTGAGCAGATCGCTGGCCTGAACTCCAGTTCCATGATTTCTCTGTAGCTCTCTTCTGCTGTTGAACTCCCGGCCAGTTATTAGGGATGGGGTTTGTTGTGGAGCAGTTAATTCTTTTGCTGCCTTGCCTTCTACCTGTACTCTAGACTTTGGTTTTAGTTACCCCAGCAGTATATTTAGAAGCTGACTTGCGCTTAGCAAACTCGTAGGAGCAGATGGAGATGTGAATAATTATTTTTCTCCCTGCGTGTATCCTTGAGGAAATTCCCTGTCTGAAATACTCTTGCCATTTTTTCTCTTGCAGCCTGCAGACAGGCACAACTTATTGCGACCAGAAACCGTGGAAAGCCTTTTTTATATGTACAGATTCACTGGTGATAAGAAATACCAAGACTGGGGCTGGGAAATCTTGCAGAATTTCAACAGATACACCCGGGTAAGGCCAGATTATAATGACCTTGTTCTGTCAGGACTGTATTTGCTCACTTGCTTTCTAACACCAACTTTGAAAACATACTGTGTTTCAAGATTCATCAGATAACTGTGGGGGAATTTGTAAGTATATACAGAAAAATTGTTTACTTACAGATGGAGGTACCCTGCTTAGTCCATATAGTGAAAGAACTTGTATTACATTGATGAAAAAGTAAAATGCAGAAGCTCTAGGCAAGACTACCAAAGTGTTAGGATCTGTAGTTTTTAGACTTTGGAAGCTGAGAAGGACAAGGCTGGATTGAAAGAACTCTTCAACTAAAGTTGCCAAAGAAAAAAAAAATAGCACAAAATGGCATTAATGGTTTAATAAAGGTTTTTCTATTCATTCTGACTACAATGTTCATGGAGATGTCACTGATATGCTGTGAAAGTGTGGCACCAAATATCAGTGGTCTGTTCTTAAGAGGCCAGCTCTAATATAGATATCGCTGGTTCCTTTCTGTATACTTGTCCAGAAACTTCAAAGGGATGTTCGTTGTGATACCTCTCTACCCTAAACACAAGTGGATATTTTGCTTCATTTATCATTGTGGTTTCTTTTAAAATGCAATGAGATTTTTTTTCATCACTGAAGCTTTATATGTAAATGAAAACTAAGTATGAAATGAAAAGCATGAAAACATGATGATCTGTTTCTTAGAACTTACCTTTTGCAAGTGCATCTGGATGTTAGGAAGTAAAAAAAAATTAGATTATGTAAAGATACAAATTTTTTTTTGCACAGGTTCCTACAGGTGGTTATACTTCCATTAACAACGTTCAGAATCCAAGTAATCCAGAACCCCGGGATAAAATGGAGAGCTTCTTCCTTGGGGAAACACTCAAATACATGTTTCTGCTGTTTTCAGATGACATAGACTTAATCAACCTTGACAAATATATCTTTAACACGGAGGCTCATCCACTCCCTATCTGGGTGTCAGCATAGACTCTGCATCAGTGGATCTTCCAGTTGGTGGCATTTTTATCTTCAAGTCACTTTACGTTTCAGGGTTTGAGGAGAGATGCTATAATGCACCTTTTTTGACTTCAAACAACAAACAAAAGCTTAGGAAAAGCATCTCAGTTTGAAGAAATCATGTCAGTCTTAAATCTAATCCCTGGTTCTGGGATGGACAAAGCTGTGCCACGTGAAGTTGGTTTCTCTGGTACTGATGATGAGGTTCAGAAGGTAATTGTAGCGTGGACCATGACATTCCTGGGGCTCTGGTGACCCAGAACTCACTTATGTCAGTGTTACTAAATACACATTTAATACTGGAAATGTAGCGAGTTGGCTTAGGGCACAGCATTGTTCCTGGAGAGCAGGAATAAGCCTACGGTTTTCTGGTTTATTCTGGATTCACTGAAATACTGAATTACAGAGCCATTCCTTTGTCAGACTGTGACAGTGGTTCATGTGGAAAGTGGAATAAACAAAGAGCTGTAGTGCTGTCCCAGGGAGAAGCTGTCAGTATTGCTGCTGGTACTCTGATCTCATTTTGAACTCCCAAGCTATGCTGCATCACCTTAGAAAGAGGAGGCAGCAGGGCATCTGTTATATAGTGTCTTAGTTTTGTAGAGCACTTTGAACAGTCTGTTCAAGCTGTGGCTGAAATGAATGGTGAAAGAGAATTTGCTGCTGGTTTGGCTCAAAGTGGTATATAATTTTGTAGAGTTATTGCAGTTTTTTAACTTCCCTGCAGGAATGCAGGAAATAATGTGAAATGCGAGTAAAACTACATGTGCATTTTATATCTTATTTACATCAGTTAGACTCAGGTATTCTGACTGAAAGCTGCTTTCTGAGGTTGGGCACTGGGAAAGCTTGTGAGCATATTACGTATCAGCCTCCTTCTGTCCCTTCCTGTTCAGATATCACATCATGGGTGTTTGTTGACTGAAAACAAGCTTACAACTGTACAGCAAAGTTCTTGTTATTCCTAATTTCTTGGACCATGCAGAAATTTTCCATTATATTTTTTCTTAGGAGTACAGTGGGTATTTTCAGCAGTAGTGTTAAAAGCAGACATTCTAAAGGTATTAACAGCAATTCTAGGCCTCAGTAGAATTAGAGAAATTAATTTCAGTTACCTGAGGACAAAGTAGACCTAGATTTTTTAAGAATCTTACAGGAGCCCTGAGATCTTTCATTTTTATATATGCGCACTTACAGACTTTAAGCAATGAATTTGCAAATGAGCTTTCTAGAGTGCTTTTCCTTTTTAATTTGGACTTGGACAGTCCTGTATTCATGGATAAGATCTCAGAAATGTGATTGTTTGTATTTCCAGAAGAGGTTGGTCTCACTGAAAGTCTCTTTCCCCATAGCACTGGGTGTCGTGGGCAGGGCCAGGAACTGCAGTCCCCATGAAATCCAGGGGTCCCTGGCCATTAATGGAGCTGACTGAATTTGACTCCAGTGGTTCATTTTCCAGTGGCTGAGGGAAGTATTTTATAGTAACTGTAACCTTAGATTTGTAAAGATGCCTCTTTATTTGTTTTATGCTGGTCCATTCTGTTTGCTGGAGTTACAAGTTACTCCTGGGACCACTATTTAAGTCTTCTATATAATATTTATCATTCCATGTACTAATGGAAATGGACAAATTTTACAAATTATTTAAATGCACATTTCTTTGTCATCAGAGGAACCCTGCCCTGGGATTGACAGGACATGGCTAGTCAGTGCAGAATGTTAATGTTCCTTCCATTCACATGCCAATAGTAACTCTTGAGAATGAGCTTCTTACTTGTAAGCTTCTCACTTGTAAGTGCAGTGGAATCCAGTCACTATGGCCTTTGGCTACATGACTGATTTGCTGCCAAGGCTTCTGTTTTCTTTGGCACGACAAATGAGGATAGTGCAGGGGAAGTGTGGATGGAAATCCCTTCAGTTTTTTTGTTCGTGAAGGTTTGTGCTGCTGAGGAGCTGAGGTTTGGCTAAAAGCTAAAGGCTTAAAATTTGAGACTAAAGAAAAAAATAAAAAATATAAATTCAGTGACACTACCCAGGTGCTGCTGACTTGTGTTGCTTTGGCCTTGTGCCTTTGAACAAAGCAAATTTTGAACCTTTAATTACGACTGGGCTGTGGATTGTAAAACTTCAGGGTTCAGTGTTTCCCCCAGACAGCTGCCTGACTGAGGCAAGAGCGATTTCTTAGAAAATGGAATACACATAAATGCTTACCAAAAGTCTTCTGGTTTTGAAGGTACACAAGTCTTAATTGATTCTATAAATGGGATTATGTGGGAGTCTGTGTGATACTTTCTTTGCCTTATGATTGCCTTGAGAGTAATAATTCATTTCCTAATGAGTTGAAGGAGAGAAGAATAAACTGTCACTTTCCCAAACATGTCTTGTCTTTTAGCTGAGCCTCTTGATCCAACTGATTTCTATCTAGTTCCTCTTGGGATATGCAGTCTCCTCAAAATGTCGCCTTACATTTTGTCCTCAGCCTTTAAACCTGAGGTTCAGATTGTTGGCTCTCACTCCCTTTGATAACAAATGCTTGTTTCGGATCCCTATATCATGTGTGAAATAGCACAAACAGTATTCTCAACAAAGCTCATCTGTTCTCCTGTTCTTCTGCAGAGGTAATTTTAATTGCTTATTTATTTTTACTTCCTTAACAAACTCTGGGCTTCACAGCCTATTTCTGTTCCATGGTGTGCTCCCCCAGCACAACAGAAGCTCAAAGTTTCCTTGTGGTTCCTAGTTTCAAAGCTTGAACTGCTGGGTCTGTAACCAACTTTGGTGTTTCTGCATGCTGGGATACTCCTAGCTTAAGTGTTGTGGGAAGGCCACCACTGAGCCAGGTATTCTGTCCCTCACAATGGCAAGCCTTGGGCTTTCACTGAGGAACAGCCAGGCATGGGCAGAGCCACAGAGAACTGCAGGCCTGTGGACTTAGGAGTCTCACACTTGGGGCTTTGAGCTACAGTTCAGGAAATATACTGACCTGTTTGCTCAAAGAAAATTCAGCAGATGGATGGGGCAGTTACTATCAAATCCCTGAACTTTAGAAAGCTGAATTCTCACTACAGGTCTTAGAAACTGGCAGTTTTGCAAGGTCCCTGGTGTTGGCTGACAGGACCCTTGTGTTTTGCAGGACTTTCATGTAACAGGATTTTCAACATTCTATGCCAAGCTCAGGTTGCCTCAGCTGTACTCTCTTAGAAAAAGCCCTGTAAGGGAATTCAGCTCGTGATTGCTAGTGCCACACTCAGTCTATTTAACAGGATCAATAAAGCTGATGTGATGGGGCAGCTCCATGAAGCTTTTTGCTTCAAGAGAAGGGGTTGATTTTTCTGACTTTGGATTTTGGCAGAAAGAGTTGGGGTTTTTGTTCTTTGAAATACTGCTGGAGAATGCTATCCAAAGCTGGAAGCCTGTGTGTTCACCAGAGCCCAACCCTGAGTTCCTGTTCTGTACAATGTTCCCACCTTGCCTGCACTCATTGTGTCAGTAAATGATGATAGAACAAATAAGCCTTTGTTCAACAACCTCACTGGTGCAGGCCTTAAGCACAGGGACTGCAGCCATGGTCTGGTCTGGGTCTGCTTACGTATCATTTTCCTTCTGTAGCCCTGAAGTTCAACCAGGAGCAGCATTCCGATGATGCTCAAGAGTGGTGCTTTGGGGCTCCTCCCTTCAGCTCAGACAGCACCACACAACAGGGTTTTCTTTTAACCTCCCGTGCTTGCTTGCTAAAGGATTCAAAACATGATGGATGTTGGTGGCACTAGCTTCAGACTTCTACCATGATTGCTTTTATAGTGCTGCTCATCTGTCCTGGATATCCATGTGTATTATCTCTTTGCTATAATATCTGAAAGCCTTTCATATCAATCAAACTATGTATTCCTTTGGAATAAGAACTATCTGTAAGAGGAAAATAAGAGCTCAGTATAGTCCAGTAGAGGAGGATTAAAAAACCCATCTTGCTGGAAGGTCAGCAGACATCCAGGCCCCCTTTTTCTCCAAAGCACAAACCCAGCCCTGGCAACTGGGATGACTTGCAGTGACTTCCTAAAATACTTGCCCCTTAACCTGGCTGTGTTCATACACTGCTGGGCTAGTGATCACTGGGTGCCTGCTTAGGAGTGCAAAGGGTGCTGTTCGAAGGGAAATAAAAGCCAGATGCAATCCTTGCTCTCTGCTTTTTTTCCCTAATGTGGTGTTAATCCTTAGTAATAGCTGGGGTATAGCAAATCTGAATTCAGGAAAGTTGGGGGTTCTGAGTCTAACAGAGGATGACTACTTCAGTAAGGCTTGATAGGGCAGCAACAAAACCCAAAGCCTGACTTGAGCAGGCAGTGGAAGCTCTTCCCAGGACCCATGGAGGTTTTCATCAGTGTGAACAGAGAGGATCCAGGCTGAGCTGAGGATGTAGTGCCAATGGCAGTCTTAGAGCGACTTTTGTACGGACTGGAGTTTGACTAATTGGGTCTTCCAAGTTGTCCTTCACGTACATGTACCTGAAATAGCTGATCAGCAGATCTACCTGTTCCTGCTCTCCTCAGCATCCCTGGCTGGAGGAGCAGCGGCTTTGGTCTTTTGTTAAGAACAGGGGATGTGACATATCTCAGCACTTGGATATTGTGAAACACCAGCAGTGTTTCTGCTCTGGGAAACAGCCCTGCTATGTGACCAGGAAGGGCGCAGCAGTGCAGACATGGACACCAAGCACTGCTGTGACTGTGCTGCACAAACAGTGGAAACCTCTGGGGACTCAGGAAAGCTCTCCACTAACTCATAAGAACACTGTAAAGTAAAATCAGCTGAGGCAGCCAATTGATTACCAGGAATCAGTATTTTGGCAGTTATGCTAGTAATTATTGGTGCTTAGTCAGTCAAGTAGCACCTGTTCATATGCAAAGATCAACCTGGGAAGGTGAGAAGGAACCTTTTTTATCTTCTTTGGTTATACTACCAAGCCATGAAATTATATGACATCCTTTAATAAACTTTTATATTGCACATTTTAATATACTTGTAATTGATTTCCAAAAGCTCTGAAGATGTCTCAGTGGAAGTGTGCTTTACTGGTCACTAATACACAGACCTTGATTGACAGCAGCGCACCCTAGGATTCCTTCGTATAAATCTTCATCTCATCAGCTAGAATCTCTTGTTAAAACTAAAACACTCCCAACTCACAGCCCCGGCTAAGACTGATGTAGTCTGTTTTAGATAACTGGTCACTAGTGGAACTCACCATGACCCTGGGTCAGTCATGAGCATACCTCTGCTTTTCAACTAGCCACCTAGTATTTCCTTTTTCTCTAAAAATATTTTAGTTTCAACCTTAAAGTGCCTCATGCAACCATCGTGTTCAGGTCGGTGATGGGTCGTGGACCTTTTCATATTGCTGCCCTTTGTAACAGCTCAGCCTGAGCAGGCAAGCATGGAGCCCAGAAAATGTGGTTTCAGCTTCTGTCAGTGATTTGGCCTTTTGCATTTCTTTTGATGCTCAATGAGGTGTAGGTGGGACACTTTGGAAAAGGGAGTTCCCACCATCATGGCAGAGAACAGAATGGTGTCCCAGCCAGCCTAGAACCAGCACAGCAGGCTACATCCAGGGGCTGTGGGGATGGAAGGGCTCAGGACTGGCTGCCTGCTGCAGCTCCTGCACCCTGCTCCCGCACCCGCTCCATGCTTGCAGATTTCACCCAACTGCTGATGATCCTGGCTTCAAGCTTGCGCACCTCCGTGACGGATGGGGGGTCAGCTGGGTTGTGTCCCCTACAGAAAGCAGAGCACTGTCAGTTACTGGGCAGTGGATTTTTGCCTTCTGCGCAGGCAGAGTCTGTGATCTTAAGGACAGAGACTGAGTGGTTTGTGCTTCACATTTATACCCTGGAAAGCAAGTTACAGTGTCCAATCTCCAGTACAGTTGGGCAACAGCCCCAAGCTTGCCCTTGCTGGCTGCTGCCCCCTCTGCTCCAGGCCCAAAGGCAGATGGCTAATGTCAGGAGGCACTCGACTACTTCATGTGACTGATTGCTGCAGGCTGTCTCCCACTTGTGCCAACCCCTGTGCAAGAACACGATCTAATGACAGTAGGTGAGCTGAGTGCCAAGTTCTGCACAGCTCAGCATCCCTGGAGGCTGAAAGAGCCTTGTGCTGGGGAAGAACATTACTCTTCCACACTGGGCTGCAGCAGGCTGGTACCCATCCTCTTTAGGTACTTGCTTGTGCTAGGCACTGGTGACCTCAAATCCTCAGGTCAATTTTAGGTCCTTCTTGACAAATAAGGCATTGAAGGGCTGGAGTATGTCCAGGGAAGGGAGTGGAATCAGGGAAAGGTCTGGAGCACCAGGAGTGGCTTAGAGAGCTGGGGGTGCTCAGCCTGGAGAAAAGGAGGCTCAGTGGGGACTATCTTGCTCTCTACAACTCCGACGGGAGACTATAGCCAGGTGGGGGTCAGGCTCTGTTCCCAGGTAACAAGGGACAGGATGAGAGGAAACAGCCTCAAGTTGAACCAGGAGATCTTTAGACTGGATAACAGGGAAAATCTTTTCATGGAAGGGATTGTGAAGTATTGGAACAGACTGCCCAGGGAAGCGCTGAATTCACCATCTCTAGAAGCATTCAAAAAAACTTGTGGACGTGGCACTTGAGGACATGGTTTAGTAGTGAACTTGGTGGTGGGATGGGGTTGATGGTTGGACTTAATGATCTTAGAGGTCTTTTCCAATCCCAACAACTCTGTGATTCTGTGATTCTAAAATATCTCCTGGTTGTTTGGGCTGTGGCTTGCAGAGATCAAATACCCAGGGCATCAGGATTTTGCCAGCCAAAGGAGAGTTTGGTACTTACCGGAGATCAAGGTGATGGGCACCTCCTTTAATGGTAAGTGCAATCAGTGAAGGGCTGAGGCTGCTGTTTATCTGGGAGAAGAAGGAGCAAAGACCAATTCTCACCAAGTTACTGGGAAGAACTGGACATGAATTCTGAAAACTGGAACATGATCTGGGCAAGACTGAGGGAAAGCATGGGAAGACATCCTTGGTAAGGCAGGTATCCGTAGCTAACAGTCTGAATGAACCAGATCACCTGTCCCAAATGAAAGGAATGTTTTCCACAAGGTGGGAGCTTTCAGCTGATTCCAGCACAGGCAGTTGGAAGTGAGGTCTCCTTTGGGCCCATGCACCCTAAGCAGCCTGTTCCTCCTGGGATTCCAAGTCAGCCTAAAACACTGAGCTTCTGCATTTAATCAGGAGCTCAACTAACTCAAAATCCAGTCCTGGGTCATTTTTGTTTTTACATTTTAGACTGGATACTGACAGCACTCTGAACTTTTGTTGAATCTAAGCCAAAACATGTCCTGGTTCGAGTCGCTGCTCATAGCACCCACCTGGTCTCACCATGTATGTTGGGACTGGAGAGAGCCAGGAGCACATGGCCGGCAGCACTGGGACCACATGTGAACACAGGAACACACCACGTTGTGGTTCAGACCCTGGGTGTGGGGTAAGGAAGGTCCTGCTGTGTCTGCACTAGTGAAGCCACATTTGTTCCATCAGTATTCCTGGCTGATGGACACTACTCAATGTGTCTGTCGTCAGTATCCTGAGATTCCTCAGTGGTTCACCATGAAACAGCTGCTCACAGAAACTCAGGTTAAAACTGAGTTAAAACTGAATTGCCAGCGCTGCTCTGAAAGGGAGGGAGGGCAGTATGTCACCTGCAAAGGCTGCTCTGTGGTCAGGATACAGGAGTGCACATGCTTACCCCACCTCCAGCCCATGGGTCCAGGTCTCCATTTGAAAAAATGATGTTACTTGCACTTTTCAGGTCTGAAATTCAGAGAGTTCATAATTGAGAGGTCTCCTTCCTGCCCAGTTATCCAAATGTGTTTGGCTACTAAACACAGCCAAGAACAGAAAAAATCAAAGAATTGAACAAATTATTGGTAGTTTTTATGTTTTCCTCTTCTGTCCCAAAGAGATACAGAAAGGTTTGGCTCAAGTCAGCACAAGGCTGACACTTTCTGCCAGGACTCATTAGTGTACTGTGCCTCATGGGGCTCAGCTGGACAGAGAGAAACAGGGAGACAGCTACAGAGTAACACAAAGCACCAAGCAATCAGTACAACTCACCTTCTCCCCAAAAGTTTGTCTGTAGCCAGTGTGCTCGTGGCCTCACACGCCACTTGTTCCAACAGTACTGCTCACGCATAGCCTCTGTGAAGGGCATCTCAGGGAACATGTCTGTCACATTGTTACTGTTAAATGTTAAGTTGATCTCGGTGCAAACCTGAGAGAAGCACAAGAGCTGTCATGGAGCAGGGGTATAGCCAGAACAGCAGCTGAAACCTGTTGGGGGCTCCAACCCTTTACCTGGTAGTCCCAAGCCTCTGCATCCGAGCCGATGCCACAGCCTGTGGGGTCAGCACAGGACTGGTACAGCTGGTATATATCATAACACTGCGCCAAGCCAGAGGAGTTGTATAACACCCCTGCCAGGTGAGAACACAGCACAAAACCAGTCAATAACTCTGCTGTCTCACTCACCACCTCCCACATGAACTTCATGGCCAAAACCAAGCTAAGGGCTGAGTGAGTGTGCAAGGCTGGGACAGAACTCACAGCATCTGGACCTGTATGAGGTTACAATCCAGCTTTATGGCAAAGCTTTTACATGGGACTGACAGATTCCTCGAGATGACACAAACTTGGCTATTGCCCCCAGTTCAATGCAACATTGTCCTGTTTAGACAATTCCCTTTGTAATAGGTTAAAAGCCTGGATAGCAAACAGGGCTTCAGCTACGCCAGATTCATCAGGTCCCAGTGGTATTCTTGCTGAGCTTACTCCTCTGATTTCCCAAGAAGAAAATTCCATCCAAGCCGTGCCTCTGGTATTTTATTCAGTTTCTTTTGAGGCTCTGATTGCTAAATGTGGATCAAAAATCTGGCACTCTGAGCTGTACAATGTTCAAACAGATGTGGGGACACTAGTTTCATTTATCAGGAACTAAGCAAACAGCAATAGCTCTTGAGACATGATATGATGGGTAAAGTGCTAGTCTGGTTCTCTGCAGGTGGGGGAATGGATTCACATTAAGGAGACAGAATATTATTGCCCTGGAAGCAATCACAGGACAACACTAACACTGTTCCCATTCACTTGTTGCCAGTTCAGCATCACAGCCCATGGCACTGTGCTCTACCTGGCGGGACGTGGGCTGATGCAGTATATGTAGAAAAAAGACAGTGTTTTCCTGTATGACACAGAGGCAAGTATGGAGAAATGCCAGTCTCCTGCCTAAAGTTCTGGTGGATCATTCCTCTTGTATGATTAAACACCAAGTGAATGCATCTGGAGAGATGGGGAGAGGCATGAGGTCCTCCCTTGCAACTGTGAGGAAGAAATCCACCCTTGGCTTATTCATCCCAAAGCAACAAGACCGCCACTCCTCACAAAAAAAGTAGCATGTGAGTATATCCAGTAGATCTGACAGTGTTTGCCAAGACATTAGTGTTTTAACACTTCCAGGTCCCAGCCAAACATCTTTAGCAGTGATTTAGGATTGGTACATTTCTGACTTGGGGCACATACATTATTTGGGAAAAAAAAATCAGCTCCCAGTTGTACTAAATTGCATTAAACCTGTAAGAATTCCTTAATTTTTTTATGTCATTCAGAACCTGTTTTTCTGAATAGTGACCAAGGTAGAACTCATTTTAATAAGCAACTTGAGAGATTTTATGAGGAATTCTTCAAGAGTTCTTCAAATTCTATCTCTATTAATAATTTCCTTACAAACACGGCTGGCTGACAAAGTAAGTGCTCACAGAGATAAATGTATATATGTGTATACCTGATGTATTTAAGATTGCCTTGCCCCGGATTAAGACCACAGGACTCGTCCTCAACAAGGAGACCATAAAACTTCCTTCAGTGAATGTGCACTGAGCCTGTAACTGCTGGAGCCAGAATATGGGTAAACTTCTAGAAAAAAACTAAGTATTTTAGAAGTCCACATCTTGTGGACAGACAACAGGCTATGGGGCTGCAATGCCCTCAGAAACATGGCTAGAATATGTTGGGAAAGGTGAGAGAAGGAACCTATGAGCCACTGTGAGATGTCCCAACAAAATCAACAAGGGGCAAAATGTCCCAGAGGGAGATCAGTCATACCAGCTCTCCTGACACAGCAACGTGACAGGTCTACTGATAAGCACTTCTAGAAATTGTGGTGGTACATAGAAGATCAAACTGAAAATATTAACTCACCAACAAGAGCAGCCAAGCCTTCAACTGGGTCTTTGTGGGCAGTAACTTGGTCACAGCCAACCTGAGTGAGACACATTACAGGCAAATGGCAGACAGAACAGTTACCAGTTGCTTTGTGGAAGGACTAAGCTGAAAGGTTCATTAAAATTATCATTTATGTATTTAATGGTTCAGTGGCTTTCCAAAGGCCTTACGCAACAGGTCTTGAAGTTTTCAGCTTCCTCCCCTGTAGCAACAAATTACATAGAAGCAAGGAGACAAGAAAAGGGCAGACAGTTCCTTCACCAAGTTAGGGAGCTGTGGAGGGGCCACAGTGATATACAATTCCTCCTACAATCAGACTATCTTAATGCCCTTCTCAGGGAGTGAGGGTAATGCGCAGAATAATTACTGCCATTTTAGAGGTCATTACACAGACCCTAGAAGGAAACTGGGTGCCTGGTGGAGCCAGAAGCAGCATATTGAGGGTTCTAGTGCAGCAGAGCCTGTGTCACTTCCTGCACAGTGCACTCCAGGTAGGACTAGAACCCTAAATGCCACACAGCCAGAGGCAAATTAAGTCCCATGGGCTTGACAACACACCAGAAGACACCAAGAATTGCAACAGCCTCTGGTCATCCAGGATGAAAGCTGGTACCTTTCAAAAGCAGGGAAGTCTAGAAGGGCTGCAACATCCACCACTACTGCCTTGTGATCATCACCAGTGGTGTCTGCCTGAGAGTGTCCTAAGCTCCAGTCACCCACCCACACCAATGTCCTCACCTTCACTGGATTGGCAGGGAGGTCACCCATGAAGTCGGTTTTGTATGGATAGTCCATCATGGCCATCATGGTGAAGGCATTTCTAGCAAACCCAAACAGCTGGTAAACATCCTCCTTGTTAGAGATCTTATTGCATGTGGCCATTTTGCTGCTGATCTCATCATAGGCTGCAAAAGAAAGGAAAATAAAAGACAAAAACTTCAACAGAGGAAGGTAACACCAAGCTTCAGCATCTTGTTTCACTCGGGATTAAGAAGATGCTGTAACATAAGATGAGGTTTTTAGTGGAAGGGACACATTACATCTAAATTTACATGTGTGAACAGAACGTTCAGGCACAGCCTCCCTGAGCAGTGTCACAACCTCGTGTGGCCCACAGCCCATGCTCTGCCCCTCATGGAGCTACTAATACCTCCATGATGAACCTGGAGGAATCAGCACTTGCTGGAACAGAACTGGTCCCAGCTGAAACAGTGAGCAGAGCAGCTTGGCACAGCCTGTCCTCATCAGTGCCCTGATGGCTGCTCCTGCTCATGCCTGCAGGCCCCTTCCCTGGCAGGACTGCTGTGTCTGGCAAGGCAGGCTCCCCAGGCAAGCTCTCATGCAGGAGAGCAGGGTAGAACATATAGCACCCAGTGAGATTCAAAACCTGGAAAAACTGGCAGGGGAAAACAACAACAACAACTTTAAAAAAGAAAACAAAACCCCCAGACTTCAAAAAGACAAATACCACCACTATCTTCCCCTCCGCCCCAAAAAAACCCCAAACTTGGGAGGAAGGTGCATCTGCAGTAAGAGCTGCCAAATGAGAAGAGTCCTCACAAAGGACTCCCAAGATATGCCTTCAAACATCAGTGGGATGCAGAGGTCAGCTGGAGTCAAGAAATTAATCTTTGAAGACATTCCTTCAATATGTATCCCTACACCTTTGCTTTTCTGCTGTGGAAAGCTGCTCCCTTCATTTTTATCCTCCACATTTTGGAGTTACAGTTCCTATCCACATCCTGCTCTACACCTGACCACTAGAGCACAGCTGCTTTTGCTTGGAAACCCACAGCCTGGGACCTGACTATGGATACACACTTGAGGGCCTAAGCCTTAAATGTGACCACCTTACCCGCAGGTACAGAAATCATGGCCCCAGGCAGAGCTGCAAGAGCTTGACTAGTTAACAGTAATATTCTTCCAGCTGTGACCCAAAGCTAAAATGGCATTTTGATCCCTGGGCCCCTCTGGCAGTTCCAGGACCAGCAGCAGCTGGGAAGCACACAGTTCCTGACACGCAGCATCACAGACCAAGGCTCAAGACAGAAGCCACTACATCTGTCCCAACACTACGCACAGCTTCCAGGAGATGCTGCATCAGCCCATGGCATCTGAGCCAGCCTACTTAGGAGCCATTGCAGAGGTCTTCACCAGTCTGTCCTAACTGTCCAAGACTGGAGATGGAAGGGACTTGGATGATTGCTTCAGGACCTAGACTGTGCTCCACATATTTTCTCAGATCTCTCCACTGAGCTGAGCCACACAGCTGTCATACCCATCAGAACAGCTCTTCATGGTGTGCCTATTGAGGACAAGTATCTGGTGAAACATGTGGCTTTACTAGCATAAAATACTATGCAAGTGGTTTTCACCTGCAAGTGGTTTTGCATTTCAGTGCAGAAAAAATGGTTTCATTAACACTGTGCAAAGCTCCACAGAGCTACTTATATTTCGGTGCTGGTTACCAATTTTAATGCTAACTGAAACTGTTAATAAAAGAAAAAAGTCAATTGTGCAAGCAGAAAGAGGAAGCTATGCAGGGCATCTGCACTGATTTATCTGAACAACTAGCTGAGGTAAAGGTGTATCAACTTTTTTCCCCCGGGGCTGCGAATGCTGGCTGCCCTTGGGAGCCATCTGCAGGGCTCCCTTCTTACCTCCACTCAGGCACAGGTCCTTGATTTGCTGGAAGGCTTTACGGACAGCTGTGACACAGCCTACGCTGGACTTTTGAAAATCCTGAAGGGACAGAAAAAATATGAGATGACAGTTTCCCACAGAAGATACTTGAAGAGGCTGCAACAGAAAGAATTGCCAGGAGGACAACGGGTTATTGGCCTGCTGGTCAGCACCTCATTTGCATTTCCAGGAGCAGTGACACCAGTGCTTCTGCCTTGTCCTTCAGAGAGTCACCATGTCTCTGCAGAAGACAACACTGCACAGCTCAGGCCAAGCAGCAGCTGTGTCACCAGGTCTGGCTGGGATGAGACGTCAGACAGAACACTCTGCCTGTCATGGAGCATCAGGATGAGCATGAAGCAGCAAGAGAATACAAAGCAGGCTGAGAGAGGGGGACAAGCTGCAAGTGTCATAAGGGTTTTGTTGTTTTTAAACACAGAGCAGAGTCCTTGAAACTGCACTTTGTCTGTGAGAATGAACCAAAGGAGAAGTCAGTTATGCATTGGGAGTACAAGATCAAGATCTGCTTTTCTTCTTAAGCCTGCTAGTGGCCTGCCAAATGACCAGGTCCTTTTTCTTGTGAAAACCATTACTGCACCTGAAAAAGCACTTTAAGTTAGGTTTTGAAGAGCTGTGGTTTGTTATGGTGGATCAAGTTGTTTCTGTGATTGAAGCCCTAGGAGCTCAAGCTCTTTCTCCTCTCTCAAGCTGTAAGGCAGATTTAGGTCTGCTGGCAACCATTGTTTTGCAACAAGAAAAATTATTAGGGCTCTTCTGAGAGTTACAGCAAGGTAAGTAACCACAAATCATTAGCTAGACATTTTTCTTATAAAGACCCATCCTCAACTAAAAAATAGATTTGGCACCTTTCTTCCTAATTGTACCTTTGTCTGATAATTATGTTTAAATAAATCATTGTGGAGTTTTCCAGAGTTTACCTGCGCATCCCTTTAAGAGTTCCAAATATCCTTCTGGATGTGCTTATGCATCTTCACCTGTTAATGGCTCTAACTGGAGTGTGGGGATAGTTTGGCCTGGGACAGAGGAGCAGATGTGATAGCTGAGCTCTCCTCTAGGCACTGCTGGGCTACTGCCAAGCACTGCCTGGCATGAGGACCTTTTAAAGCTCACCCTCAAGACCCTTACAGACCAGACGGTTCAGCTTAGCAGAGGCAGGAAGAATTGCAGCCATTTCATGTGCCTTCATTGGGATTAACAGCTCTCATGGGTGTTCTGAGCAAGAAGAGCAATTCAGATTTCAGATGCATAAATTGCAAATCAGAGCAACCTCCCCACTGAAGATGAAGGGAGTACTTTGAAACCACATAGTGCTTGCTTAAGAGCTCAGCCCAGAGCTTGGCTTACTGCTGCAGAGAAAACAGATTTTTAAATTAGTTGGAAAGTTTTTTCACGTGGCAAGGTTAAAGCCCTAAGTTTGAGGGTGTGTAATAATTTACAGCGTATTCACAGCTGAAGCGACAGACACGGATGCTGAGAGGAAGTTAGCTTTAGCCAGGAAAGAATTCCCACTGCAGGGCCTGTTAGCTGACTAATTGAAAGGAATAAGATGAATGTGTCTTCACAAACAGTCTGTGAATCTGCTTGTAGATAGCGCCACACTTATAGACAGGAAGCAAAGAAGAAACTAACAGTTCTAGAAAATGTTACTAATTGTCATGGACTGTTGCTCAGCCAAGGCCATGTGAAATTCCTGAACATAGAGAAAAAGAATAAAGGCTTAATAGAATTATGAATAGTATTTTACTATATAAAAGAAAAAAAAAAAAAAAAAAGGAGGGGTGCACAGCAGAGGCAGACATAGAGTAGGTGATTTGGGAAGTCTGTACCTTCCAAGTACCTCAGCCAATGGGGAAAGGAAGAGGGTGATGCGTTTGGGAAATTAGGATAAAAAGGGGGCTGCATCCTCCAACCCCTTGGGAAATGTCCCACGGCCTCTTCCTTTATTCATATAAAATTACAGAGCTCCTCTGTCTCCTTTTTGGACATAAACCTCTGTGAATTATTCCACACAAAATGGTATTACATTTTTTATTTAAAAATATATAACTCTAAAACAAGATGTCTATTATTCTTTTATGCACTTAGGAGTTTCAAATGTGTTTATTTTCATGTAACAGTCTCTTCTTTATACTTACTGGTAACGCTATCTGTTGTGTAAGTCTGCAGAGAAACAAGTTGCTCATGTATTTAAAAAAGAACAAAGAGACCAGAAGTTACATACACAGGTGTGGTCTTTGAAGTGGAGAATAACAGCAAAGTAACACAAGATGACAGGAATATGTAAACAAAGATTAATTACCTCCAGACTAGAGGGATGGGGGAGAAGAATGCTAAGGTGGCCAAAGGTAACCTAAGACTAAGCACCAAGGTAAAAATCACCCCCGAGACATCTCACATGCTAATGTCAGACCACCCTGGTACAGTGAACCAGGCACTGACTGGAGCATGTGCAGAAAAGCACTGGTTAAGTTGACCAGTGAACAAGTTCTGTGTAATTTCTTTGTTGTAACTTATATAAAAGCCTGCAAATTCCCCAAAGAGAGGTGCCAGCTTAATGAATTATAGCCTAATTCTGGGCAGAAAGCATTAAAGGGCTCAGCTCTGGGTGCTCACTGGCTCCTGCACCAGGCACAGACATCAGCCCCAACTGAGGGACAACAAAGGTAGTTCATACAAAGCCATCATTCAGATCTAGAAATACACATCAAAAAAGAGGCAGAACAGACACCACCACAAGATTTCAGTACAACCAGGTAGTACATTTCCTTCTTTATAAGATAAACATAAGTCAGTTCTAACATCAACTTTTCATGGCCTTAAACTGCGAAAGCCACATTTAAATTTTAGTTTAAGTGATCCCGGGACACCTTGTACATTTTTAATTATGAAATGAAGATTTCCAAGTTCTTCACTGAAATCAAATCACCTTGGACTAAGGAGATGCTGTGAATCATTGGTACCAATACAGCATTTTGGGAGAGAATTTGAAAATAAATTATCCAAAAGGGGTTCAGCCAGGCACAAGGGAAAAATTTCAGGCTGTAATACAGTCAAACCACTAGAAATGGGAAAGTCAATTCTTAGTGGTACTAAAGGTACTGGCATGTAGCTGTGCTGCTTGGAGCAGCACCTTTGAACCCTGAGCTGCCTCAGCTAAGGCAGTGCTCAGCCATCATGCAACTACTGCTTTTTCTTGCAGGTTGCAATTTAATTGCACTCCCTGCTTAGCAGGGATGCTGTGAAGACAGATATCTATTTAAACACCTGGAAAAGGAAAAAGAAACAGCGTTCCTAAAGGAAGAAAATACTACTCCTGAAAAGAGATGTTACTTACTGCTGTGACATCTCTGAAGAACTGGGTGGGGTCTCCAAGCCCAGCCACAGACAGCAGAGGAGCACTGGCAGCTAATGCACCAGACACAACATTTGGGTATTTCATCCTCAGGTAAGCACTCAGCATTCCTCCATAGCTACCAAGGAGAGACAAGAGTTATTTCCTTTAAGACACCACTTACAATGTAATAACTCAGAAGTTCAGGCCAACATTTCCAGACTCACCTAACCCATGGAAACCCAAAGAAGCTCACGAATATCTGTGATGCCTCACGTTGTCATGCATGCTCTGTGATATGCATGATGCTCATGGGTATCTGTGATGATTTCTGCCTCATCCTCATGTTGATCCAGTTACGGCCAATGAGCAACACACAGTGCTCTTACTGGCCTTTCCTCAAATGCTTACACCAGCTCTGGTGGGAACACAGCAGCTCAGTTTGCTTCGGAAGACAAATATAAATCCTGTCTCAATATTTAACTTTGTACCTTCCTGAGCATGTCCTGACAGCTTCACACTAGAACAAAGCAGGGTTTGAGTGAAGCGCTCACTGTTCAAAAAGAGAAAACGTTGTACATTCTGCATACAGAATGACAAGAACTAGTTAGAACTACTCAGAACTTTGCCAGGCTTTCGGCAAAGGGTGTTCCTGAACATGCTAGAACAGGCAGCCCTCTCGACTCCTGGAAAGTGGAGACTATCCTCCCTGGGCACCCCAAATAACAGCTGTATAGCTGATCAGCACAGATACAAGGAAGGGGAAAAGTTAACACATGCCACAAGAAAAGTCAAAGCTACCTTGGTAGCTTCAGTGCCAGGGCCACAACCTACACGTGGAATAAGGGCTGCTAGATAGACCCAAGATGACAGAAGTCATTGATTTGCTGATGGTTGCAGAGTTCCTCTGAGGCCATTGGTGGGGGGGGGGAGGCAAATGAGATCCCCAAAACACAGGTTAAACCTGGTCTAACTCCAAGATTAAACGCACTCCATCTCCCTCCCCACCACCTTAAGTGGTTCAGTAAATACTGTTCCCACAACACCCATACGTAAAGCAACTTGCGTTTCTCTAGCCCTGGTCCTGGAGACAAGCATTACCAGAAACCTGCTTCAAGTAATTTCAGGTTAATTTGGCACAGTTATAAGCACCAGAAGTGGTCTGGTTTTTTTCTCCCAGGGAAATGCTCTGCTTCTCCAGCACTGCCATATTTCAGTGTTCTTCATTTGGGTTTAGTGTGTTCAGGACTGCTGCAGACTGAGCCCTCAATTATACACAGAGAGTTGCAGTCTAACATGCAGCCAGCTAGGTTTTGCTGAATTTCTCTCCCATCCTCCTATCCCAGGACAGCTTCTGGGCCTTCCTGCTGTAGCTACTGTCCTGATAGTCACAGTGTAAACCCTTGTGAGATCAACAGTTCAGTCACTGGACCGCAACCAAATGAAGTCTTCATGATAACTATCATGTCAAATGCTTTTCAGTTCACTGCAATTGAATTTGAAGCCCTGTACTTCTGGAAGACTTTTGAAGGGAAGCACCTCTCTACTACAAGAGAGGGGATCAATCAAGAAACAAGGACATCACACCCATGCAGCTGCAGCACAGTGAGCACTCTGACAAAGGACTGCTACAAGGAACCAAAGAGCAGCACAGCAGAATTATGAAAAGGCCTACAATGAAAATGGCTGGATGCTTTTAAAGAGGCCGTGTTTAATAAAAAGCTGTGTGGCCTCTTGAAAGAATATTTTACCAATTATTAGTTTCCCGTATTTCTCATGTAAAATGTTTTGATCCTACAGAAGGAATTTGTCATTTTTATAGAATCATGGAATATGCTGAGCTGAAAGAGACCCATATCACTGAGTCCAACTCCTCACCCTGTATGGGACACTCCAAGTATCCTGGCCTGTGCCCTGGAGTGCTGTCCAAACACTTCTTGAACTCAAACAGGCTTGGTGTAGGACCACTTCCCTGGTGAGCCTGTTTCAGTGCTCAACCACTCTCTGGGTGAAAAACATTTTCTTGGTATCCAATCTAAACCTCCCTTGACACAGACCCATGCTGTTTTGTGGAATTGCATTTTATTGAAATGGTATGCTCTGGCTTACCCCTGGAAAGTGTATGGTTTATCCCAAATCTGTAACCTCTCCTGCAGTATCCTGTGTCTGTAACTGTATGGGCTGCAGAATCTATCCACGCCCACTTTGAATCTCTCTGTTAAGGATGCAAACGGAGAGGGCTCATCCTCTTTGCCCTGAAGGCCTCCGGAGGCTTTGCTCCTCTCCCCTTCCCTCTCCCTCTCCTTCCCCCCTCTCCCTCAATGACCATGCTGCCTTCCTGGGGTCAAACTCCAAATAAATCCTCACTTCATCAGCACCTCACCAGCATCTGGAGTCTCCTTGCCTGCCTGTATGCAAATACCAACGAACTTAGAGCCCAGGGGGCTTCCGGGGAACCCTCCCCGGGGACCCCCTAAAATCTAAACTACAACACTGTTTCCTTGCGTCCTGTCACCGGTCATGAGTGAAGAGATGCGTGCTACCCCTCCACAGGATATTAAAGAGGGCAGTGAGGTCTTCCCTCAGTCTCATCCAGGCTGAACAAATCAAGTTATCTTAGTCATTCCTCATAACGCCTCCCCTTAAGACCCTTCCCCATCTTCATAGCCCTCCTTTGGACACTCTCTAATAGCTTAACGTCTTTTTTACATTGTGGTGCACAAAACGAGGTCAGGCCACCCCAGTGCAGAGCGCAGTGGGATAACTGGCACCCTGACTCTGCCACAGATGCTGGACCTGATGCCCTCAAGAATGCAGTTGTCCCTCCTGGCTGTCAGGGCACTATTGACTCAAATCCAGTATGTCTTTGGACCTCCAGTTCCCTTCCCACAGCTGCTTTCCAGCCTCTCATTACGCATTCTGTACACACAGCCAGTGTTGCCCCATCATAGGTGAAGAACCCAGCACTCACCATTGGGAAACTTCATAGGGTTGGTGATTGTCCATCTCTCTGACTTACTGAGGTCTCTCTGCAGGGCCTCCCAGCCTTCAAGGGAGTCAACATCTCTTCCCAGTTTTGTGTTGTTGGCAAACTGACTTAGTATTCCTTCAAGTCCTGCATCCAGGTCATTAACAAAGATGTAGAAGAGCAGAGGGCTAAGAATGGAGCCTTACAGAATCCCACTAGTGACTGGACACCAGCCAGGTGCTACCCCAGACAGTGTGCCAACAAGTGAGCCAGTTGCTCACCCATCATATGCTGGACATTTTGCCCAAAAAAGTCTTTGGGAGAGATTGCATCAAAAGGTTTGCTGAAGTCCAAAATAATGACATTTACTGGCTCTCCTAGACCAACCAGGTGGGTTACCCCATCGTAGAAAGAAATCAGGTTCAACATGGAGGACTTTCCTCTGATCGCCTGTGATCAATGACTGCATTGCCCTGCAGGCGGTTTTTCAATACCTCCCAGAATAGTATTTGCCATGATCTTCCCAGATTTTACTGGCACTGAAGTGAAACTGACAGGCCTGTCAGTGTCTGACCCCTTGCAGGGTCCTCCCTCTCGCCCTTCCTGAAAACTGGAACAATGTTCCCCAGCTTCCAGTCAGCTGAGATTTCTCTGGATTCCCAAAACTGCACAAAAATCATCAAGACAGGTTTTGCAAAGACATCAGCAGCTCTTTGAGGATTCTTAGTTGAATCCCAACAGGCCCCATAGACTTGTAGTGATCCAGATGGAGCAGGAGATCCTGCAGATGTTCAGGGTCAATAAGGAGTTGATTATTCTTGCATTCATGGTCCTCCAGCTCAAGGCACTGGGACCCCTTTGGTCTGTCAACCATGGTGAAAACAGAGGCAAAGAATGCAATACACACCTCTCCCTTGTTTCTGTCCCTATTTGTGAGGTGACCATCCTCATCCTGGAACAGGCCAATGTTATTTCTACATTGCCTTTCACAATTAATCTATTAAAAAAACCTTTTTAAATCATTCTACACAGTTTTGGCAGTTTCAACTCCAAATAAGTTTTAATCACATGATTTTTCTCCCTATAGTGGGGAGCAGTATCTCTGTATTCTTCTCATGTCACCTGACTTTGCTTCTACTGGGCATACAATCTCCTTTTTCACCTTATTTCCAAGAGAATATCCCTGTTCAGCCAAGATGGCTTTCTGCTTTGCCTGCCTGACTTTCAACATCCCATGCCCTTAACAGGTAATATTTAAAATGTAACCAACACTGATGGACCCCATCACCTACAAAAACATTTTCCCAGGGGACTTTACTCGATTCCCTGAGCAGCCTGAAGTCTGCTGAAGTCTCTCCTCATGGCCAGAGTTGAGGTTTTGCTGGCACGTCTCCTCCTGTCAGCAGAGATTTTAAACTCAATGGCTTCATGGTTGCTGTGGCCAAAACAGTTGCCAATCCCCACTCACTCACAAAATCACAAAATCCTCTCTGTTGACAAACAGTAGATCAAGAAGGGTATCTTTCCGATTCTGCTCCTTTAAGAGCTGTGCCATAAAGTTGTCATCTGGGTTTTTCAGGTAATCTTCTGACCTAGACTACTACCACCTGTGTGATCCTCCCAGTTGATTTCTGGCAATCTGAAGTGCCCCACAAGGACAAGGGAAGTTGACTTGAAAGCATCCTTAGCTCCTCAAAGAATAATTTGTTAGTGTCATCATCCTGTCTGGGAGATCCAAAGTAGACTCCCACAGTGACATTTGCATTATTTATTGGTCCCTCGATTCTTACCCAGAGGCTTTCAACTGTGCCTCTGTGAGCTCCAGACATTCTATCCCTTCCACTACATACAATGCCATCTCCTCATCTCTTCTGCCCTAATCTCTCCTGAAGAGCCTGTAAACATCCAACAGGGCACTCCAGTCACAGGACTTATCCTACCAGACTTCACTTTTGCTAATGATGCCAAATCTCTGGGCTTGGGCAAACGTTTTGAGCTCCTCATGTTTGTTCCTCATGCTGCATGTGTTACTGTAGAAACACTTCAGCTGAGGTTCACTGTAGCCAATACCTCCTGAAGCAGATTGAGGGACACCATTAGTGCTCGTTTCCTCAGATTTTGGCACACCATCACTGGCAAGCATCGTATTTTCCCTTTACCCTTTCCAAACTATTTTTTTCCTGCAGTTCTGCATGATTCCAACATTGAATAAGCTTAGTCAGAGGTGCTTCTCCAAAGCAACCACAAATGGAGGCTAATTCCTAATGGGAAAGCAGAGTGGGAGCTGGTGATGAGCTCATGGGAGCTGAGCACAGGCACATCTGCTCTCAAAAGGACAGCTTAAAACTCTGCATTGAGAACTTTCTTGAGAGCAAAAGAGATCTACAGCAGCATAACTCTGGCTGGGAAAGGATGCAGAGAAGGGAAGGAGCCCACACAACCCCTACCTGCCCCCAAAAGCGATGACAGGGCAATCCGCAGCACCAAACTGTTTCTTAAGCTCAGTAATGAGCACTGCATAGTCAGCAAGGGCTTGTTCCACGGTGAGCAGAGCAGTCTTCTTCAGCTGTGTTGACTCAAGTCCAAAGGGAAGAGACTTCCCATAATACCTCTGAAACGAAAGACATAATACTCTGGCAATGCCGGTCTAGGTCTTCTCTGCTTTCACGACAGAGCTGGGCTAAGTGTCCACTAATACAAAGAGATAACAGAGTATGAGGTGTCCTCTAGCTTGTCCATAACTGAGGAAGTGCCTTGTCTCCTACACCTGATACACAGACACCTTCAGGACAGATTGCGGAGTGGATGGCCAATACATGACAGCAGCTTCAGTGGGTGCCAAGTGGGTTCTCAGCATGTGTATCTCTCCTGAACTCCCCAGATACAAAAGGGAACAGGATAATCTCTTCATGCCTAAGACCATAGATAGTAGACTTAAGAGAGCAATGTGGGAAAGTTTGGCTTGGGATTTTGCAGGGTAGAGAGATTAAATATTATCCAAACAAAGTATCTCTCTATTCTAACATGGAGTTTAAGGCCTGTAGAAACTACTTACAGAAGTAAAGCATTCCTGGCATAGGCTGTACTGAAACAGCAGTCTGTATCCTGGAGTGCTGGAGAGCATAATAAAAAATTATTCAAATGCCATGATTATGTAAAGATCTGCTGTCATGGGGAGAAAGCTTATAACAGGTCCGACTCAGCTCCATGGCAAGAAATGGTGCCACTATTCCAGACCTGCAGAAAGCTGAATTTGGTAACGCTGAACAGAACACGACTCTAAAGGATGCATAATGACTAAAATACTCACATGTTCAGCAAAAATGACAAGTGCTTGCTGTTCCTCTGCTAATTCAAATATGAAGTCAGAGTTCTGAGCAAAAGTCCAGATGTCACCTTCATTGCCAGTATAGAAAAAGATAGGTCCAAATCCTTTCTTCCAGAACTTTGCTGAGGCAATTGAAAGAAAGAAATAAAAAAAAAAAAAACAAACCCAAACCCACTAAATACATGTAAGACCCCCCAAAAACACAACAAAAAATACGTGCATGAAATGAGTCAAATTTTGGTGACTTTGGGCAGGAGTTTAACAAGGAGGAACTCTGTGAACAGGCTGATTCCTGAGACCTGACCTGGGATACAAAAGTGTTAGAAAGGCCAGGCTCCAGAAATCTCTCATTTGGGTGGGAGTAAATAAGAGCTTCCTTAGGATCAGTACATGGCCTGAAAATGCCACTTCTGCCTTAAAAATACCTAAGATCTCAAGTTCTGCAAGTCCTTTTCAGACAGCTGCCCCTTGGAAGAGCGATTTCCCATTTCTATACCCTTTTTAGCTCAATTCACTCCAAAACCCTTGCATAGCTCAATTTTCACACATAACTGACATTAGGGAATTGCCTGCATCTTTCTGATGCTCCTGCTGTGATGTATAAAGTTGTAAATTACATATCATAGGACGGTTTGAGTTGGGGGGGACCTTTAAGACCACCCAGTTCAAGCCCCCTGCCATAGGCAGAGACACCTCCAACTAGACCACGTTGCTTCGAGCCCTGTGCAATGTGGCCTTGAACACTTCCAGCGATAGGGCAGCCACAGCTTCTCAGGGCAACCTGTGCTAGGGCCTCCCTACCCTTACAGGACAGAATTTCTTCTTTAGGTCCAATCCAAATTCACTGTCTGTCAACTTCAAAACATTGCCCCTGTCCTATCACTACTGGATTTGGTAAAAAAGCCACTCCCCCTTTTTTTCACAAACCTTATTTAAGTACTGAAAGGCCACAATAAGGTATGCCCAGAGGCTTCTCTTCTCCATGTTGAACAAACCCCCTCTCCAAGCCTGTCTCCAGAGCAGGGATGCTCTACTTGTCACAAGACAAGGGAAAGCTTCAGACAAGCCCTGCCTTAGGCTCAAATTTTGGCAACACTTCAAATTTAAGGAATCATTCTGGCTCACAGTTCTAATGACAGCATATCAGATCTACTTATAAAAATGACAAAAAAAAATACAAGAGATAACAGACAAAAGATCTTAATCAGAATTACTCACTACACAGTATAAAACTAAAGAATTACTAGTTGATAACAGCAAATCATAAAACAGTGCACAATATCAAGGTATCTATATTAAAACTAGCAAAAGAAATAGTATTGATTAGGAGTCAAATGTAATTTACCACCAAAATGGCGATAACATAGACAGATTCCTTCACTCAACCCCTGAGGAGTAACCGTGAAGCAGGTATCCCTGCTCATGGGAGAAACTCCATACATTTCCAGAAAAAATATATATTTTAGCAGATTTCTGCTTTGTGAAGCGGAATCTATAGCAGATTTCTGCTCTATGAAATTTTGGAGTGGCTTTTATAGTTGTAAAGTGAATGGCTATCAGTCAGGCAAAATCCAGCTTATCTTGTCACATCTCACTTCAACGGTAAGGTATCTATTGGCAGTTGGGAAATACCAGACCAGTGTTAATCCCATGGCCCAAAAACTCCCACAACAACACAGCTTGTCCTGTTTGAGTTATCTGACTGGCTAACAAACAACAGATAAGCTCTTGGGAGAGGGTGAAATGCTCCGCTATTCCATCTCTCAGATCATCTCTGGGGCTTCCTCTGGATTCACTCCAGCAGCCCCACACCCATCTTATGTTGAGGTCCCTGGGCCTGGAGGCAGTTCTACCCATGGGGTCTCACCTGAGCAGAGGGACAGAATGCCCCCACACACCTGCTGCCCACATTGTGGGGAAGAGCCCAGAATATGCTGATATATGTAATATATGTAACACATGTGCACGTACGTGTGTGTGTATATATATATGATGATGATATGAAGATGATGTGCTTCACCCTCAGATCACTTTATAACTGAAGGCAAATTGAGTCTGGCAGGACAAGCTGAGCCGTGATGCCAACACTGGCTTATCTAACAAATAGTTGCTCTAATGCTTGCTGACTTTAACAAACATTTGATTTTAGCTTAGGCATAAACTGCACAGGAATTAAGAGGGATAATAAATAGTTTTCTTCAATGACAAACCTCAGGCCGTCAGTTAAGTGTTGATTTCAACACACCATCCAAAGAGACCCTGCAGAGCAGCTGTCCCATGGATGTTGCTGTCACATGAGGCTGTTTCCATGAACAGAGAGGCCCAAATATAATTCCTGGCATTCTCAGCAGAGAACTGCCAAAGCCAGAGTTGGCTTGAAATGGGATTTGAAACCTCTCATTAGTGAAGCTGCTCCTCTTCATTAACAAAGACGCCAATGGACTCTCTATGCTGCATTTGCTTTGGGTATTGGGTAGGTAACTGGAGTGCTCAGTGTTCTCTTTCCTCTGGCTCTTCTGATACGCTTCTTGGCTCCTGGAGTAAACAATCATCACAGGAGCCAAAACCAAACCAGACGGGCTCCTCAGAAAGGTATCTATTTTTAGACTGAAATCCTGGGGAACTGCCAGCTAAACTCAAGAGTATCAGATTCCCTGTTGTGAAATTACTCTTCATTTTCTTGCTGATAAACTGAAAATTCTCATATTGCACAAAAAACAGTAGCGGGAAATGGAATTACAGGAATTTTGAGTAGGAAACTCTCTATAAATCAGCAGAATTGCAATGGTAATATTTAGCTCCTCACAAATATTATTCAGCTCTGCCCAGGACTCACAGATAAAACATAACATTTAAAAAGAACACAAATAGAAGTTGCACAATGCTTTAAACCCTGTAACCCACAACACACTGTGTTCAAAAAGGGCCACTTAATTAGTGAAATTGCAGCCTTGGTATGCTCTCAAAACTGTGACCATATCTTTGGGTTGAACTGATCCATGAATGTATGCCTGGTGAAACACACAACTTGGCGGAACAACAGGTGATGTGAAGGCAAGCTGCAGCATCTGAAGACCCCAATGCAGCTGGGAGGCAGCAGCAGATGGGCACCAAGCTGGGCAGGGCTCACATTTCTTGCTATTACCACCTCCACCTTTCCTCTCTCCCTGCAAATTGCTCCCCAATTCCTCTGTATAGGCAGGGCTGAAAAACATGTGACACTGGTTATGGAAATTGCTGTCTTTTTAGTTACATGCTATTTAGAAAGGCCTTTTCTCTTTTACCATCAGTGACACAAAAGGAAGATGCAGCTGGCTCCTTGCTGGCAGTGCTCATTGTTTGGCATGGATTAAGCACGATTTTAAATAATGCAAACCACTGACCCAAGAGTGGACTTTCACTCCTAAAAATGACTGGTACACAATACAACATTTCAGTCACTGTTTGTTTTTCCTCATGCATTCAGAGTACTGCATTATATGCGCTTGCAAGAGATACTGGCCCCACCTGAAGACACATGCATAGAGCCAGCTCTGGTGCAAGCCTAACACAGCTCTTGCTTCTAGTCTACTCTTGCTCCAGAGAAGCCAGTCCACACAATCCCCTCTGCACCACACAGCCAGAGCAGAAGGCACGGAGTGAATTCCAGATTGGTCTGTGTTGGAAAGGACCTTAAAGACCACCCAGTTCAAGCCCCCTGCCATGGGCAGAGACACCCACAACTAGACAGACCACGTTGCTTCAAGCCCTATGCAATGTGGCCTTGAACACTTCCAGGGATGGGGCAGCCACAGCTTCTCTGGGCAACCAGTCCCAGGGCCTCCCCCCCTCACAGGGAAGAATTCCTTCCTAACATGCAATCTAAGCCTACTCTGTTTCAATTTAAAGCCAGCCCCCTTGTCCTGTAAGTACATGCCATTGTAAAAAGTGGATGAAAAGGAGAGGAGGATATAGACAATGCTGGGGAATGTTTGGCTCGTATAGGGTTGGCCCTTTGCTAATACTGATTCTTGGCTGCCCAGTGCTCTAGCTTCTGCTTTACATCTCGGAACAGAGGCAGTTAAAGCTTAAGCAAAAAGGAATCCATCCCGAAGCCACAGCACCCACGGGACCTACCCGACACCAGGTACCGTTGCGGGAAGGTCTCGTTGCCGCAGGTCTCGAAGTTGAAGTGGTCCCTCACCTGCGGGAAGATCCGCTCCTCCAGGCCGGGCCGCACGACCCGGGCAGCTGGAGGGGGTGTCATCAGCACAGGGGAAACTGACAACAGGCGTTGTCACCCGGTACGCATAACCCAGCCTGCGAACCGGGGCTCGGCGAGCTCGGAGCGCCCTCCCGGTACTCCCCAGGTTGGCTGAGGGCTCCGGCCCAGCCAGGCCCGTTCGGGATCGTGTCCGGGGCCTGGAAACGCTGGTTGAGTGTCCCGTTCGTGGGGGGGGGGGGGGGGGGGGCGGGGCTCTGGCCAAGGAAGAAGGTCAGGCGGAGGGGTCCGACACGAGGAGCCGGGGGGACAGGCAGAAGGATCCGGTCCGAAACACCCACCGGGAGCGGCGCGGGCGGGCGGGAGCAGGAGCAGCGGCGGGAGCAGGAGCAGCGGCGGGAGCAGCAGTACCAACCCCATGGCAGCCGCCGCGCGCGTACCGGACAGCGAGCGCTCCCGCGGGGGCGCCAGTCACGTGACACAGCGCTTCGGCGTCACGTGGCAACCCAGCATCCTTTCACGTGACCCCGGGAACGCCACACGTGCCGCGCGTTCGTAATGGCGGCACCATGGTACAGCTTCCCCTGCTCATCGGGCTGGGCGGCTGCCTCCTGAGCCTCCTAGGGCTGCAGAGGGTCGTGCCACTGTGTACTGCAGAGGCTAAAAAGGCAGCAGATGTGGCGAGCTAGTTCTGTAATTTGCACCTCTGGCAAGAGTTACCTGGCCACTCCATCCTCTGCATGCTTAGGTCAGAGCTAGGAGAAGAGGGCACCCCCTCCCCCATCAGGTGTTTGTTGTGGTCCCTCCCAGGTGTGAAAAACGCGACTCACTCTTTAAAAGTTTTTAAAGGTTTAATAAGGGATAAAAGGGAAAATATCCAGGTCTGGGGAGCTTGGCTAAATGCCAGAAGCACACTATTAGCTTAAAACAATTTTCTTACATACTTTTTTTAGTACACTGGTTATATTCATATTCATAAGGTTATACATATTCAAACATTACTACTTCTTTTACTTGTTTTGGGAATTCTTCCAGCTTTGTTTGACTCTTGAGCCATCGTTCAATATGTAGATTTTATGGGGGAGAGTCATGTATGTTGTTTCCTTACAAAGTGTATGTCATTTCCTCACAACGTGTGTGCCACTTCCTCACAACAACAGACAGGGAATGCAGAGTCAGTAACAGGAGTTTTTCTACATCCTTTTCTCCATGTTATCTATGTGGTTCCTTCATAATTATCTAATCATACAGACAGTTTCAGCCATTTCTAAATTATTCTCACAGTTGTCAGCTAGTTACAAAATGAAAGCATCTCGCAAAAAGTTAACATGTTTTGGTAAAACCTAAACTAATACATATATTTATCACACTACTATTTATGTGCATACAAGAGCTGACAGATTATACTATATTGAAATAGCTAAAAAGGGTTACAAATAGCACTACATCAAAATTGTTGTGATTAATAGTAATATGCAAAAGTAAACACATAAGAGTAGAAGCCAATAATTCCACAGTTACTTATAACACAGGCACAGGTTTGTGCCATTGCATAAAAAGTAGAACCAGTGAGATGAGCCAGCTGTAAAGGAGATCTGCTTTTCTCCTGTCAAATTAATTTTCTGAGTGATTGTTCTTCAGGTCTGGCTCCCAAGAGAGTCTGTGCAGAGGTTTCTGCCAGCCCAGGAGGGCAGACAGGGACAGCTGAAGCAGGGAAAGGTAAGGCTGTGCCTTTAAGCAACAGCTGGATTTCTTCAGGGTTGCAGAATTGGTGTAGCCCAGGGGAACACTATGGGACAGATCTCTTGTTTTGATTCACTCCAACACTGAGCTAAGAGTCACCTCAGAGACTGACTCAATGAGGTGGTATTTGCTTTATTCGGCACCGGGTAAATGGGGAATCACACTTACACCCAGCGCTTTTACACAGCACAATATATGGCTAAATTTCATGCATATTCATTACATTCCTTGGGATAGGAGTGGTTATACAAATTACTTCTAAGATATCATTAATATCATTAGCATATGTGACCTGCAAGTGCAGTGTACTCTGGTGGTCACACTGAGGAAGGCTCTGAGTCTTCCTCAGGGGTTGTTCTGATGAAGGCTGGCAGTCTTCCTCACTTTGCACTTTTCATCTTTCTTTCTGAAGCATGGGTAGTCCTTCACTGGCTGGTTCAGTGTTTTCTGCTGACAGTAAGTTTTCTTCCTTTACCTTGACAAGGTGCATTCTGTTTCTCTTTATCTTGACAAGGCTAAGGTGCATCGTGCTTCTTAGGCTTGTGATTAGTATTTGCTGACTCTGAATAGTTAATTCGTACTTACATGACTTAACTATAGATCAGCTTCTTTCCATTTCAGTGAGATTATGATGTGAAAGGCTGCAATATCTGACTGAGGGAACCTTGCCATAGTCTTTGATTTGGCATGGTGGACATCAGAAGAAAGGTTTTACCTTGTCTTTTGCTGCTGCTGTCCCTGTAAAGTGCTGGGGGAATATTTCTGGGGCTGTGCTAGCTGCTGCCTTAAGCCAGAGCTCAGTATGATGGCACTGGGGGGACAGAGAAGCCATGTCCTTGTGGAGTGCAGGGAACTGGGAGTGGCACAGCCCTGAGCCTTGTGTGTGGGAGACATCAGGCAGGTTTGTGCCAGCCAGGTAGCCAAGTGGTAACATCAGTCCATATGCAAGCTTGTCAAAAGCTGCACAAAGTGGTGTTACAGCACCAGCCTCCCGATAAGATTCTTCAGGAGGTCACGTTTGGAGGCACTGTAACAATGACATGGCAGTTCACTGAGGAGCGATGTGGCTGCACTGCTCAGCAGGGCAAGCTGCTGCAGGAAGCTGGGGCTAGTCTGCACAGAGGCTGTCCAGCATGAGACTGGCTCTGTTGGCCACCCCTGCTCTCTGGACCAACACCGTGCAGAGGTGGCAGACTGTGACTCTGGACGCTGCAGCCTCAGGACGTGCTGTGGTCAATGCCCTAGGATGCACCAAATCTACCAGTGGCACTTGGTGGCAGGCTGCTGCCAGGACCTGCAGTACCATGCTGTAAGTTGTAGTGGGCACGTATTAAAGGGACTACCTGGCAGCTGTGTAGCCTGAGGAAAGTGTCAGTGAATGCTGCTCTGACCCCCAGAAATTAAACTTTCACCATTGGCTTTTCTTAACCTGAGCAGTCCATGCTCTTCTGGCAAGTGCCCATTGCATTGAATTTACTCTGAAAGCAATGCCTCCTGTGCTGTTTGGGAGTAAGATATGGTTGGGATGGCCCAACATGACATGAGAGATTCAGTGCAAACTGGCTGTTGTATTTTGCAGGACAATGGCAGATCCATCTCTGAGTAAGGTTCAGAGATACCAAAAGCTAGGAGTGATTTTTGTAAGTTAGAAAATGGGAACTTGAGAAGATATTGGGATACACAGGACAGAGGGTACTGTGGATTTAATTAACATAACCAGTTTGATAACCAAGATGCCTTGGCAAGAACAAACAGAGCTTTGAAGATTACAAGAAGATTGGATCAAGATTGGTGACAGGAAAAGAAGATTGAATCAACTTCTGCAAGCAAGAGATGTTATAAAATGTATAAGTTTGTCTGTGTGATGTTCAACCTAATCAGTGCAGTAAAAAATTTCAAGCCTTCCTAGAATAAGCATTTGGAAGTCATAGTAAAAATGGATTCTGATCACCAGTCAATCTTCCCCATCTCTCTCCGAGTCGTTGATAATTGGTGCTCCATGTGACAGGAGAAGAACCAGCTAGCTGACAGCAGTTGATGAGCCTCTGGAACTGATTTTGATGGTGAGAGAACAGCATTTGGGCCCACAATCGCCTGTACGCTGTGATGTGACAGATGAGCCAGGAACTAAAATATGGGACAGCATATGTCCGACAAGAGAGACGTAAATGAAACCCTGCTCACCCTTCTGAGCAAGCAGGGTTTCCCCATCCTAAAGAAGGACCTTAAGTCACTTCTACAAGGGGTGTCACACGTGTTTCCTTACAGCACCCCTTCTTCTGTCTTTACTCTCCACTACTGGGACAAGGTCAGCATAAAGCTCTACGACCTGGCTACACTGCCTGGCCATGAGCCAGAGCTGTGAATGCTTCCTGCTTAGAGGAAGCAGGAAGGTCATGGACACGGTTGAGGAGGAGGGAGGGAGTGGGCTGGCCTGTGAGGCTGCCACGGGACAGCCCCAGCGGCCGTGCCAGACCAAAACCTGCCTGTTATAGATACATATTATAAAGTTGGCTTTTTGCAAATATTAAAATGAATGCTATATGTATAATATTGGAAGGCTTTGCTGTATTAATGTAGTTCCGTTTATTTTCTGCTATTAACAGGACTTAGGTATGGTGATGTGACAAATTATATATATATATATTTCTTAGGCTATAGCATAATATTAAAATAGAAACGATGCGATGTAAGGTGCTTTTTAAAGCTAACTCAGAAGAATGGGAAAGATAATCAGGAAATTCCCCACATTCTTCGATTATCTGGATAAAAATAACAGCACAGACACCAGAACTCCAAAAGAAGAATTTATTGCCTGTGTTATCAGAAAGTGAGGTGGCAGGATGGAACCACCAGAAGAAATAAAACATATTCATAGAATGGGGGAAGGTCAGAGGTTAAAACCAACATCTACAAGGAATGTCTGAATAATGCATAGGAGTTTATGAATATGTGACAAACTGGTACATTTAAAGAAGTGTTTTCTGAGTTAGGATATGCTTTTGGTAGTATGCCAGGCACCCCAGCCGAGATCCTTTGTTTCATTTCTGCTTCCTAATTGTCTGATTTTTTATTAAACTTCTATTTTTAAAATTTACCAAGAAAGTAAACCTCATTTTTCACACTGCCCAGGTCTTCCTTCCCATCCGCTGTCCACACGCCCTGCCCGACGAGTGGCAGGGATAGAGCCCGGTTGCCACCTACAGTCCCACTGTTACACTGCCAGTGACCCCAGAGCCGCCAAATGCTTATCGCTTATGCAGTGGACACTGACTCTAGCAGTGATGGAGAGCCTTTTGACCTCGGCCCCAAAAAAGATCCGGACTTATTCCTTTCGGATACACATAACAATTTGTCCTAGGATGATTTTATGATGCTTGTATCCCCAATTGTCTGTTCTGTTTGTGTTGGATATTGTGTTCTGTGCCATTAAGACTGGTTCTGAGAGTGAAGCAGGGAGATCGAGAAGTGCCAAGTTTGTTTTGAGAAACAGCACTCCCTCCTCCATATTCTTCTCTGGACAGTGTCCATCTGAAGCAGAGACTGACAGCAGGACAGAGATCTCCTTTGCTTTTAATTAGCTTTGGCTAGCTGAAGCAGAGAAGTTCTCTGGACTCTTTTTTTCTCTTTTTCTTGTGACTGTTTAAACCTGTCCTGGACTCCAAAAAACCGAGAGAGACACCATGATCTTGCATTTGTGGCCCACTGGGGCCTGGACCTCGGCACTGAGCCAGCACCACAGGGACTGATAAGAGACTGAACGAGCTGAGCTACTGAAGGCAAGAACTTTCTCACTTTTGCCATCTCCAGTCTCTTCAGAGTGGTGAGAGGTTTTACTGTTTCATATTATTCATTCTTTATGCTTGTGGGCACTTTCTCTGTTAAATAAATAATTTTTTCCACTTTTCTCTGAGGAAGTTCTTTCCTGGACCAGTTGGGGGCGGGGCCGTTTGGGTTTGCTTCCCAGAGGGACCCTATTTGGGAGTTTTCTCCCAAATTTGCCCTAAACCTGACACAATTAGTTACAGATAAAAAAGAAAAGCCCTTAAGGACAGAAACTTTGCCCTTACTTTGCTAATCAGTGCTGCTCTAAGTTTTACCAGAATGGCCAGCCTTTACAGAGAAACTCATCTTGCAGTGCAGGATGACAACAAGTGCAGACACAAATCCCACAGCCAATGCAGCAGCTGATGCAGCAACCAGGAGCAACTTTCAGCTTTCAACTGGCCCAGCCCCCACCCACCAGACCTTCGCCGACCTATGTGCAGCAACTCCAAGAAGTGAAGGACTGGACATATCAACCAATAACACAGTAACATTGTCTAATTGCTCAGGTTTTTTGTCTCCCTAGAGGAATCTATGGACTCTTGGAACCCAGTTACCATGCCTTGCTCATAGGTCTTATTGATACTGGTACAGACAAGACTGTTATATCAAAAAGCTAACGGCCCAGTTATTGGCCATTAACAACTGTGTCTCAGGTGCTCTCAGGGCGTGGGTAGGAATAGTCAAAGCCTGTAGAGCTGACACTTAATGCAAATTGCTATAATCAAACCTTTTTTTGCTCTCTGTCCCTCTGGTTTTGTGTGTGAGGGGGAGGGATCTCTTGACACAGTGGAGTTTTAGAATTCAACGCATTTTTAGTGGGAGAAACAACTCTGGAGCAGTGGCTTACTGCTACTGAGAATAAGGATACATGATGATTTCCCAAATATTTTGGTATTTACTGAGAATTGTTTGTAATGCTCAGATCTTGCCTGTGAAACAACCAAAAACAAATGTCTGGGAAAGCCTTAGCCCTTGTCTCCAAAGCTGCAAGTCAGGCAAGGCTTTGAATAGCTTCTGAAAAGGTACAACAACATCCTCCTTGGAGGTATTTGGGGTGACGTATTGGAGTCCATTCAATCTCTTCCCAAAATCTTCACATTCAGACAAACATTCACATCTTACATGATGCACAAAAACTTTTTGCAGCAATTACCTGGGTGCGCTCCCTATTAGGAATCCCAAATATAGAGCTAAGTCCTTTGTTTCAACTGCTAAAGGGAGATTCAGACCTTTTATCACCCAGATGACTCAATTTACAAGTTCAGCAGGTGCTGCAAGGTGTATCTGATGCCTTAGCCAGCATGCTGCACGCTGGGCACCTGAGTTGCCTTTCCTTTTAATAATTTTGCATTCAGCAAAACAGGCCCACACTTTGATATTTCAATGGGACTCCAAGGCACCAGACCCTTTGCTTATCATTGAATGGATTATTTTACCACACCAAAATTACCACCATTATTTTACAGTGACCAAAACCATCAGTACCCAACATGAAATGATGGCCCAACTGTTTTTTAAAACCTAACAGAGATTCACTTCTCTTGCAGGAGTGGAATTTTCCATTGTTTTCCCGCCTCTTATCACCTTTTATTTAAATTGGCTATTTCAGGAGTCTGAGGCTATTCAAATGGCCTTTGCTGAATTCAGGACAAATCTCAATACATTCCCCAAAACATAAGCTTTTAACAACTTTATTTCAATTAATAGAAAAACCAAGGAGAAGTGAGATTCCTTTGCAAGCCTTAACAGTATTCAGAAATGGTTCTGGTTGCTCTCATAAATCAGTAAAGTATAGAGAGACCCTCCTTCTAGTGCCTAAAGATCAGATGTATCCACAGTTGAGAGATCCTCCCAAATTGTTGAACATTCTACTGTTTTCAGAGCTTTTCAAAAATTTTCTTTTCTTTTTAATCTAGTAACAGATTCAGCTTCTGTTGCAGGAATCGTGATGAGAGTTGAAAGATCAGCCCTGAAAGAGAGTGTAAACAAACTGCAAGCAGAGGATGGGTTTGATTGGCTGAATAAACATTAATTGGGGACTCAATGGGTAGATTAGAAATTTAGTTAAAATAGGCTTATATGTATTAGGCATTATATTATGTATTGTTATAATTATTCTGTGTATTTTACAGTGTGTAAAAAATTAATAAACTTAACAGAAACAGGGGAGATGTAGGAGATATTGGGGTACACAGGACAAAGGGTACTGTCAATTTAATTAGCATAACCAGATTGATAACCAAGATGTCTTGGCAAGAACAAACAGAACTTTGAAGATCACAAGAAGATTGGATCAAGATTGGTGACAGGAAAAGAAGATTGAATCAACTTCTGCAAGCAAGAGATGTAAAATGTATAAGTTTGTGTGATGTTCAACCTAATCAGAGTAGTAAAAAATTACAGGCTTTCCTACAATAGTATATAAGCTTTTGGAAATAACAGTAAAAATGGATCCTTATCACCAGTCAGTATTCCCCATCTCTCTCTCAATCGTAGATAGGAACTTGCCTGTTGGCAGGAGTGGCTGGGCTGGTGGTGACAGAGGGGCTGTCCCTGTTGGGAGTGGCTCTTTGGGCAGAACAGCCAGTAAGCATCATCTTATGTGGGCAGAAGTAAGGCCAGAATCTTCCTGCACATGCTACCCGTACCAGAGTGTGACAGGCCATCCTCCATACCACAGAAGAGCTTATCTGTAGCTGGTGTGTCAGCTCTGAACATCTCCCCTCCCTGTTAAGTGATGAGATGACTCAGGCCAGCTCTCTGACTAGTAATTGCCACAAGCTAGTGAGTTATTTCTCTCTCTGGTGCCAGGAGTAGAACTCATAATAAACAGGTGGGCATGAGAACAGATGTGGGGAGATAAGCTAGAAATTCCTGACTGAAAGACACTACTTTTACAACAATAAAGGCTACACAAATTTTCATGGAGGTAGAAGCCTCCTACATACCCCCTAGAAACGTGCAGGGACTTCTCCCTGGAGTTTGGACTCAGATTCCATGGTTACTTTCCTGGGAATGGAGAGGAAGAATTTGATATGTACTCCATCATCCATATGGTGGAAAATTACATTGAATCCTTATCTATACTGTCACAGCGGTGGGACACGGAGAAATGACATGACACTCATGGGTTTTTGCAGGACAGTTTAAATGGCATGCCTGGCTCTTATATAGGCTATTCAAAAGACTCCACATTCAAACCTGATTGGTTATGATTGGTTACCACCCAACTCACTGACCAATAGCTGCCTGCTTACATTTTTGTCAGGGATTAGCTCTCTAAATCTAAATATCTAAATCCCTCCTCCTTTCAGGCTCACAGACCAGCTGTTTCGCAGTCATTGTTCCCCCTTTTCTGTTTAAAATATAAAAGTGTTTATTATCTTTCTGTGGGGTCCTTTGCAGAAAGGACAACAAACACAGTACAAGGAGAATAAAATTCTTCACTACACTTGACTAGCCTAATATTTCTAGCTATTGGTGTGTCCCTTCAAAATTCTTGCTACCATGTCCAGGAGCTATCAAAGGTACAATGTTACTGGGTGGCATGCCACAGACTAATTACTTATCAAACCAGCTTAAAAACTATCAGAGGAAACAGTTAAAACCATCAGAGGTAGCATATCCTTTTGCCGGTAATGTCCTTGAAGTGTCCAATTCTTGAGGTCCAGTTGAAGTCACACGTGAGTTGTCATTCCAAAGGTTTCAGATTTTTATCCAGCTGGAGCAGAGGTTTGTTACCCGTTGAATATTGGCATCTGTGGAAATATATGCGTATCCGCTCTCCCAAGTGACAAGGTCCCTTACCAATACCTTAGGTTTAGGTAACTGCACATCTCTAGAGGACTGTAATGACAAATAAATAATTTAAGATGACAGGAATTTGAAGTTTTGTAATATTGTTAGATGATCTAAAGTGTACAGGGCTTTGGCTACCCTACTCTGTGGGGTCTCACCACATATCCCCCCTCTGTTTTCAAAGACATGTTTTACTTGTGTCAGCATGTTTGGTTGTGGTGAGTTGACCATAATAGCCTACAACCTTGTAAATAGGTTGTGTTTCTGAGATTAATACAGAACAAAATTTTGTTAATCAGTTTCACTGAGAAAAATTCAGTGGATTGTGGTACCTTGGACAATTATCCAAGAAGCCCTAAACTTACACCCAGAACGAATGCTGGCTGTCAGACTGGGGCACAAAAACTTTTAAAAGGATCACTGTGAATATGAACAAAATTATTATACACATCAGTGAAAGATGGGTCAGAGTTATTTAAAGGGTTTCAATGCATGTGCAGGCCTTGACCTGGTGAACACTAGTCAATCACAAGACATATTTGTCATTTTACTATGTAGTACTAATTAGATGTGTTTATATTAAGGCAAATAAGCTTTGTTTGCTGTGGTAGCTGAACAGGTTATCAGTATTCACCTCTGTTTTCAGTCATAACAACTATAACATGCGCATATTTTAACCTGTAAAATTCAGAAGGGTGTTTAGCATAATACGCACTTGTCTTGGGTTGTAATATATAACCAAAAGCATGAATTCTAGTCCCAATCTGTGGGTTTTTTTCTTTATCTCATAACTCCAGGGTGGAGTGGGAGGAGGCAGGTGCCTTCTGTTAATGGGCCTGTTGTTAAAACCAGGTGGAGCAATGTTCCTTATCTCTTCCCATCCTCGCTCCGCTCTGGGTGATATCTTATGTTAGTGGGCCATTAAAGCTCACCACATGACTTATAAAATTACATGACCCCATTGTGAGATGCTCCACCCAGTGGCAGGAGCCAAACATTTCTATCTGGATAAAAGCTGGGACTCAGACCAGCAGGCCAGCCTGTTTTTCTACTGGATTTCCCAGAGGAAGACCAGACCCATCTCGCCACCACTGCACCCTTCTACAGGATCATCTCTACTGCAGCAGAACCACATCTGTTACTCCAGGAGGATTTATTTGGACTGCTTCCAACACCCTGATCAACAGGCTGTCAGGTTGTATTCTGACTTTGTCAAGATTTGTAGGATTTTTGGATTTTTGTTTACTTGTGATTTTTTTGTACTACTACATTTGCATTTTTAATATTCCTAGTAAAGAACTGTTATTCCTATTCCCATATCTTTGCCTGAAAGCCCTTAATTGCAATATAATAGTAATTTGGAAGGAGGGGGTTTACATTCTTCATTCCAAGGGAAGCTCCAGATTTCCCTGGCAGATACCTGTCTTACCAAACCAAGACAGTTGTCGTCTGATTAGGGACGATGGTAGAACAATGACACAAAAGTCCAATCTTCTTCAGAGGGCATATAGCGAAGAGAGTGATATAGTGTGAGAGTTGGGGCCCGAGGGTCCCTGGTTTTGCCTCACGACCCTCGTCAAAGCCCCCTGTCAAGGAAGGGACTGTGTGCAAGGGGCTTGGGCCTAAGCCACAGTGCATGTGTACCAAGCATTGAACTGCATGTGTGTCCACCAGACTGGAGCTGGCTCCCATGGGAACTTGTACAAAGACAATGGACGGCTGGACAGCCTGTGCTTACGAGCGACCAGGCCCAGACCTGCTTGTCCCAGACCTGCCTGATCTGAACGGTTGCACCTGATTCCCAGAGCAACGGGGCTCCTCACAATGACTCTTGGGTGCTCCCCCCGTGTTGGCCAGGTGCCCCCCGCTTCTGAAATGACTATAAAAGCTTCCCCCTGTGACTCACACTTTGAGATCTCCCCACGGACAGAAGACAGATCCATTGGCCAGACGCCACGCCACAAGGACGTCTCTGCCCTTGGTAGCTGTATCCCCCTGCCCCCCTTTCCTCTCTCTGTATCCTATTTTTCCTTTCTCATTCCCTCTATCGCAAGTGTTGTTGGCACTCAATAAAGGTGCATTTGTTGTATGATTAAACTATTGTCCCCTTGAGTACTTTTTGCACTCTGAGATCACACGAACCTATCACGATTCCTGCTTGGATCATGACAGTTTGTTAGAAACACACTCTTTTTATACAGCACTTTGGTACAATAAATATGATTGGTCATTTAGAGCCTACAGCTTTTTGTAAACATCTTTGCCAGTAAACGAGTTGGGAAAACACCAGGTTTCCCAAAGAGAATATCTACAAGGATTGTTTGGATTCCTCCTTATGATTTCCCAGGCCAGACTGAGAGAATTATGTACTTGGCTTTCCCACAGGCTCAAGCTAATGCCTGAAGCCTGAAAGCCACTTATTTGACCACTGTCAGTTCCCACACGAGACAGCACTTATCTTATTATAAACAGTAAATCAACAGAGCCAACAAAACAATAAGTGCTACCAAACAAAATTTCTTACAACTGCCTATATGTTTACCATCCCCCAGGGTTTGCCATAGCTGGGGAGCCCCTTTTCCTAGCAAGGACTTGAAAAGACTTTTCTGGAGAAGTCTCCAAGCTTACCTTGAAAAGGGGTTCAGCTTTTAGGACAGAAACACCTGAGTTTGATGGCGTTCTTCCCTGCCATCAGGGCATGGTTTGGCCAGAGCCAAGGTCCTGGTGGAGAGGGTTTCCCTGCTATACCTTAAAAAACCCCTCAATTAATATCTGTTGAAAAGGGTCCCCAACATAAACCACAATAATCAAAGGAATGATCCCCAATGAACATCAAATGATATCTTATGGCTGGATCCCTGTTGTGCCAGGCATTGACCTTAAAGACCTTAAAACTTAGTTAAAAAAAAGGCTTAAGAGACAAGGTCACGTTTAGATTTTGATTTCTATGTTGTTGTATGTTACTAATTTTTGCAAATGCATCATCACTATACTTAACAACATCCGTCTTTGTAATCTGCAGTTGACATGATTTTACACCAATTCCAAAAGGGCACCCTTAAAAACCTTAAGCTTATTTTAAAGTGGGTAAATATTAAAACTACTTAGCATAATTAAACACCATAATCGCCAGCAGTTATTTTTGTGCATGGCCAAAGGCTGCAAGATGACTTCATGTTTAATAAAGCAGACTTTTATTAGAGTTGTGTAGGTCATAATCAAGTTTAGGTAGTTTTGTTAATTCAGAGTCCACAGCAATATCAAAGAAGACTTGGAAGATATCAGCAACCTTGTCCCAGTGCCAGGGCAGCTACTTGGGACCCCCCCAGGATGGTGGCTCTCAGTGCAGCCATGGTTGGTTCAGTGATTTCAGGGGTAACACAGTGGTCTTGCTTAATTTTAATAATTTGTGTCTGGGTAAGCAATAGGTAACTCGCCCTGTATAGTTATGCAAAGCAATTTGTAGTGGTATGCTATTTGCAAAGCACCATTCAAAATATTCTTGTACAGGTCTCTACCATTTAACTGTAAACACTTTGGATGGTGTTTGATAATTAACTGTGCAATTAGTTTAAAAATAGTAGATGCTGTCCTTTTAGGTTAGTAGGGCAAAAAGATCCATTTAATAATGTGCAGTGGGTTAGACCACTGTGTGTTCCATTGACCAAATATTCCTGCAGGATGCAAGTCAACAATGATAATAAACACTGTAATACAAACTTCAAGACATATCTGGTAAACTTGCCTGTTCATTATGGCCTGCTCTATTGTTTCAAGAGCGGTTTTCGCTTCTGGAGTTAATTCTTTTGGACAGTTTATCTCAGGGTCATTTTCAAAAATATTGAACAGAGCTGATAACTGTGAAGTAGTTAACATTAAATAGGGTCTTACTCCATCTATGATACCCCAAAATTTTTGTGCATATTTCTATAAAAGTTTTTGTGCATATAATTCCTTGAGGTATTGCTTTAAGTATGAGTACCTGTGGGTTAAAACAGACACATTTGCAATTTTCATCAGGGCTCATATTCTCAAGTCAGCATGTGTGGGAATGGTATCCAATAGGAGTGGTGATGGAGCCAGTACCAGTAGTGTGGAGAAGGCTTCCTCTTGGAGGTCGGCAGAAGGGCAGTGACACGGGTTCCCTCTGTGGGAGTCTCGCATATCCATCAGTGATATGGGTTCCTCCAGCTGTTAAAGCCTTGCCTGCAGGCACGGCGGGGTTGCAGTGGCGATGGCAGCGGGATTCGGCAGCCTGCTGCTGGCACTTGCAGGTTCAGGAGCTGCTTGAATTCTGGGTTCTGGCGCGCTTCCAGATTCCTGCAGCCAAGGTGAGGGGAGTCCTGGGAGCTGTGGTAGGGGCACTCCCAACCGCCGTGCAGGTGCCTTTGATGCCGGTGGCTCAGCAGTCGCTTTGGGGGCTGTGCAGATACATTCGGCACAGGTGGAGGCACCAGCTCAAGGGCTGCTGGCTTCTCTTCTGGCTTCCAGCACCACGATGCTTCTGGGTTCCGCGGGGGGCACAGTGCTGCTGCAAGTGGGCGTGTGTGCTGGTTTAGTACGGAAGTGATTTTTTTCAAGGAAGTTATAGCAAAACCAGTCAGTGACTAGGTTTGAATATTGACATCTGCTGTAGCCACTAGAAAGATGATACGCCTCTGTGAAAACACAGGTTAAAAATCAGAGCACTCCTGGGAAAAATCCTTTTTCTTCTGGCCTCAGAACAAGTAACAGGGGCTGGTGGGGCTGGCCCCATTCTGCCACGTGGCCCCCTGGGCCTGGTGCAGCCAGCCAGGTCCTGATGCTAGATTGAGCCTGATGGCTCCTGAGCAGGGGGAGGGGAGGAGAGCATGCCCTGTCCCAGCAAGATCGGGCCTGAGTGGCTGCTAATATCTGCTGCTAAAGCCGTGACCTGGGAGGCATGGCAGGGCTGGGCCCTTCCCCCAGCCGTGTCAGAGATCATGCAGCTGAGACCAGGGGTGGCTCTGCAGCTATGTAGAGTGGCCCGATTTTACCACCTTTGGCCACTGCCTGGGAGAATCGTCATGCCTTCTGCAGGCTGGTAATTCTTTCCCTGCACAGATGAAACTTGCAAAGCTCTAACCTTTCTCTGAATGAGAGAAAAGCCAGAGTGGGGACATGTAAAGAGACAATATGAAGATATCAAAGTCAGTGATAGATGGAAGTGACATCTTAGATGGAAGGGATGAGAAGATGCCTCGGTAGGCTGAAAGTCTTTTGTGAGATATGGTAATAGACTGTAATATGTTAGAATATCCCTTTAAATCGTAGAAAAAATATGCACTGGGGAGATGATGAGAGTATTCAGATTGTAGATATAAGCAAAGGCGTTTGTGATGGCCTAAGTAGATATGGAAGTAGCTGTGATCTTACGAGAAGCTTGAACAGAGAGAGAGAGAGATGAGATGAAGATGAGGATCTGGCCCTATAAAGAGAAAAGCTCTCTGTTCCTAGAGATGAAGAAAAACCTTTGCTTTTGGAACCATTCATCTTTAAAATGATACCCCATGACTATGCGTGACCTATGTTGCAGTGGGAGGCTGTGTAATATGGGAGGGACTTCACAACTACCAATTTTCCAGGTGGCTGCTATCGTGAGAGTTAAAAGTCACAAGCAAACTGTTCTTTCTTGTGGAAAGATGCATGGTAAAGAGACCAAAAGAGACTTCTCTCTTTAAATGAACCAATGAAAGACTGTAAGTGGAAAAAACTAACCTAGGGTTCCAAGTTTTGTCTTTATATGTTGTCTGTGAGAAAGAAAGGAAGCTGTTGGGAGAGAGGAGAAGTGTTTTGAAGGTTTTATTCTGATTCTTATTAATTTTTTTCTCTTGTAATTTTGTTAATAGACCTGTCTTTATACTCTTAAGTTTTGAGTCTGTTTTGCCCTCCTCCTAATCCTGTCTCAAAGCAGAAAAAGAGTAATACTAGTAGACACTCAGAGCACTGCACATAATTCAGAAAACAGAAATTGGTGAATGTGAAACCACTACAGCATGTCAAGTGAAGGCCGGGCTATTGGCAGGGCTCCAGGACTGTACCAATCAGCTGGAGGCGGAGGAGGGCTGAGTGCTTCCATGGCAACGTGGGTCATGGAGGAAATGGTGAATGGGTTTGGCAGGCATGGCAGGGGCAATGTCGACCACTGTGCTGGCACTACAGGGGTTAACAGGCCCTAGCAGCCGGGCAGTCACCATGTGGGCTATGCAAATGCACCCAGCGCCCCTGGGGAGGGGGCTCTGGTCCCGTTAGTGTGGCATGCTGGCACTGTGGGGCTGGGGAGCCAGAACAACGGCTGCTCCCCCCACATGCCCAGCATGGCATCCTCTCCCCCATGGCCTCCCACGCTCCACCTTTTCGGGATGTTTCAGCAGGCTGCATCCACAGCACACGGGCTCTGCCATCTTGGGTGACTCCTGCGCCATGTGGCGTCCACCATCCTGGGGTTTCTCGCGCACTTGCACCACATGCTCTCCACCATTTTGAGCAGCTGGCACAGGCATCTTAGCAGCCACTTTCATGTTTCAGCTTTTATCAATTTTAACATATCCACCACTGTCCTCCAGGTAGGTAAAACACTCCTAGCAATTTCATCGCCTCTGGAGGCAGAGTCAAAGATCAATTTGAGAGAAATGAGTTAAAAATTAATGTTACAAAGATATGTTCAAGTGTGTTAACAGTTATACCTACCCAATTGTAGTTACCTTGCTCAGTTATGAGTTCTGTTCTGTAACTCCTGTTCCATGTATTCCCAGTCTCTCCGCCCTTTCCACCCCTGCTGTGTACTGCCTCCGCTGCTCCTCACCTGCCAGTCAAGCAAGCACCGCCCTCAACGCTACCTCTGCTGCTCCACCGGGCTCCGCCTCTATCTAAATGCTGCTGACTCCGCCTCCGATGTAAAAGACTCCAAGGCTCCCAGAATGCATTTCAAAACCCGGAAGTCCAGCTAGGGCGAATAGCCCTTTAGAGCCACTGACCAACGCTAAACTGGAGCCTACAAGAGACACTATTAAACTTAGCAACCGTCCAGCTAACAGCCAGAGCCTCGAACATTCTCGCCCTCACCGAAGAGCACTCTTGGAGAGGTGACACCCCTAAACACGATGAGCCACAGTAGGCATTCTGAAGAACACCTGCGAGGACAGATGCCCTGGCTCTGCAGCATCAGCAGCAGGACCCACCATCTCCTTCTCTTCGGCAGTGCTGTCCGTGGGAGCAGCTGCAGTGTGCGCAGCCCCTCGAGCCCCATCCCTCAAAAGAGTTGATTCAATAAAGGCATTTATACTGGAGCAGAAGGTCTCCTAGCCCTATTTCTTACAAATTGGCTGACTTGCTCCCAGATTTTAACAGTAAAGGCAGCATTTGTGGTGATTTGTACACCTTGGCTCTTGCAAAACTGTAATGAAATCTCTAGAGCCTCTTTGTCGTGCTCAACCCCTTTTACTTAAGATCAAAGTCCAAATATTCACTATAGCTCAATCTTCTGCAAAAATGGTACTGTAAGCCACTGTTCCCAGCAGTGGCTTACCCTTTTTATGTCCTCTTTTAGACGGTCACAGGTCTCTGGCTTTTTCTTTCACACAGCTCTCTAGGCAGTATTTTTCTCACAGCTCTGGCTGCTTCTTTTGCAGCTCTGGCTGCAGTAGCTCTCCAGCTGATAGCTCTATGGCTTTTTCTTTCACACAGCTCTCTGGGCTGTCTTTTCCTCACAGTTCCTGGCTGTTCCTCTCTGGTGCTCTATCTCCTTTGTATTCTCATGTCTTAGTTAACGTCATCACGTTGGGGTCACTATATGTTGCAGTGGTGGGAGACGGAGAAATGACACAACACTCCAAGGTTCATGCAGCAGAGAGAGTTTGAATGGTGAGACTGGCTCTTATATAGGCTATTCAAAGACTCTGCATTCAAACCTGATTGGTTATGATTGGTTACCACCCAGCTCACTAACCAATAGATGCCTGCTTATGTTTTCATCAGGGATTGGCTCTCTGTAACTAAATCCCGCCTCCTTTCAGGCTTACAGACCAGCTGTTTCACCATCATAGATACTATTTCTTCACTAGCTGTAACATAGGTATCTTTACCATCCACTGTATTTTATCTATAGTAGTTCTTTTATTTCTGTGTAGTAAGTAGTCTGTTTAAAGTCTCATCAGTATCCTTCACAAACAATACCTAAACATTGAAGGTTTTTGTGTAGTAAGAGGAAAAGCTAGAGGTGAGCAGAGAAAGGAGATTTAGCATTTTTAGCTAGTTTAAAGCTGAGTATGTCAGCACCTGCTCATACATCTCTGCAAAAGAGTCTCTGGTAGTTCCTTGGGCCTCTGAGAAGCTACTCCTGGAAGACAGCATCAGCAGCTGATGGCTGAGGTACAACTGAATGCTCTGGGATGTTGCTCCTGGTTAGGGCATGTGAATCTGATTTGGAATAGAGAAAAACAAGATAGAGCTCCTGGAGAGGGAAAAGTGACTCTGGGGCTTTCAGTGTGCACTTCTCTGCTTGGACACACTCTTTCTTGTGTAACTGAAAAGGAGTAAACTGAGACAGGACCTAGTGAGTGGGGAGATGCAAACACTCAGGTTTATTTCTTAGCACACTGTTGACTTGCTGTGGTGGGCTGAGTGACCTCCTCACTTCTCTCACCCACAAGGCTTGGGTTCCATCTTGTAGGGCTGGAATGGTGCATATCTTCCTGCATATCTGTGCAATATATACTGAAATAAACCCGAGACCATTAGGAACATACCACAAAGAAATACTCTATATCCAGTGTCTCCATCTATCCCTGTAGCAAAGAGTTAGGACTCATCTCTCCTGTGTCAGCTGTGACAAGGAGTCCAGCAGCACAAGCACAGGAAGAAGAGACACAGTTCTACTAATAGTCAAATACAAAATGTGAACCAGATGAGATGTTCCACCTACCAACAGATAGCCTACCCTGAAATGCTATTGGAAACAAGATGAAATGGGAGGTACTGGCACTGTAGATGATGACCACATGTGCAAGGCTTGACTTGGAACTGCTGTAATGTCTTGGTACCACACATGCTGCTGAACAGACTGTTTTGCATACAGCTCTTGGTCAACAGTTCATGAGATCTAGAAACATGCCCTGGAAGAGTGGCTAAAGCTGGCTCTGGGCCCAGCTGCCTCTGTGTCCTGGTGGGAAGTGCTGAGCAGCTCTGCTCTGGTTCCAGGAGTTGAGGTTCCACCTGAGGACCTGGAACATTCAGAGAAGGAAGGGAGAAACTGGTAGTGCTGACAGCCCTATTCTGGAAATTCAGTCTTTTCCATCCTGTTCTACATTGTGCCTCCATTACAGCCTGCAGGGAAAGTGGGACAGGTCAGGAATTCAGTGCCTTTCAGGTGGCTCCTGGGTCCAACAAAGAAGCTGCATGCATATTGGAGTCTTCATATACATGGATTAGACTGAAAATTACCAGTAATTACCATTTAGGGTAATAATATCAGAGAGCTTTACTGAGGTTCCCTGGCCCTACCCCTCACTTGTTCTTTAAATCAAAGGAATGCACTTTTCAGAAAAAGGTGCTTGGGTTCAGTCAGCATCAGTGGGGCTGCTGGAAGTAGTCAAGATAAGAGTAAGAGTCATGGTGAGAATAAGCACCAGGATCTGTGCTTACAGGAGCTCAAACCAGCACCAGTATCTTCTGGCTTCAAAAATCCTACTCTAGCCAGAAAGCACAATATGTAATATCCTTCCTGGTCCATTTTTGTCCCCAAACAACATTATATTTTGTGTCTTCTCTTGGTTGGTGAGTTGGAGCTTCTTGGAGCTAGTCAGGTACCCTGTCACCATGTTAAACTGGCCTGAACTTCATTTCTGTTTGCTTATAGGAGTAGTGGTATTCTTTGCCTGTCTTCCAGTTGATGCCATCAGCATAGCTCCCATGCGCACCCATCCAGTACATCCCATTCAGGTTGGAGTAATGGCAGTCATTGTACCACCATGCTCCCTTGTATTCTGTGGCACAGTTAAAGGAGCTCATGTCATTGTCCTGATCTGCTGTTGAAAATGGCATGTCCCTGTGGTACGATAAAGAGTCTCCTGCAGAGAGCAAACATTCACAGTTACTGCAGTATGGATCACAAATGGGATGCTGATGTGTCTGTGCACCCTTGCTGGGCACCAGTGGCCCTTGCCAGGTGCAAGCAGGTTGTGTAAATCCTGCTGCTTTCTTGCTCAGGTTGCCCAGGTTTCTTCCCTGTCTTGGACAAAAAAAGTATCCTGAGCTCTGTTAAAATGCATGGAGAATTTATCTACGCCTGTGAATCAAATGGGCCAGATTCTCTTCACAGTTACACAGGTGTCACTTCTCTTGCAATGCTCACGTTCTCTGCAGACACACTGAGATCCGAATTGCCAGACAAGGCTGCAGTGTACAAAAGCCAAATAAACCCAGAGCACTGCTTTCTCATGTGTTGGTTTCACTCATTCCTGAATGATGGATATTCAATTTTGAAGATTTGTTTACTTTTTTTAAAAAAACCCAAAACATTGTGTATTAAGAGGATGGAGTGCTGATGCCACAAGTGTTGAACAGCACTCCAGCCCTGGAAGTGCCAAATCTCATGGGCAAATGTCCCCTGCCAGTGTAACCAAAAGCAGAACTTGACCTAGCTGCTGCGGAGCTGTTGGGAAGATCAATTGAACTGGGTGCTGCTCAGGACCATTGGGTGCTGCTGTTAAACCATAGGACTGGGCTTGTAGGTAATGCTCTGAGTCACATTTCTTTGGGTGATGGGTGTCCTCCTCCATCCCTGTACTCAGAGGTCACTCATTACCTGAGGTACCATGGCCAGTTTTTAAAAATTGATTCAAAATGTAGCTGATACAAGGAGTGTTCATGGCCCATTTCTGCATAGAAGCTGAACATTTCTGAAATGCTCTAGGAAACAGACTTTCCCAGTGAGCTGCCTCAAACTTACCAGCGTTTCCACCAAGGAAGTCTCCTAGAACCAGTCTGTATTTCTCTAACTCTCCTAAAACTCTGAATGAAGCATATTTGGCAAAATAGTAGTTGTTCTCAAAGTCTCTCAGGTCAATGCGGAGTTCACAGGGTCCTAGAAGAGAAGATGGACAGGACGGGTGCAGGGTGGATGGTGGTTATGTCACTGTATTTCATGGTGGAGGGTTTAAGGAGCTGTGAGCTAACTTGAGAGGAGCTGCTTGTGAGATTTTGATTTATTTAGAATTCCTGCACAGCCTCTTATACCTTAAATGGTTTTCTAGAGAAGCACCTTTTCAGGTATGATATTGGGCGGTCATAGGCTAGAGTCCTGCACACAGCTGTAAATCCAAGGTTGTGTGTGGACCGGATGATGCCATCACAACCAGTCCAAGTAGGAAGATCTATTGACCTGTCTCCAGGGTAGATCACACAGGCAGCTTATTCTCTTCCCTGACTTCTAGTTTTGTATTTTTTTTTTTTTTTTTTAGAGTGTAATTTCCTGTAAGCAATGGGCTGCAAAAGCTTGCATCCTGTTTGGGATTAACAGTAGGGGTCCAAGATGAATATGAGGAGCTCAGAGGTCTACAATGACCCAGTGTGATACAGGGGTTGGATTCTCATGTCCCCAGCCCGGGACAGAGGCAGACCTTACCCAGAGAGGTGAGGAAGTGGATGTTGTCATTCCCCATCCAGAACTCCGTCAGCTGGTTGCCAAAACCTCGCTTGTATGAATCCCAGTCTCGCAAGAAGTTCACTGATCCATCCCAGCGTCTCTGGAAAACCTGAAAGACACCCTCAGCCCCACCAGCCCATGCCTCACTCAAAAGCATCAACAGTGCCTGGAGCACATGGCCACCATGGTAAATGCTTCCCCTGTATCAGGACACTCCAGTGCATTTTTGGGGAGCAAACCCCACAAGAAACCCCCTCTCAAGGATTTCCTCCACATGCCTTTGGAAATGAGGAGGAAATGATTTGCTAATTTAAGCAGGGAGTGGGTCTGTGGCACTCAGCCTGCTTCCAGAGACAAGACTTGGGGGAATCCCCTGCATCCAGAAGGATTCACTCTGGCTTGTGGAGATGAACCTCAGCTGTGGTGTTTCTATTTTTGAGCCATCCTTTGCAGCCTTGGCAAGAATCACAGTAGGAACATGTAAACCTCCCTCTCCTCATCCTACTCACAATCCATCCCCCACCATCTGTGTCCATGTCGCAGAAAACGGTGGTGGCATTGCAGTCTTGGGGGTAGATTGTGTACCAGCCACTCAAAACCTTCCCTTTGGCCAACAGTTCTTGGCAGTTCCCAGCTTCTGTGCAAATCAAAGAGATCGAGTGGAAAGAGTTATAATGTGTTTACTGATCCAGGGAGCACATCAGTCTTGAGCCTTTGAAGCCTTCAGCACCCAGCTAGCTCTTTGTACTGCAGAATCCTAATGTAGAGTTGCTGTGAACCAAACCCTGCCATGGTTTCTGAGCCCATATGTTGCGGAGAAGATGGGCACCTTCTAAGAAAGAGATGTCTAAGGTGTTGAGACTCCTCTCATCTGCAATGACTTTTGGGGGTCTAAATGACGGAGATACTCTTTAAAGGATGACAAACTCATGATTCAGGAATTTGTCCCAGCTCCAGGATGTATGCAGGGCACAGAGAGTGTGTGGGTAGTTGACAGCAAAGGAGTTAGTGACACAGAGAGACAGCTCCCTGTGATGCAGTGAACAGTGTTCTGCTCATCCTCCATGGACTGAATCATAGAATCACACACAGTTTGGATTGGAAGGAACCTTAAAGCTCATCTCATTCCACCCTCTGCCATGGGCAGAGACACCTCCTACTAGACGAAGTTGCTCCAAGCTCCATCCAAATCTGCCCTTGGACACTTCCAGGGATGGGCAGCCGCAGCTTCTCTAGCCAACCTGAGCCAGGGTCTTACCAACCTCTGAGTAAAGAATCATCTCCTAATATTTAATCTAAATATTTCCTCTTTTAGCTTTTAGTAAATTGTTCCCCAGTGTCCTGTCCCTGCCCATGTAAAAAAATCACTCTCCAGCTTTTTTATAAGCACTCCCTAAATACTGGAAGGCCATACTGATATCTCCTCATGACACACAATGCTTTTGAATATGTATATTTATATATATGTATACATACATATACATATCTCAGGTGTAATTTTTTCCCTTCCAGAAACCATACCTGCTGACAGAAGTTCAGATTCACAAGTGACTGAATGGTCCCTATCAGACATCCCAGCCTACAGCTGCATCAGTAGCTGTTGTAGGGAAAGCCTGGGGAGATGATCAGAGACAGTGGTGCTGGTGATGCAGGTGTTCCAGTGTGCCGGGTGTGATAGATGGATACCAGGCTGTCTTGTGATCTCCCTGGAAGGGAGGTGGTCCTGGACTTGGCCTTTTCCTTTTCTTTCCTTTTCTATTAGTCAAAACCTTTACATGCCCAGAGAACTGTCTGGGTCAGCAAGGGACCAGTTCAGTAGCATCCCAGCTTTGATCTGTCTGAGCCTTTGCATGTTATTGTGGCCCTACAGTACCCAGCTGTAGCCAGAGCAGGTTGTAGCTCTCTTTGAACTTTTGCTTGTGGAGACAGATGGGGCAACCAAAAATTGTTTATTTTTCTCCTTTTCTTCCAATGAATAATTTAATCTGAGCACTATCACACACATGAACTCCACAAGTACTAAAGGTGTCACTGCAAGTGCAGGAGTATAACTGCCTTTGAAGTAGCCACATATCCATACAGTGGACATGTAGTGATTTCATCTTAGAAATCAGGACACCAACTCTCTGAAAAAATCAGACCTTCTCCAGGACACACAGAGTACAGGACATCTAAGTAGTACTCAGAGGACATGACTTTCTCAGCATGGCTGGAGTACACAGTAAACCCAGAGAAGCTGCATGTGTCTGTGGGAAGCAAAGATAACAGTGATGTTTTCTTATTCCATCCTTCAGTTGACTCTGAACTTGTTTCTATTCCTATCCTGTCCTGACTTCTAGTGCAGGTAGTCCACCACCATCCACTCTGCAAAGCTGACCAGTGTTGTGAAGACAAAACTCACCCCATATTTCTGGAAATCCAGGTTCTCCTTTTGTTCCTGTTGGACAAACAACACCATCAATTGCTCTCTACCTTCCACACCCAGCACTCCCCTTCCCCAGTACTTGAGATTTGCCAAGACAAATCCTGCTGCTCTGGAGACCTGTGATGTTAGAGGAAGTGCTTGGCTCATCTGCACCAACCAAATTAAAGGCATAGAGAAACCAGGCCAGAAGAGTAGCTCAGTATAAGCTGTCCTGGCTGCTACCAGGCCCCCAGAGGAGACCCACCAGCCTATCTGCATAGACCCAGGAAAACACAGAGGGTGGCAAGTGGGAAGCCAAGTCACAAACCCCAGTAATTACAGCAATGACACCCAGCTGCTTTAGACACTGGGAAGAGCTCTCCATTGTAGTAGGCAAGGACAGGCACCGCAGAAGATTTCAGAATGTAACAGAAAGGCAGCTGGGACTCTTCTTCTCCTTCATCTACAGAGATAAGCAAAAAAGTCCCTCTAAAGTATGCAACTCTTCCTAACTTCAGTAGTTTTCTATCCCCTTTACTAACTACTAGACTCACCGTCCCTTTGTGACGTAGCGAAACCCCTTCAAGTATTTAACTCCAAGATACAAGCTAATAAATTGCCATTTTGACCCTCCACCATATTAGTGTCAGTGTTTGTCTATAGCCCGAGTGGCTGGGGCGAAGCTCAGCCACCGTGCTGTCCTTTGAGACCAAGTCACCCGCCTCCTAACTGAAAGCCACAATCTGGTGCTGAAACCCGGGAAGAAACAATCAAGGAATCAAAGTTTGCCTAGACAAAGAACAGCAGCCAGAGTGGCAGGTACCGACTTCGGCAAGAGAGACGTTCCCTAGACCCGCGAGAGCCATGAAAGCCGTCGCGAAGGTCGTGAGTCTGATTCATAAGCAGTAGAAAATTAAGTGCAAGCTCAGAGATTTTCACCTTGCTATAGCAAGATTATTAAAACTTAGGGTAATTAATCGACCAGTAGAAATCCTCCATTCAGAGGTGTGAGAGAAATGCACGATAGCCCTAGCTGAAGACGCAAAAGCCTCAAGGCATGAAGTAAAGTTGAACAGGCCCTGCGCAAGGTGCTTGAAGAACAAGAGACTAGAGTGCCGCGCGTGTGTTTACTAGCTACGCCCAAACTAGAAATAAGAGCAACAATGCAAACCGCCTCTGAAGGCAGTCTGCCCGAAGGCGGAGAGCAAGAGCCAGTCGCGCTTCCCCCCCGCCCCCCGAGCCCGAGTTCAAACCCCCCAGTGCCACCAAAAAATCCCCCAACTCTCCCACCAGAACTGCCAGGTTCCCACCCCCCCGCAGAACCTCCCCAAGAACCCACAAGTCCCCCATCAGTCCCTTCACCGCCAGACAGCGATTTGGTGCTAGAAAGGCAGCAGCGCGCGCAAGTTTTCTAGAGAGAGCTGGCAGAAAAAGCCAGAGACGCTAAAAACGCGGCTTTAGAAGAGGTGCGACCGGTGCCGCCGCCACCGTACGCGCCTAAACATAGCGCCGAGCTCCGAAGGGAGGGGCGAGGTGCGGCTATCCTCAGCAAGACGAGCCCAGAGCAGCGGGTGTTTGCTGAGGCGCATGTGCAAGAAAAAAACGGAGAAGAGGGAGAAGAGCGCACTATCAGTCAAGAGCCGCGAGCTCCTGCCGACGCGTAAGTGCAGCAAAGAGAGAAAGAGTGCACGCTCAAAGCGGTGCCACGGCTCTCCACGAACGCGTATGCACGAGAGAGCAGCAGAGAGCGCCCGCTCAGCCCAGAACAGCGGGCTTTTGCAAACGCACGTGCGCAAGAGAGCAGCAGAGAGCGCATGCCCAATCGAGAGCCGCGCTCAATACTGCTTCCATCTAAAAGAGAGACCTCCCCCTGCGAGAAGCAGGACAAGCCCAAGGAGCGAGAGCAGCACCACCCCCGGAGAGAGGGGCAGGACCAGAGCCTCACAAAACAGCACCGCAGCCCAGAAGTGTGCTTGCATTCAACTTCCGATTCTGAGTCCAGCAACAGCAGCTCCAGCAGTTCAAGAGAGCTGACAAAAGCTGGCTAAGACTCAGAAACAGAAAAGAAAAAGCCGATGCAGTTTAAAGCAAAGTTAAATAAAGCCTCAGCCTACACCGAAAAAGAGTTGAAATATGAATCTAACCCAAACCTAACTGATTCCTGCTAGCTTTGCTACGATGTTAAACCTCCTTTCTATGAAGGAGTTGCTTTAAACATCCCCTTTAGTTACTCCACAGCCGATGTCCCTCACCAGTACAAGTAAAACACTCCCCACAAAAAAATCACCCTGAGTCAAGTCACAAGCCAAAGCAAATGCTTTAGCAATGCCACCTTAGCAAAGCAAAAAAGAAATGTTTGCACCAAAGTTGTCAAGCCCGACAAAAAAATCAACGAATGATCCCATCTGCATCCGAGATGTAAGTTTGTCAGCAGTCTAGAGTAAGTCTTTGTGTGTCCCTTGACAAATTCGATGACTCTGACGATTTTTGTATCCAAGTTCTAATTGTTCCTAGAGTCTTGTACCACTCAGACAAAGAGGTGTACCGCCTTTTTAAAGAAGCCGGCAAGCTCCACAAAAGAAATATAATAACAAGTGTAACGATCACAATGCTGCTAGGCCTAAGAGTAGCCAGCACAGCCACAAGTGTCTCAGCCCTCGCGACCCAACACCAAAGACTTTCTCAACTGCAAATGACCATCAATAGACTTACAGAAGATCGAGAAATCCATCTCCTTTCTAGAGAAATCAGTTTCCTCACTCTCAGAAGTTGTTTTGCAGAACAGGCAAAGACTAGACCTCCTATTCATGCAACAAGAAAGCTTGTGTTCCACCCTGAAAGAAGAATGCTGTTTTTATACTGATCACACAAGAATCGTTAGAGACTCCATAGCAGAGCTCTGAGATAGATTAGCCCAGAAAAAGAGACAGAAAAGCCCAACAAAGTTAGTTTGAGTCCTAGTTCAACCAATCACCATAGCTCACCACCCTAATTTCCACCCTAATAAGTCCACTGCAATGCTGCTTTTAGCTCTCACCTTTAGACCACGCCTGCTAAACAAGCTAGTCTCATTTGTTCAGACCCGCTTAGAACAAACAAACATTCTGTTCACAGCCCACCAACAAATGCTGTAAACCAAACTGTGAACACTGCCAGTTGCAAAGTTTTCCTAATTTACCTTACAAAACCCACCCAAGTTTACCAAACCCTTTTCTCTTATTAAGTTACTGCTTTGTACCTTATTTTAGTACCTAAGATTATGATTGCCTCATTTATCGTGAAGAAAGAAGAGAGATGTAGTAGGCAAGGACAGGCGCCGCAGAAGATTTCAGAATGTAACAGAAAGGCAGCTGGGAATCTTCCTCCCCCTCATCCACAGAGATAAGCAAAAAAGTCCCTCTAAAGTATGCAACTCCTCCTAACTTCAGTAGTTTTCCATCCCCTTTACTAACTACTAGACCCACCATCCCTTTGTGATGTAGTGAAACCCCTTCAAGTATTTAACTCCAAGATACAAGCTAATAAAACACCATTTTGACCCTCCACCATATTAGTGTCAGCGTTTGTCTATAGCCCGAGCGGCTGGGGCGAAGCTCAGCCACCGTGCTGTCCTTTAAGAGACCAGGTCGCCAGCCTTCTAACTGAAAGCCACACTCCATGTTGACCAGGAGGTACGTGGAGTGGCCACTGGAGGGGATGCACTATATCCATATCTATATCTACATCTGTATCTATATATATATTTATGCACAATGAGCAGCAGCCTTGCCTCTCTTGGCCCACTGGATCTTAGAATGATCTATTTCTTGCTGGCATCTGTTTTAGGACTTAGAGGTCCAAATGGCGAGACTGACACAAGACATGCCCCTGTTGGACCTGACTGCTCTGCCTGCTGCTGCCCAGCCCATGGAGCTGTGTATCAACAATTTGTGCCAGTGAGTCCCATTGGGCTGGGACACATGGGATAGGAGTGGGTGAGTGTGAGAAGGAGGACAAAATGCACCTTGGAAACCCAGAGTTACAAGTCCTGTTAGGGGAATGGCTGCTGCTGGCACAGGATTTTAGCTAGTGGTTTAGGAGCAGTAGTGACAATTGGAGCACTAGAACCATCTGCCAGGCCAGCAGTGTTGGACCCAGTGATTGCCAGCCAAACTCCAGAGAGGGAAGCCACAGTGCAGATTCTGCTCATGATGGGTGCCTGTGGCCCTTACATGCAGGATGATGGCACAAGGGTAAAAACCCATGTTTCCCTAATACCTTATTGCTAGGGCTGGTAGAGATGTTCCTCTGGCACTAGCAGTAACTGAATTTCATTTGAGCCTCTGCATTTTGCCATAGCACGGGAATATTTAAGACCTCTGACCAAATCTGGCTGACTCCTCAGCCCTGTGGCTTCTACAGCTGATGGTGCCAGGCGGCAGCACCAGCTGCCAGGCAACACCTGTTGCTGAACATCTTGTTTGGGAGCAGGACTACCCACAGCACCTGGGCCAGGGCAGAGCCTATGATGAAGTATAACTGTCACCAAACAGCCCCGCCCAGTTTTTATATCTGCTCCCATCTGGTGTGTTGTACCAGAACAGCATGAGGTGGAGGTTTACAAAGTAGCTGGCATGATAAATTCGGCTCAGCATGATTTTTACCTTTCAGTCCTGGGAAGCCAGGCTCTCCAGCTGCTCCTACAAAACAGAAGAGGAAAATGATCATCACAGATTATCCAATGCAAATGAATTACTCTGCCTCCACAAATGGCTGCACCAACTCCTCCATATGTCCCGAACGTACAGGAGAGACTTTCAAGAGGGGCAAAGCTACAGTGCTCAGCTGAGTGTCCTAGGTGGTGCTGCTACCTCTGCCTCGCTGGTCTATTGATCAGCAGTATCTCTCAGGAACAGCAGGAAGAGCAGGCTACAGAGGAGAGAGAACCGCTGCGCCGTCTCTTGGGATGTATGGGGGATTCACAGTTCCATTTCAGTGAGTTTTTGTAGGGGCTTTCTGTTTACAGTCAGGCACTTTTTAGATTTCAATCAACAGGACTTGTCAGGGTTTTTCAGTGGGTTTGTCCATCTCCTGCTGGCATTTCAGTTCAAGTCTTGAGTGCTTTTGACCAGGAAATAGCTTGATATTCAGCATGGAGAATGGATGTCTTCTCTGCTAGTCAGTTCACTGCTGCTCACTTCTTACTGTTCCCTTTTGCTGGCAGCTGGATTCTTTAGAAGAGACACTTTTCCAGTGTTTGCAGCACATGTCCTGCTGAAAGTCCTAAGCAAGCCTGGGTGGTGAAAGCCAGTTTCTCAACAGACATCATCCTCTCCAAATGTTCATCCCATTACAAAGGAAACCTCATCATGTGCCATTGTTTGATCCTGTTCTTGTGGTCAAGTGGGCACTGCACACTGAGACAAAGGCTGGAGGCTGCTGAAAGCAGTGATGTGCTTAGGCCTGAGCAGCAGGTCTCAGCCAGAGTTGACTTATAAGATGGATCCTGGGCATTGTGTGACTAACACCAGCAGTTTTATTTACCTAAAAACAGATGACAATAGATGTGTAGCAGGAGCATGATGTGTTATGGAATGAAGGTTGAGCTATCCCAAACTGAGCCTCAGATTTGGGCCCGCAAGGCCTCAGATTTGGGCTTGCGTAGTAGTAGATAAACTTGTGGTGCAGTTAGAAATTAAGTTAAGGTGTATGCATGCTTTAGCTAGAACAGTTAGAATAGAAACACGGTGGCTGCCTTAAGCTAAGATTGTTTGCATTCTTTCTCATGCTGAATGCCAATAGAAATGCACCTGCAACTGTAAACTATCTGACACTGTATAAAACCAGGCATTTCGGGAATAAAGGGGATAATGTATGTTTTAACCACACTGGTCGTATCGTATGTTGCTTTGTTCCAGCCCCATATAGAGACCCTGGCTTCACTTAGGCTAGCTGTTTATAACCTCCTGTAGCTATGTGGAAGAAATGTGTCATTTTAAGAAACTTTTCCAACTGACGTGAATAGAGGCTTGTTTGTAGGATATTTTAGGGGAAAACCCTCCCATTCAAAGCCTGGGCTCTGACCAAGCACTGGCCCTGGCTAAGCAGGAGGCATGCCATCAAATCCAGGTCTTTCAGTGCTAAAAATATAATCAAGTCATTTGACTTGCTGATTTGGGCCTATAAACAGTGAACTCCCTTTCAGGGCAAATCCAGAGGCATCCTCTACAGGTGGACACACCATGTAGGATTTTTCCAATTGCCAGGAAGGGTTCTCCAGGTCTTCACTGCGAAATGGATCTCCCCAGCAACTCTAAACTCTGGATGACAGTAAAGTATTTAGGCAATTGGTGATTTATCTTTCTCCATCACTATCCTACCTCTAGTATAGTAATGATTAGATGCATTACCTTGCTAATTTTTTGCTTGTTGCCAAAGCCAAGCATGTAGTTTTACTGAATGTATTATTTTACTTTTGTATTGCCTTTATATTCACAGTAAAATAAGACAATTCTTTCCATTTGTGTCTGTGTTCTCTTAATCACCCCTGTCAATTGGCAGAATTAACACTCAGCATAGTGTCTCTGCATCAGGCTGCTGGGCTGAAGGTCCACAGAGAGCTCCAAAGCTCCTCAGAACTGGGGGTCATTTGGGTAGGCTTGTAGTGTTGGAGGCAGGCTACGGAAGGAGTGGGGAATGGGGAGAGGTCTGAATTTAGGGTCAGTGGGAAATTTTGAGAAGAGTGCTATCTTCTATGTTGTAGTCCCACTCAAGGACACTGTTTCTAGTGCTCACTCCATGCAAGAGCCATACTCCCAAATCAGGCTTTTCCTATGCTACTTCAGCAACATTTCTTAGCCTATGGCCAGCCCTGCTGTTCATCTCTGTACACCCACCAATGCATGTCCTGAGCTTGTGGGTATTTACGGATTAGAGCTGCATATGTTACACATTACCTTTTTCACCAGGTGGTCCTGCTTTCCCAGGAAATCCCTGGTCTCCCATTTCTCCTGTGAAGAGACTCGTTTTTAGTGGGCATGTTACACACTGACCAGAGGGGGGAGTCACAGAAGCCTGGGCAACTGGGCCTTAGCTTTCCCAGAAACAAGAGAGCCAAGTGAATCAGATTCAGTCTTGCAACATAGTTTACTCCTTTACCTTACTCCTTTTTTTTCTATTGAAGCCTTACTACACTTGTATTGCCATTTAAAATCTTAATTTGCAGTTCACATATGAATTCTTATGAGCTTTGATACATCGTGGAGCCAATCCATGGATTTTGCTGTGGTGAATCATTTTGCTCAGCTGATGTGATTCACCTTCTCTGAGCTGGCTATGAAAACTCTGAAGGACCCCCATCTCCTTGCTGCCTGGAATAGGAGTTACCTGTATATTTCCAACACTGTTCCGCAGAAAACAGGCTGGAGCATCTCAGCCTCCCTCCCACCCAGATTGTTCAATAGAGACACAGAAAATAAATGGATTCTTTTCTTTCTTTTCTTTTTTAGAAGAAATTAATGAAACACTTCACACCCCAAGATCATTTCAGGTTTGTGACAGGACTCAAGGAAGAAACAGGTCACTCCATATGTACCAGCATATGTCTAATTGGGGGGTTTTCCACTCCAGTTCTCCAGTTCCTCAAAGCAGCCAGTGCCAGGCCAGCTACTGCTCCACCCTCAGTTTGCTTCCCCTACCCAAAGCAACAAAACCACCTCATATCACAATGCTCATCACTGGCTTTGGGGGTCTCACCTTTTGTTCCTGGGAGGCCTGGTTCTCCTTTTGGGCCAGAGATACCTGGGATCCCTGGACATCCTTGAAGAATGGCGAGTCGGTCAGCATCACCCAGTCCCACTATTTTCACCTCTGAGAAATGAAGACAGTCTTTGTGGAGATTATTAGGGCTCTGAAATATCTTGGAGAGGAAACCAAATCCTTTGAAGTTGAGGAACAGCGCAATCAAAAGCAATGAGTATGGAACTTTCAGGGTGTTGTATGGATTGACAGATGGTGTTGAGGATCTCACATATTAGAGGAGCCAGACTCTGCATCTCTCTGGCTTCAGGGGAGTTCAGTGGGAGAGAAGGCTGATATATATGACATTGCATGCATGTCAAATATACTGTAGTTAATAAAACAAAAGCTGAGAGGTGCCCCAAAGGGGTATTGATAGCAGAGTAAGTGCTACTGACTGATCGGTAGACAGTAAGGGTAAGGGTTCTTCTGAATTACCTCATGACAGGCCTGTTTGAAATTTCCCTATGGCCTTCCTGAGGAATTCAGCCAGAATACTGTGCTGTGCAACATCCCCAGGCTGATCCTTTGTATTGCTTTGTGTTCTTTGGTAACTGCACCAAGGCCCTACTAACAAAAAACCCCAACCAGGGGGGAGAAACTTACCAGAGACTATCTGTTCCCAGAGACCCTACTGGTGAGGGAACGATGTTACATCGCTGGTTGGAGCCAGCAGCTGTCTTAAGCAGCTGCCGAGACTTTAGCCTCCCCCTTACTCTCCTCCCACTGGCAGATAAATTTTAAAAAGCATAGAAGGAAAAAAAAAATCGTATGCTACTTCTCCCCCTCTCCCCTCCCTTCCCAACCTCCTTCTCTTTTCAGGGAAGATGAAACAGGCTGTCTCAGTGAGATGGTAGTAAGATTTGTGCTCTACTCACCTGAGCAGGTGTCCTCAGCATCACAAATAGCCATTCTTAGGCTGAGCAGTACCAAGAGAGCTGGGGCTGCTGTCCCCATGGCCAGTGCTGCTCTCTGCAAAGCTCCCCTCAGCCAGCTCCTGGATGCTGTGGTCAGCACTGTCACATCCAAGCATTTTATGTCTAACAAACAGCCTCAGTGTAAGCTCCACCTCTGCACTTGCCCACTGGCTGCTTTCAGGTTTGAGACCTGGCTGGGTCTCAAGCTGTTTCACAGATAAGCTGCTTTCCAAAGGTCTGATCAGAAAGTTCTTGCCTGGCTGCCCCAGCCTGCCTCACCTCTGTCTTCTGCAAGTTTTGGATGTCTTTCCCTTCTAATATTGTGTTTCTAGACAAAATGAACCAGCAAAACCATATTTACCTAAGTGTAGACAGGTCCCGTCATCCTGCCTGCTAGTAGCCCTTTATGAAGAACACACCTTACTGTGTAGATGGGGAAATTGAGGCACTGGGAGTAAAAAGCCCAAGGTCAGCTGAGGCCAGTGGCAGAGAGAGGCTACACAGCCTGGCCCACACTCCAGTGCTCTTCCTGCCTGGCAGTCCAGCGCCACTTCTTAGCCCTTCAGGCTTCCATTTGTACATGATTCATAAATGACAGAGTTCAAACTCAGGCAAGGGTAGGTAGACAGAGCATGTTTGATTTCCCCCTCAACCCCCAAACTGTTCATTGTACTAGTGAGCTGGATTTCTGTTTTCTCTCACCGTGTGCTTTGCTTAATTGTGGCAGTGTTACTAGAGGTCCAATCTGCTTCATCAAGTCTGAACCCCATGTTATTTTCAGACCCAGAGCCTGTAAAGTTTATGAATTTTAGCAGGGGGCAGAACTTAAGCTTTTCCTCCTTATTGTTGCATCCCAGTTCAGAGGAGACTGATATCCTGGGGAAAATCTCCAAGAAATCAGAGGCAGAACACAGCTCCCCCTCAGGCACTTCTACCATAAGGTACCTCTAACAACTCAGCTTCCAATGATACATGACAGTTTAATGTTAAACCAATGGAAGAAGGTGAGGGAGAGGTAAGTATTTGATTGTCACTTAAACTCTGTGTCCCCCATGTAGCCCAGACATACGCTCATACACTGTCCTGATTTGAAAGACAGGTATCTGTTAGGAAGGGGGCAGGACCTCCCTAGAGAGGGAGAATTTGAGTCCCCTCCCTCCAAATTATTCTAATTTAGAAAATTAAAGGGGCTTTCAGACAGAGGTATGGGGATAGGAATAACAGTTCCTTACTGTATATATGACAAAACAACAAACAAACAACAACTACAGCATTAGTAATAAACAGAACCATGAACCTTGAGGGCTTTCTTTCACAAAAAGCCCGGGGCAGTTTGATCTCGGTGCCCCTGCAGGACTCCAAGAGGCTGAGCTGGAACCATGGAAAGTCCTGGGCTGGTGGATGAGATGAGGAGCTCTGTGCTGGCAGCTGGAATGGCAGGGGGTGTCCCGGCAGGGCTTGGCAGTGCAGGGCTACAGAGCAGCAGGAGAGCCTCAAAACTCTGAAGAAGCAGCGGCGGTGGGAGGAGGGCTGGAGAAAATGAGCTCAGGATTCCCGGGTACACAAGCAGATGATGGTAGATTTCCCAGGATGAGGCAGAGGGATGGCCATGAACTCTTCCTTCAGCAAGAGGCAGCTTGACTGTCTTCCCCGATGCTGAGAGCAAGAGTGAGCCCCCCTCCCCCAGCTCTGTCTTTTTACTTTTCCCAAAGCTCGCTTTATCTCTCCCCTCTGAAGGACACTCCGAGAGACTTAAAAACAATAGGTGTGGCCTTGTGCTGCCATGTCCTTCAACTACTCTCTTTGTTCTGGCTAAGTACTGTCATTAGTGTTTCTTAGAAACTTATGGGAAAAAATTCTGTAAGTGAAAAAGAGGCAAATCTAACCCCCAACATACACATACTCTTATTCACATATGTAATAATATAAAATAATAAAGCAGTAGATGTTGCAGTCATTTTAATTCCTAAGAAACAATTCTGGCAGGGAAATGCACATCTCACTTTTCTTCTCCCATCTGGAAAAATTGCACGAAAATCAGAGGAAATGTGACAAGATGGGCTACATTCAAGTTTGGGGTTTGCTTTACATGGGAAAAAGTATCTTGCTTGTGGCAACAGATGTGTTGCAGTTCTTGAGGCAAAATGAGATCAGGTCCTTTCTTCCTTCAGGAGGAAGCCTCCCAGAAGGAAAAAGGATTGGCAGGTGCCAAGGAGGGAGAGATTCATGCAAGGCAGCTCTAGGGTGACTGGGAACTGTGCACCTCTCTTTTCTCATCTGTACAGCCTGTGCTGTCCATCTGCAATGGCCTGGTGTCTGGACCACCGGGCAGGTGGAGATGATGTAGAGCCAGGCCCCTGTACTAGAAGCCTTCTCCTGCCAAGAGCCTCTGCTCTCTTTGTGGAAGCAGCTGCAATACCTTATTTCAACTGAAGGCAAAATCTCCTGCCTTCATCTGTTTCTCTTTTGTAAATTACTCCAAAAAGCAAAGGCTTTGCAGATCACCCCATAGTTACAGTCTCTCTCGGACTCCATGCTAGATCTGTTCTGACAGATCTAAAAATTAATAAAAAGGGTTTGCTGAGCTTTTTCCAGGTACCCCATTAGCGGGATCCAGCTCAGGGTTGGGCTGAGAATGCATGTTTTGGAGGCAGCAGTGATGTATGTGCCCAGCACTGATGCATCCCCCCACAGTGTTTTCAGCTGTGGGCTCTATACAGCCTGGGGGACATCAGTATCTCCCCACTTTCATCTGGGAAAGCAGCAGTGTCCTTGTTGATCAGCTTTTAAGAGCAGGGAGGAAACTGTCAATAAACAAGCTTAGTCCAAAGTCCAAAGTAGGTCAGACTCCCAAGGGTAAATTTTTAAATCGGTGCAGAGATCAATATGTCCTTAATTACTTTTCCTCATAACAGCACCCAGTTAAGGTTGCAGAGTGTTGATTAGGCTTGAAAGTATACAAAGATTTTACATCAAAGAACATCCTGACTTCAGTAAATCTTGACATATTCCATATTTTGCAACACCACCAAAAAACGAACCTGATTTTGAAAATATGCTGTCCTATTTCCAAAACATTTAATTTTTTTTTTCCTCAGTGTTGCCATTTTGTAGGAAACTTCAGAACACATAAGTTTCAAAATAAAAATTATTGAAATTCAGCTTCCTGGGGATGCTTCAAGGTAGTTCAAGATAAGGTTACTCTCAGCTTCTTTTCTAAACCTACCCATTCATCACATAAGCAACATCCAGCTACACTGTGATATGTAATATGTGGCTTGAAGAGTAGCTGATTAGCACTGAGATGCTATGAACCAAGACATACACCTTTTCAAAACCACTCACCTTTGATTCCCATGAGCTGGGTTTCTCCCTCTCATAACATAAGGTTCCTGAGCTCTAACATGCAACTTTACTAGCAAGCCATGTGCATGTAGTAATTTCTCTTCTAAACCAGCCTTTCCCTCAACTTCAGTGTAACCCCAACTCACCCAAAGGCCTTGCAATATAACAAACTGGGTCCATTCACCTTCTGCTTTGAGCTTAGGGTGTAGGTTTTAGTCTACTCCCAACTCCCTTTTTTGATGATCCTTGCCTGATCCCTTGCTTTCCCATTGGTACCATACCTCACTCTTGACTTAGCTTAGGCAGCTCAGAGACAATGATACCTACTTTGCCAGCTAAGACCTGGACTTCAGGTCTCCAGAGCCACTTTCCAGATTTCTTCTAGAAGGAGGAGAGCACCCGCTCATTTCTTTTTTTCACAGAGGAATCCTATCAAAAACAACTGCAAAAGTATATAATCTCCTATCTTCCTTGTTTTAACAGTCTGTATTCTTAATGACAAATCCACTTTGAATTCTTAACAGAAAGAGCACAGACAGACCATTCAATTGATTGCAATATCTCTGAAATAGCAACCAAATTTGTAGTTACATAAATGCATAATGAATGCTTCTGTTCCAGCTTTAATACCTTTCCTCAGCCCTCAGTTTTCCCATGAACTTCATGTCATCACCACCATCCTAGATGCTGTTGGAATTCTGTTTATTTGAGAAGATGGGTTGTGTATAAAGAAGTAATACTATGTAGCACAGTATAAATACAATTTAAGGAAAAATACTTCAAATGTATTTTTACATACATAAAAAAGCAATTTTTAAAAAGCCATTACTAACAAAAAAAACACCAAAAAAAAAACCAAAACAAAACAAAAAAATCATGCTTTTTTTTCCGGGAAGCTGGTGGTTATGTTGTTAGGTTTTTAGGGCCTTGCAATCCTAACAGTGGAAGTGCCACATCAATATCACCCATGGAAGTGGTTATTTCTGAAATCAAGGGATTCAATGTGCCAAAACGAATCAGTATGGGAAGTCTTAAACTGAGAGCTTGCTTCTCTTGAAACCTAAGGAGGCCATCCTGCTAAACACAGCATTTTCAGCTTCATACAATTCAGGTCTGTGTGATGGCCAGGAGCTGTTACTCTGGAACAAGCTGCTCCTGTCTGAAGATTCCCAGAAGATTGCCATCTACACCCCTTGGCTGTTTGCAGTGATCAGAAGTAACGACAACAGATTTGTTAGTGTATGGGTGTCTTAGGTTGCAATGCAAGATGTATCAAAAGTATGTATTTTATTACCATCTCTTAAAACCAGGTGGGGCAGTGTTTATTTATCTCTTCCATTTCTCATAACTCCGGGGGTGGGGTGGAGGGTATCTTCTGTTAATGGGCCAGCTGTTAAAACCAGGTGGGGCAGCTTCTCTTCTACAACCCATCCTCCTTTCAGAGGATATCTTCTGTTAATGGGCCATTGAGTCTCACTACATGACTGTTGCAATTGGACACAAAATAAAGATGCTTGACTCCAGTTCAGCATGCAGAAAACATCAGAAGGCTTTAACTACAACTCCTTATCACCTTTTTATAATCCGCTGTGCTAAAAAGGCATTAGTCAACAGGTTGGACACCTCTCTCCATTGGTTAAGTAACACAAACAACACCTGGGAGAAAGATTATTATGGAAATGAGAAAGGAATATTGTTTGCTTAGGACTGTTATGGAAAGAAAAGTTGTTTAAACAAAGCTGCCTAGGAAAGGAGAAAACCGCCAAAAACGTCTCTTGGGAAACTTAGCAGTTCTCAGGCCTCAGAAAATCAGGCGCACAAATTACTGATAAAATTACATCATCCCATCCTGTGATGCTCCACCCAAGGGGAGGAGCCAAGCATTCCTACCTGGATAAAAATCTGAAATTTAGAACACCAAAGCAAGCTGTTTCCACTGGATTCCCAGAGGAAGACGAGACCAATCTACACCACCACTGGACCTCCAGAGGAAAACAACACCTTTCTACAGGATCATTGCTTCAACAGAACCACATCTGTCACTCCTGGAGGACTTGATTGCTACTAACACCCTGACCAACAGGGTGTCAGGTTGTATTCTGACTCTGTCAGTGTTTTCTTTTTGTTTGGTTGGGTTTTTTTTGTACTACTACATTTTTATTTTAATTTTCCTAGTAAAGAACTGTTATTCCTTTTCCCATATCTTTGCCTGAGAGCCCCTTAATTGCAAAATTGTAATAATTCGGAGGGAGGGACTTTACATCTTCAATGGAAGCTCCTGCCTTCCTTAGCAGACACCTGTCTTTCCAAACCAAGACAATGGGCTGTTGCCATATTCATGGAAAAAGTGGTCAATATAAAGATAGTTTCATTCAGTGGGGAACACCTCATCTCAGAATATTTATAAGCAATAGCTGTGAACATGTCTTTAAATAAAACAAACTTTATTGCATGCCCATGCATGCTTGGGCTAACCTCTAAAAAGACCAAGAAAGCAAGTCTATTCCGTTTGCTCTTCCCACCCAGGCGTCATCCACTACAAGAATGTTCTAAGCATACTGCTGAAGTTTCCTATGCATTTCAGTTATAACAATTCCAATATGAAATCCAAAATTATTCCAAAATGAAATACAAGAGACTGTAGCAAATGTTACATAGTGTTCAAATGTCTCCTTCATCCTCTACAAAAGTAGAGGCTACTTTATATTACAGCATGGCTCACTGCTGCTCTAGGGAAAGGCATACTGATCCTTCCAGGAATAAGAGTGACTTGGCAGGAAATAGAAAATGAAGCTATTTCTAGAACTGCTTACTGTAATTAATTTAATTGGTTTACATTCATGTAACTTCCACAATCATTCACTTTTGGGGTAACTGCAAGACATATCTCCTTTAGATTTTGGAGAGAAGTACACTGAGGACAAGGTTTGCTGCATGCAGTAATGTTTTGCAACAAGGTTTTGGTTTTCCTCCTCTTTCTGTTATGGAAGCTGTTGTTTAGCAACCACCCTGATGACGTCCTCACTCTGGAGACTGGTAGTAGAAACACAAAGCGAATCAGACAGTCTCCAGCACTCTGAGTTCTATTACTGAACTCAGAAATGGCCAGAAGAAGTAGTCTACGGCAGCGAGAATTACAATAAAGGGAGGAATTAATCCTACCTAGAGTGTCTAAACAAGTGTATGTCAGCATCCCTTAGTAATATGGTACAAGACTACTCACTACAGAAGTGTTGTCTAGGAGCTGCAGCTAGGCAGAGGAACACCAGTGAAATATCGGTTGTCAGAGTTTGGGAGCTTCAGTAAGACATAACTTTGATTTGCTCCAGGCTCAAAAGTCCAGCTTGTAATCCCATGCAACAAACTACATACTGCTTTCTAGCTAGAGGACATATGCTTTCTATTTGGATACTTTTCACTTGGCTTTCTCCTTTTAAAGTAGGATGAAAAATAATGTTATTTCTTTTGCTGGAGAAAGCTTTGTCTGTGGGTATTTTCTAAAAGACTGCCAAGGATCTAAAACCAAAATAGCAATTGTCTGCTACAAAAATTACCCCACAAGCCATGTGCATTCTAATGGGTCCAAAGGAAGGCTATCTGCTTTATTCTAGCTCAAATGCAGCCTAAAGTAGTAACTCAGCATTCTATAAAAATGGTAATTGCAACTATCTAGGCAAACCTGGCTTTTAGAGATACTAGCTCCCTCTATTTTACAGGATTTGAATTCCTTACTGAACTTGTCTCATAGAGACCATCTTTAAGTTCAATGGTGCAAGACTTGAGTAAGGATATAGGATGAATGTGTGTCCACATTTGGCTGCAGGGCACTGCAGCTATACAGGAACAATGTTCTAGTTTGTCTTGGTTTTGTATGGTTTCCTAATGCTATGCAATGAGGAGAGAACATCTAGAACCTCCCTGCAGTACCTGAATGGAGACTTGCAAGCAGCAGTTTGTAGTTTTTACTGGCATCTCTCTATTTTCTCCTCAGAATATTCTCCCCAGCTACCAAAATCTTCGTCTTAAAATCCTTAAGATTTCCCACCACCATTTCCTGTCTCCTTCCATTCCTGTCTCCAACAGTCATTGCAATGTTGCTGATTCTCCTTATACCCAAACTCCTCCATTGTTCCTACAGCAACCTTCTCAAGCCCTATACCTGTTTTCTTGGTTACTACTTATTTGACTTAAAGCCCTTGTTAAGAAAACTCGTTATTTAGAGCATGTGCTAATGGAGCATTTGCCTTCAGAACACACAGGGGCACAAGATTCCCCTGCAAGCTGTTCTGGGCTATCTTCTATTTGCACAAATCAGTTTTAACTGTTGAGGGCTGGGGAAACAGGAAAAATGACAAGGACTAGAGCAGAAACACAGAAAGCTAGTTGATGTCCAGCTTTGTTTCCTTTAAAAAACTGAAACAGCAAATCTTGAACAACACAGAAATGTGACCATAACATTCATTTTGCATGGAAAATGCTGCTGGAGAGAAAGGAAAAGAGATCAAATCCTGCTAGTATTCCAGCAAGCATCTGCAGGACTAGGGCTGTACCAGTACCAGTGCCATTTCAAATAATTATCCAAACTGATCTTGCATGCAAGCTATCTGCCTTAGCTTTGTGACCAAAAGGTAATTTTTTTTTTGTGAAAATAACAAAGGAAGATGTTAGAATCAGTCACATAATATAGTCTGATAAAAGTGTATATTACATGTGAGTAGCTGCTCTAGGAGTGCCTTACTTTGTCCCTCAAAAGTGGTTATACAATATATTACTTCTAATTCCATCTGATTTTTTTTTCCTCTCTGAGGGTGAAAACAAAGAGCTCTCAGACTTTAGTATTCGGTTTTACCTCCTATGTTTAGTGTGGAGTACTAGAACATTCCTGCTGGAAATTAGTCCCTCAATCCAGCATTATTGATTTCTTTCTTTCCAATGGAAGACTTAATTACAAACTGTGACCTTCAGACAGATTAAAGAATTAACCTTCATGAGAACTATGTGAGACCAGCAGGCTGTATTACGATCAGAGGCAGAGGGAGACTACACCAGTCAAAGGTACTTCTTGGTTCTGAATGCCCTATTTGGAATTACTTGATTTTGCTTCATCAAATGAGGATATTTTATATGCAGCCTTTGTCAGCATGCAGCTCTTAGCAGGCTGGGAAGGGTTCTACAGATCCCGTCCCAGGCTGTCAGGAAGGTCATCTACACAATGAGGTACATCCACTAATAAATCAATATAGAAAATCTGCATAGGTAAGAGAACACTACAACAGGGAAACAATAGGATGTTATTTTGCCTGGTGGAACAAAAAGAAAATTGTCATGGGTAGACTTGAAAGAAGTCTCTGTTAATCTCCATCCTGTCTCTTTTCTGGTTGCCTTATCTGAACTTTCGGATAGATCTATTCTTTTGAAGGTTAATTCTGAGGTGTTATTTAAAAACTCACAAGAAAAAAATCTACAGTTGTCAATTCCCTGAAAAAATTAGCTTTTAAAATATTTTCTCTTTGGAGGGTAGGAACGAGTTAAGGAACCAGATTATTTGTCAGTTCTGCTGCAAAGCCAGGAGTCAGTGCACTTTTGTAATTAGCTACTTTTAGGAACAAAAAGACTACTGTATATGATCTGTTTCAAACGGAGAGAATCACAGTGAGTGCAGTCCCTCCTGTTCAACTGGCCTTAGCATCATCTGCTGCTAGGATGCAGCATTTGATCTTCCTGTGCAAACCTGTCCCACATGTACAGCCTTGCAAACCTGTCCCACATGTACAGCCTTGCAAACCTGTCCCAGGTATTGCAGCCTGGCATGCTACATTTTATTGAAACAATAATATTTCCTTCAGCAGCTTTTAAATGTTTCCTTTTCTTCCCAGTACTGGGTCATCATGAAGTGGAGCAAAGATTCCACAATCAAAGGTTATGAAGTAGGTATGCTTTACCTGGCACCCAGACACACGGGATGGGGGGCATTAATTCTGCCAAAGGCTTGCATGATGTGTGCCAAATAGAGCAGATGCTCTTGTTCAAATAAACTTACATCATACATATTTATGAAAGTTTCAACATTGCCTATACCTATTCAGAACCCATCCCTACTCTTGCTTAGTATGTTAATCAGCTTTTTGTCAGTCTGCGCTTGTGTATTGTCTCCTGGTTGTCTCAGACAGGGGTTGCCAGATGAAGTAAAATAGTCTTCCTCAGGTGTTTGCAGGATGAACCTGGTCTTTGTGCAGGCCCTCTTGGTCTCTCACTGACCTCTAAGGCTCCTGGGCATAATCTAAATTACAAATCCAGTTATTTCCAGTTTTTGAGCACTGGTTTCTACTTATCAGTCTTAAACACATGAGCAAGGTCATGTTTTTTATGACAAAGAATTATCTGTTTTTAACATACTTGATTAAACAGCAAATTGTAATCTGTTTAAATTTAGTTATGAGTTCCCTATATCAATCATCTGCTCTTAATTCATACCTTGCTATTGAATCTTTTCTTCCAAGGCTGCCAGGAAGGCTATTTAATTTCATTAAGAGTAACCATTCAAACACTAATGAACTGCCTCCAACCTGGGCGACCTGGCAAGCATCACATCAAACACCGTCTTGTTTGATCTTGTTTTTGTTCTTTCTCCTTCAGAAAGGAACACGGAGAAATGTCTTCTGCTAGAAACAGTCCCACAGTGAGGGTTGCCAGTGGTGATAACAGGTGAGGAAGATGGAAAGCTATAAAATTTCCTTTGCTTTCTTCTGCCTGCTCAGACGTTCATAGAGGGAGGAGAGGGGGTGAGACATGGCCTGGCAGACCAAAGCTGTCTAGACTGGGAGACTTCATATAGATGACATGAGGAGAGAAGGATGTGAGATCTTGCCAGCCAGGTATCACTTTATTAAGAAAATACTGGGGAGAAGAAGAAGGATAGACACCTTGCCCTGCAAACAAAACTTGGCTGTTCAGACAGAAGGAAGAAAAGGAGGCTGCAGTTTTACCCATCCGCCTCTGCTGACGTGGAGGCTGGTGCTCAGGACAGCTGTACACCCCTTCCCTGTGGCACTGATCCTGCACTGGAATGTTGTGGTTTTGCCAAACCTGACCTCAAACCTGGAGAAGATAAGCCCTGACCATTTGCTCCTGATCCAGGCACACCCATAGCCCTTCCTGGGGTATTTGTCACTCATGCCCACCTTCTCATTTTCACTGCAAAGAGTCAGCAGAAATGATTTCCAAATAACTAAAACCCCAAAGTATCAGTGATTGAGAGGTAGGGACATTCCAAGTTCGGATCAGAAGCCTGGGTTCTTGAGCATACAAGGCATTTATATAGGGTTTTTCTTCTATGGCACTTATATAGGGTTCTATTTTTGGTAACAATTTCTCATTGGTTATACATTCTTTATGACATCAGTTACTTGGTAATCATTACAAAGTTTCACATGTTTCTTGGCCACTTCTACCCCAGGGAAGAAGTGTCCCTGTGTCTGTCTCTCCCAAAGTTTCTGCTTGATCAGCCCTAAGATTCCAGACTCCTTTATCAGTTCCGTTATACAGTCTGTTTCATTCCACATACCAAAGCACACCAGGAAAGGAAGGTTTAACAAAAATAAATGTCCACAAGAAAAAAATAATCTCATTTAGCACAGAGTGTTGCGCTTCCTGTTCTCTTTCATAAAGTTATGTGCATTTCTATAGAACAATCTGTACATGAGGGTGAGAAATATCCCTCTCCCTAGAGGCAGAATTTAGCAGTTATGCATCCAAAATTTATTCAAAATTTTAAAACTTTAGAAAGCACAGAGTAGTTCCTATCCACAGCAAGTCTGGCACACCTCACTTCTATGTAAGTGACACTGGCCACTTTGGCCAAGGCTCGCTCTGTGTCTCAGGCACTGGGGACAGCAGTGACCAGGACACAGCCTGAAACCAGAACAGATCCCTCTGGATTAGCAACATGCTGGGGACAAGTGGGGACAGTAATGAGATGAAACAATCACCCTCTGGGGCTGTGACTTCATTTTAATCAGGCAGATCACTCCAAATGTAGGGATGCAGCTCCTCAGAATCTCTTACCACAAAAGCCAGTCCTGATCTAATCCTCTCATCCTCCACAAAACCTACAGGAATTTGAATATTGTGTTACTTGAGAAATTTCATCTCAGCTTTGCAAAAAATTCCTGCTTTCCAGAGCACTATTCCTTATTGATCTCCAGTTCCCTGGAAAACTAGACCCAGCCCTAATCTGTGCCAGCGACAGCAGCAGCATGGCTGAGCAGAAGTCTGAAGAGGTTTAGAGCCCTCCCCTGGACTGCTGCACTTGGAGCGAGATGCAGTTACAAATGCATCTCTGGAAACAGCCTCTTGTTTGTCATGGAAAAGGGCCACCATTCATGTCCAGGGGCCTGTTGCTGGGAGTGGGCTTCTCCTGCTAACGTTACGAACAGGGCAGGATTTCTGCCAGACCAAAACTCACAAAATGAAGGACTCTGGCTGCACTTGGAGTGCCAAACACCTCCTCCAAAGTGACATCAGGAACCTGGGGGGCGGTGTGTAGGATCTGGCAGTGGTCAAATAAGAGATTTTCAGGCTTCAGGTACTGGTTTAAGCCTGTGGGAAAGTCAAGTACATGGCTTCCTCACTCTGGTCTGGGAAATCATTAGGAGGAATCGAAACAATCCTTGTAGATATCCCACTTCTGACACCTGGTGTTTTTCTAATTTGTTATTTACTTGGAATTAATGGTCAAGGGGTCTTGGGGTTGATTTTCCCCGAGATGTGTGAGTTTTGAGCTTTTCTTCCTGAAAGCCCCATGCCCAAACCAGAAAAGAAGGACAAAGTCAGCAAGCTCGGGTTTCCAAGGTTGTTTATTCTTCTTTATCTTTCTGTTCTCTCTCTGCCCTCTCTCTGCCCTGTGAAGTGTCCTTCTGCAGTGGTAAGCAAGAGCTGACTCCTCCTGGTCAGGAGGTCCCAGACCTTTTTCTACCAGTTCTCTGACCCAACCACCTTCTACAACATATTTTTATTTACAATTCTATTCCAATTAATTCATAGCTATTCTAAACATGTAAGTGCTACCTAAACCAATCTTGTGTGCCCTGTCACAGCAGAAGATGGAGTATGAAAAAGAAGAGAAGAACAGGACAATGCTCTGATTCCTCCATCTTGGCTTCCCAACCTCCATTCTAAAAATCCCAAATTCTACATTTTCACCCTGTGACAAATGGAACTACTATTTATTTCACTCTCTTATGGTTTGTAATTCTTCATGCAATGTTGGTAATTCTTCCCATGGGTTGAGATCAAAGATAGTGTCGTTTTGGGCTCTGTGCTAGGGTCCCAGACCCCTCAGGGCAGCCAGAGAAATGCCCTGGACTCCAAAAAAAGGAGTGTTGTTCTAAATGATCAGTCATATTCATTGTACTGAAGTCCTGTATAAAAAGAATGTGTTTCTAATAAACCTTCGCTATATGCCCTCCGATGAAGGCTTGGAGACACGTATCGTTATTTTACCATCCTGAATTGTAACATGTATGGTGACCCCTGACGTTCATTGCAGCCAAGAGCTGAAGTCTCCCTCCTCCCCCCCTTGAGAGGTAAATGAGTTTTTGTCCTGCGTGCTCCTGGGGACCTACAGGTCTCAATGACCCCAGGGAGTGCAGCCAACCTGAGCTGGTTGGGATGGTGCCCAACCAAGCAAATGTTTGCATCTGGAGCAAACAAATGCCTATATGGGCTAGCCATTGGGAGAGGTTTCTGAACTGGGAAACCAGCCCTCTACTAAAGAGGACAAATTGTGCCTTCTCCTCTCTGCATTCTTCGGTTTCTGCTCCTCCCTTCTCTGCATTGCGAGAGGCCATGAAGGATTCTCTGCTGCCAACGGCTTACTTCCCCTCCCTTGGCCTTTCTGTTTCCATCTGTGAGATCAGAGCAAGCGTTCGCCATTGCCGCCCCCCCACCTCGGCATCTCTAGCCTGGACCTCTGAAGACACAGGACTCTGGGCACCTCTGACATGCTTTGGTTTTCCCTCAGAGAGCAGGCAGGCAGAGGACTGCCTTGGCTCCTCCTCCTTTCTCCGCATCGCGAATGGCCATGGAACGATTTCTGCTTCGTCAGCCACCACGAATGGTGTATACATTGAGTCTACCAGAGGCCAGCCAGCCTTAGATACAGCTTGATGGATTTGCAGACCCCAGATATGACATAATGACTCTTTCTTTCTCTGCGTGGCCTAACACCTGGCCTTTGGCTGTGAAACCTGGTGTCAAACCACAGAGACGTTGCTGACCTGGGAGGGGGGTGGCGGAGACTGGGATCTCAACTCCTAATCCCCTCAGTGTCCTGTGTTTCCCATGTCTGTTTATAGGATTGCCCCGTGTGATTCCTGGGGCTTGGTTGTTGTGTTTTTTCTTTGTTTTTTTCCCTCAGCAAGTGTTTGGGGGTGGGGGTGGGGTGGGATGGGTGGGATGGGTGGGAGACGCAGATGTTTTAGCCCCAAGAGGCGCTGCATGGGTCTGTCCGTGGCTGCTGCACGGCAGACGCTGTAGGCACCGCTCCCGGCAACGGCTCCAGGTGACCCAGGACCGGAGTGCTGGACACAGCCCCTGCCACTTCTGGGCTATATATTGGGCTGTGGGGTGGTGGCAGCCGGAGTTTTTTCTTGTGCCCAATTCTGTCCCTCATCCCCTGCAGCTCTGTGAGAGGAGGCTTCCCCCCAACTCCAGTACCAGAGAGGGGCAGGGCGGCCAGCTGAGCAAGGGGGTTGGGAGCCAGCAGCTTGGGTTCTTCAGTTCAAACTTCCCCTGCCTGCGCAGCACTGCAGGATAGCAGCAGCTACAAGATCTCTCTTCTCTCTCTCTCTCTCTTACTCCATGCCCTACCCCATCCACTCTCCCCACAGCGGCGGTTGGGGTTGTCTCCTCTATCCCCTCCACTACCCCACGTGGCACTGCTGGCTGCAGGCAGAACTACCACCACCAGGTACCAGTACTACCACCCCCTTTTGCGCAGAGCTGCAGACAATGCAGGAGGGGCCTTGCTGCTGCTATGCCAGCTGAGAACACAGTGACTGACCTGGCCATGTAAACTCGATGCAGCCCTTGCTGCCCCCTGGGGAGTGGTTGATGGAAGCTGCCAGCCCACTCTGCTTGAGAGAGAAAGTTTCATGTGGACTACACCCCCCTTTCCTTTTTTTCTTAATGCATCACTAGTTAACAGAGTTGAAACTTTAAATGCCTGTTTGTGAAGGGGAAATGCAACCTTTGCTGCACTTTTGCAGATAACACAAATTGGTTTAAGATAATGTGAATTTACTGATGTGATATGATATTATTGATAAGTTACAGTTTTATAGCCAGCTGCTTCTCATATACCTTTGTTATAAGTGCTCAGCCAATTCCAAATTAATAAAATAGTTTTTATTAATTAAAGAATTAACAAACAAAAATTTTGGACAAGCCAGCAATCAGAAGTTCAGTGTCGAGTCCCGGGATAGGCATTGGGTGAACCTTAACTGTGGCCTCTATCGCACCCTAGTTCCTTCCATTCACTAATTCAGTCCTTTGAGGGGTCCCCTTTTATACAGTTTATTTTGCCTGTGGCCCCGTAGTTCTTTGTCCTCTTTTCTTTTCCTTCATATTCATATGAGTCTCATTCTGTCGTCCAGTCTGCTGAATGGGCCTTCCAAGGGAAAGATGAATAATAAGTCTGTTTCTCGGAAAGCCTGAACAGGGAGATGAAATTGTGAATAGAGGGGCATCTTTCCCAATATTGCTGCTGAATCCATATCTTTCTTGATGGTTGGGCACTTCACAGTTCTATTGCCCAGAAGGGCCGATCTACTCTCGGCACACCTTCTTTTCTGTTGTTAGTTTCGGTGTGTCTCATGTTTTCAGCCAGGGTATTGTCCACCTTGAATTCCCGGCAGTGGCTATTGTTCCTCCTGAAGTGTGTTTGCTACAAGCCTGACTTGCTTGCTTCGTTTATTTTTTAAGACATATTTTACATTATACTTTATATACACTATAACACAAATTATCCCAGGTTATTTATTACACCTTGCTGCCTCTTTGTCTGTAATAGCCTATAAGACACATGTCACTCCAGGATTTTTTCCTTGTTTTCTAGTTATTTTTAAGTATTTTTCAGATTTCCAGAAAAGGTTATCTGAGCCTTGTTGAAGGCCTCCTCTGGTCAAATGATATTGTGATGCAGCTCCAGTTTTGGTCATAGAACTACTCCAACAGTTTGCTGAGCATCCCTATCATGACAGGATTTCAGAGAACATCAATTATTAGATGGCTCAATAAGTCTTTACTACAAGATTCTTAAGAAACTTGCTTTAAAATTATTGTAGAGGATTCTTTTCCAGTTAGAACTTCGGCAGTGGCCATGCCTTAGCTCCTTCTGGATGGGAATTTGCCAACAGGCCCAGATGTTTTTGCTGCAAAATTACATATGAGTTATTTGACTTGGCAATTTGACCTATAAATATAACAGCTGAATAGATCTTTGGAGTGAACCTGAGACCCTTGTGCAAGAGAGGTGTCCAGGTCTTCACTGGAAAGAAACACTTCAGCTGTTTGCAGTTTCTGGGCTGATCAAAATTATAGACAACAGATAAATTTGAACAATATAACATTTATATTAGGAATTTGGAAAATGAGTTATCAAATCTAAATTTTGATTGACTGTAATAAATACTGTCGAATAATTTGTGTTTTCGTGTATATAAAATGTGAATATGTGTTGTAAAATAAAATGCACAAGCAGGTCAGGCATGAAGCCGACTAATTTTAGGATGGGCAACACCCAAGGCCACGAATCTGGGAAAGACAATACCCCTGCCAAAAAACAGAGAAGCACACTATTAACACCAGAATAAAGGGTAAATCAAGATTGGAATAGGTCCTCCGAAGCAGTGGAACTCTGAAGCACCCAGCCATCGCGGGAAATACAAATCAGAGAGAACACCTTCCATTCATAATTCCATCTCCCATTTATACACCGGAGGAACAGACTTAACATTCATCTTTCCTTGGAAGCCCTATTCAGCAGACTGGACAGCAGAAATGCATATGAAGAAAAAGACCCAAAGACAAAAAACTGTGAGGAAATACTCTGCCACAGGCAAAATAAACTGTATAAAAGAGGATGCTGAAAAGGGCCAATTTGTGAACCAGGGGAGTGCAATAGAGGCTGTAGCTGAGGTTCACCAAGTGCCCATCCCGGGTCTCGACACTGATTGCTGGCTTGCCCAAATTTTATGTTCTATATTTCTTTAATTAATAAAATTTTATTGATTGGAATTGGCTGGACATTTATAACATTGACTAACAACAGTAAAGTCTAATAACTTAGTAGAAGATATGCCTGTGTTTTTGTCATTAGCAGGTTCAGAGCAGTCACATCGAACACCCATCACCTTAGAGGAGTGAAAAGGGACACATTGCATAGCCCTTGTGTCTAGTTCAATACCAGAAGAGTGACTGCAAAAGAAGTGACCATGTGTCTGAAAATTACAGAGACAATTCAACAACAAAAATCCTGTGTCTCAACATCTTCAGCTGATGGCACTTTCCTTGAGTTTCATTTATTTGGACTCTAAAGCAAAAATTATTAATTTTCCTAAAAAGATGTAATTGTATCTCATGTAATATCTTACGTGCCTTTGGTGTGTTTTGTAGTTAGCAAGGCCTATGATGTTACTGTGTGGTGATTGGGGTAATGCAGATCTTTGGGAATCAGGTTCATCACCAATCCAGATTCACATCCTACAGGTATCATTGGCCAATTGAGTGAACAATAATCCAATCCTGCACATCCTGCAATGGGTCTCTCTAAAACATACAAACTACAAGGCCCTTACAGCTGGTACCTGATCTGCAAAGTTAAAAAAGTGTAAGTACAAATACACAGATTTTCAAAAGTTCTGAAAGTGCTTTGGAGATTCAAGGTAGCTTGCAGCCTTTATCAGAGTAAACCTTCTGCTCCTTGGGGAAGTAGGTTGTGGGAGGTGGGGAAGCTCCCGAGGAGAGCGACACTCTCCCTTGGAGGGAAAGTGTGTTGTAGCAATCCCACAAAGCAAGTTCTCCCACCAGTTTAACTGTTTTCCCCATTAGTTCGAAAGTTAGTTGTTCTCCTCTCTCCCATTGGCCAAAAGTTAGGCAGTGTTCCCCCTTTGGTCCAAAGTTTCTGTCCCACAGCCATTGGTTCAAAAGTTAGTTCACCCTGTTCTCGCACGGAGATTGGTGCATTCTTGATCCTTCCCCTGATTGGGCTGCTTCACAATCCCCTCCGAGATTGGAGAGTTCCCCAACCTCGCCCCCTGATTGGTGAACTTTTCAATCCTCTCCCTGATTGGAGAATTTCTCAATCCGCCCTGCGATTTGCCCTAAGAGAAAACCACACCCCTTTCCAACCCCATAAAAGCCCAGTGTTTTAGACCCCTGGGGTCTTCGGTCCTGCTGATGTCGCCGGTTCCAGCCTCCGAATAAAGCAGCTCCGGAGATCTCCTGGCTCCCGCTCCTCCTTTCTGCGCCGCCTTGGCCCCAAATCTGCAGGCCAACTGCCCACCAGCTTCTCACATCTCTGCTGGCACAGAGCTGCTAGGGTTGCCTAGGTGACCCTTTCACAAAAGAGCTGAAACACTGTAGCGAGCCTGTGCCTCTGGGGCAGAGAGCGTCTTTTTAAAGACAACTCGCCGCAGAAGGACGCGGCCCGACGAAGACTCCACAGAACTGACCTCGGGTGGTCAGTGGGCTTCAGCCGCACACCCCCAGGCCGCGTCAGTAGGTCATCTTGTCAGCTACTAGGAACAATATTCTCATCCACAGAATGGTCATGGGCTGTCACTTCGGCCCTAACACACATCCTCACATGCCTTTGCTTCAAAAAAACCCCAACAAAATGAAACGAAACCAAATGAAACCAAACCAAACCAAACCAAAAAACCCCAAATGAAACCAAACCAAAACAAACAAAAAAACCCAGTACTCATGTTGTCTGAATTAATTGCTCATTTGATAATCAAATGCCGTTAATGGTGTTTGCAGTTAATGGCAGCTGATCCTGCAAAAATTGTTCTTCTACTATAGCTGGAAGACTTTTAATGGAGCTTTGTTAACAGCAAATAGTGCTCCTTTGCAAATGTGCTGCAAAATTTTCAGGGCAGATTGCTTATCACCTGCCCAGTCATAAATAATTGAAATTGATAAAATCAACCAATTTGTCATTGAGGCCAAAATTAGCTGGGTGCCAGTGCAAGGACCACCATCTTTTACTGACAGCTCAGTAAAACAGGAAAAGCCGCTGTTACCTGGAAGGATGAATCTGACTGGCAAGTGCTAGAAGGTCACAAACCAGGCTCAGCCCAGTTGGTTGTACTGAGAGCTATTGCCATGGCATTCCAACACTTTCTTCAAGTACCCCTAAATTTGGTCTTTGAATCTGCTTATATAGCAGACATAACCAAATGTTTGGCTTGCTCACTTTTGAAAGAGATCAATAATGCAATTCTGTTTCATTATTGAAAACTTTGTGGTGTGCAATTCAAGTCTAAATTTACCTAAATTACATCCTGCACATTTGGAGTCACTCCAGTTTACCAGGTCTTATAATAGAGAGTAATCCCAGGGCTGACAAGTTAGCTTATCTTACATGGGTAGCACCTCAGCCCGAGAAAATTGTGCCAGTCAAAGCGTTACATGATTCTCCATCAAAGTGCACATACTCTGCAAAAGCAGTTTCACTTAACATCAACTGAGGTGTGTGACATTGTCAGCTCTTGAACTGACTGTCATGGACTTGCTGCACCTTTACCAGCAGGGGTAAACCCCAGAGGCTTAAGGCCTTGCAACTTTAGAAAATGGATGTTCGTCTGTCATGGGTTAGCACTGGCCAGGTGTTAATGCACCCATGAATATATGTGTTTTTTCCTAACAGCTATTGTGGGATGTGATCAAGAACAGAGCAGAGCAGGCCTAAAACTTGAAAACAGAAAACAAAACTTTATTACATTACATAAGAACAGAGATAGAAAGGAAAACTCTAAACACACACAAAAACAGAAATGAAAACTTCCCAGAACATTTCTTCTCCTCCCGCAATTTCCACCCCCTACACATTACCCTCCATAGACCAGAACCTTGGGTTTTAAATCAAACAATCACCACTGAAAAAAACTAATATTCAATTCAGCAAGGGAGAGAGGAGTCTCTCTCGCACCAACGACTGCTCCTCAGAAAACACAGGTCCACCCTTTATGTGTTTCCATGTCACCTGTGGCACTGCCCGGAGAAGTCTGCCAGGGTGACACTCTCTTTTCTATGTCCAGTGCTCTCACCACTGTCCATGGGCCAAAGCTGCATATAGGGCTCTTTTAAGGATGCTTGCATGCTGAGCTCTCCCCATCTTTCCCCTGGGGCTTAGGGTTCCAAGAACAGACCTTCCCTGAGGGCAGAGGGTGCCACCACAACCTCCCCCTCTCTTCTGTATTCGCTCCACTCTTAAAGTGCCAGTCACTGTAGCAAAAGTAGAGGCAGCTGCATCCACCCAAATGCAGTTTATGTTCAAAAGAGACTCAAGTTCAGTCTATGGCTAACATTATGCAAGAAAAGTCCAGCTCAAAAGCCACTCTTCTTCATCTCTGCCCATCTGAGGTTCTTTTCATCTTCCTTAATCATCTTGGTCCCAGGCTGTTTCCTCTTTCTCTTCTGAAGCCACTAGCCATGAGAATCAATGTCTGGGAAAAGTTTCCTTCTGCATCAGAAAGAGTTAACAGTTCTTGGCTCCCGGCAGGGCTGCAGGCTCAGGCACTCCCAGGCTTGGCAACTCCCACACGCAGCTGGGCACCTTCTCCCGGAGGGTGAGGGGGGGGCAGGATGGAAGGCATCTCCACAGTTTTCCACCCCTCCATCCTGGATGGGGCCAGCTGAGCTCCAGTCTTGTTCACTCTCTTCCCCCTGCCCGGGGCTCCAGCTTACCTCAGCCTGGCCACATGGTTCCCCTCAGCCCCGCGGCATGGTTCCCCTCCCCAACTCAGCCTTGTAAGCTGAGCAGGGGAGGAGGCGAAGATGTTTCTCTGCTGAAACCTGAACCCAAAAGAGGCAGACCTTCCGGGAGTCCTTGCTTTTAACCCCTTGTGTTCTCAGAGGCGTGTCCAAACCTCCCAGTGACTACTCCAGGTGCTAGCATAAAACCTGACCACTGATTGGTTTGCCCACAACTTCCTGGAAAATTCACCTCCCCCTCAACCACGACATGGTCCTATTGCTGAATTTGGCCAATTTAAGTATGTGCACGTGTTTATTAACACCTTCTCCTCTGCTATGTACTATGTGGGCATCTGCTCATACCGGAGAAAAGAGACACAATGCTATTGCCAATTGGAAGTTAGTTCTTGCAATCTCAGATATACCTTCTTTTGTGAATAGCACAGATTTGGTATTTTGCATTCTTCAACTGGTCAAGCCAGTGTTGAACACGCTCATGGAGCTTTAAAGTGTGTTCTAAAAATAAAAAAGGGGAATGCTTGGAGAAACCAAATGCTTGGACAAGGCTCTATATATGATTAATTATGTTATAGTGCCACAAAATTCAAATAATCGTGTCATTTCAAATTACTCTCCTTTGTTGCAATCTCCAGGTGAGATGCACCTGCCTCGAGCGAGGATCTGGGTACGGGTTCTAACCACTAATAAGTGGAAAGGTCCATATGAGCTTGTCGCTTGGGGTCGCAGGTATGCACGTTTCCACAGATGCTGGGGTATGGTGGATACCTGCAGGGTGTGTTCGCTTTGACCTGCGACACCAAAGCAGAGCGTTGCCAACAGGCAACTTTTAAGTAATGATCAGGATCCTGAGCATGATTCAGATGATTTTTCGACAAGTAGAGAATGAGCATTCTATCTGTTCTTTTGTTCCTAGAGTAGTGAATGTTGACAAATTAGACTGCCAGTTCTTGGAGCAGACTAACGATGTTTGTTTACTGTATTAGAACTAGTAACTGACTCCTTGCCAAAATGAACAGCAAGACTTGGTGCTGGTGCATGGATGTGATTGTGAAGAATTCAATAGCACATGCCAGAGAATCTCCCTGACCATTCAAAGTCAGTGTTCGATTGAAGTTCTGTTTAGTAATTGTTAAGTTGCTAAAGGGACCTCTGGTGCCATGTTTGTTCTTCTTCCTGCAAGGACTCTGCAGGAGATTACAGATGCTGCCCTCCACCTTCAAAACAAAAAGGGTGAGATGTGGGATCTGACAGTGGTCAAATACAGATTTTCAGGCTTCAGGCACTAGTTTGAGCCTGTGAAAAAGTCAAGTACACGGCTTTCTCACTCTGATCTGGGAAATTTTTGTAATCCCGTTCCTCTCACAGCCCTGGCTACCTCGGTGGTTAACACACAGGCATTACAATAGGACAGGAGGGATGTAGCAGGAACAAGGACCGAGCAAAGAAGGCAGGGAGGCTTTCTGTCCTGAGGTTCCAAAACAGTGTTTATTCCAGAGGCATCAGGAGCAGACGAAGCCCAGAGCAAAGAGTGCACCGGCTTTTAGGGGGAGTTGGACGAAATGCGAGTACAAAACAATAACCAATTAGGGAAGCATTGGGGAGGGGATCAGAGATGAGTGAATAATGCTTTAGCTAATGGAAGTGCAGAAGGGATGGATATCATTCGGAAGGACCAATGGGGTACAGAGAGCAGTAGAAGGTTCTAGAGAGAGAGGGCAAGGGCTTGGGAGGATGGACATGGGATGGGAAGAGAGAAGCATGAACTTTAGGGCAACTGACATTCAGAACAAACTAGTAACATAGGAGAGAAAGGGGACAAACCATTTGGGAAGGAAAAACACAGTAACAGGAAATCATAAGGAGGAATCCAAACAATCCTTGTAGATATCCCACTTCTGACACCTGATGTTTTTCTAATTTATTATTTACTTGGCAATAACAGTCAAGAGATGTTGTTCTAAATGACCAATCATATTCATTGTACTTAAGTGCTGTATAAAAAGAATACGTTTCTAATAAATCTTTGCTATATGCCCTCTGATGAAGGCTCGGAGAGAAGTATCATAATTTTGCCATCTCAGATTGCAATGACAGAGATGAATTTTGTTTCCCATGGAAAGAGAGAGAGAGAGGGAGAAAGAGAGAAGAAGAAAAGGAGACAAAGAGAGAAAGAGAGAGAGAGAAAGAGAGAGAAAGCGAGAAAGGAAGGAAGGAAGGGAGGAAGGGAGGGAGGAAGGGAGGGATGAAGGAGTTGATATGCATTCCTGAGCAGCACCTGCAGCCAGAAATGTGCTTAGTGGCATTGGCTGGGCACCCAAAGACCTTGCCAGCGCTGTGGCCTGGGTGTGGAGAGACTGTGCCCCAGGACCTGAGGCTAAAATTCTTTTGGCAGGCAGACTTAGGAGACTGAAGATGGAGAAGTCAGACCTGACGCTCAGCTTTGTGCACACTTCTAGAAGAGCCCTGGGCTTGACGCGGGCTGGAAGCACGATTTATGTGCCTGGGGCAACCACTTCCAAGTCCATTTCTCCCCTGTGAGCTGAGGCCCTGGGCATTGCCCTTTGCAAGGGCCCTCACACTGCCTGCTAAGGGGCCTTTTCCACTGGGCTGAGAAAGGTGCTCTGTTGTCTCTGAGAAAAGGCTGTCCTCAAAGTCCTTTTGCTGCACATGTGCCTTAGGAATGCTGATTGCTTGCATTCTCAGGTGCTGTGTGTGTGCAGGTGAAAGTACTGAGGGTGGGAGCAGCTCTGCTGGGTGAAAGAGTGGTGTGTTTGCTGGTGGGGTTTGTTGTTTCATTTCCTGAATTTTCCCTGTCAGCTCTGGGCAGAGTTCTGTTCTTGGATGTGGCACGTTGGTGTGGAAGAGTGGAGCTGGCTAAGGGGACCTTCTCAGGGCAGAGTGCAGAGGAATGTATATGAGCCCAGGGTGAAGCCAGTCAGGTGAGGCTCAGTTGTGTTGACTTTACAGAGCTCTGGATGCTTCCTTGGGGAATCTCCTGGGAGGGAATATGGGGGCAACCCTGTCTGTCATGTGACAAAGGAATGAGAGCTGGGGCTGGCTCCTCTATGGTGTCACTAAGGGATCAAAGCTGGTGCATGCATTACTGTCGTGTCACAAAGAGATCAAAGATTGGGCTGTCCCCTCTAAGGTGTCATAAAGGGAGCAAATCTGGAGCCTCAAAATCTGTTGTTTCATTTCCTGAATTTTCTCCGTCAGCTCTGGGCAGAGTTCTGTTACTGGATGTGACACTTGGGTGTGGGAGAGTGGAGCTGGCCAAGGGGACCTTCTCCGAGCAGAGTTCAGAGGAATGCATATGAGCCCAGGGTGAAGCCAGTCAGGTAAGGCTCAGTTGTGTTGACCTTACAGAGCTCTGGACGCTGCCTTAAAGAATGTCCTGAAAGGGGATATTGGGGCTTCCCCCTCTGCTGTGTCCCAAAGGGGTGAATGCTGGGGCTGACTCCTCTCTGGTGTCACTAAGGCAGCAAACCTGGGGTGCTACCTCTGTAGTGTCACAAATAGACCAAAGCAGGGATTGCCGCTTCTGTGGTGTCACAAAGGGTGCAAAACTGGAGCTTCAAAATCTGTGAGGTCAAAACCAGTTGATTCCTGGGGCATGCATTATTGTCGTGTCACAAAGGGATCAAAGCTGGGGCTACCGCCTCTGTCGTGTCAGAAACAGACCAAAGTTGGGGCTGCCAAATCTGTGAGGTCACAAACAGAGCAAAGCTGGGCCTGCCCCCTCTCTGGTGTCACTAAAGCAGCAAAGCTGGGGCTGCCACCTCTGTGGTGTCAAAAAGGGAGCAAAGCTGGAGCTGGCACCGCTGTGGTTTCAGAAAGAGACCAAAGCTGGGGCTGCCACCTCTGAGGTGTCACCAAGACATCAGAGCTGGGGCTGCCACCTCTGTGGTGTCACTAAGGGATCAAAGCTGGGGCTGCTACCTCTATGGTATCAAAAAAGGAGCAAAGCTGGGGCTGCCACCCCTGTGGTGCCACCAAGGGAGCAAAGCTGGGGCTGCCACCACTATGGTGTCGCAAAGAGAGGAATGGTGAGGTTTTCAGTGCTTTATTGTCAATGAGCCTTGCCTTTTTTAGGGGCTCTACAGCGGCCTGCCAGGTGGCCATTTTGCCATTGCAGAGAAAAGTGCTTTTTCTCCCTGAGAAAAGGCTGATGTCAAGCTCCTTTAGCTGCACATGTTCCTCAGAAACACTGACTGCTTGCATTCTCAGATGCTGTGTATTTGCAGGTGAAAGTACTTGAAGGTGGGAGCAGCTCTGCAGGGTGAAAGAATGGTGTGTTTCTTGGTGGGCTTTGGTGTTTCATTTCCTGAATTTTCTCCGTCAGCTCTGGACAGAGCTGTGTTACTGGATGTGACACTTGGGTGTGGAAGAGTGGAGCTGGCCAAGGGGTCCTTCTCTGAGCAGAGTGCAGATGAATCCAGATGAGCCTAAGGTGAAGCCAGTCAGGTAAGATTTAGTTGTGTTAACTTTAGAGAGCCCTGGACGCTTCCTTGAGGAGTGTCCTGGGAGGGAATATGGGGGCAACACTGTCTGTTGTGTCCCAAAGGGATGAAAGCTGGGGCTGGCTCCTCTGTTGTGTCACCAAGGCAGCAAAGCTGGGCCTGCAACCTCTGTGGTGTCACTAAGGGATCAAAGCTGGCGCTTGCGTCACTGTCGTGTCACAAAGGGATCAAAGATTGGGCTGTCCCCTCTATGGTGTCATAAATGGAGCAAAGCTGGGGCAGCCGCCTCTGTGGTTTCACAAAACGAGCTAAGCTGGGGCTGCTACCGCCTGGTATCACACAGGAAGGAATGCCTTTGTGACACCAACTATGTGGTGTCACAAAGAGACGAAAGCTGCGGCTTCCAAATATGTGAGGTCACAAAGGCAGCAAAGCTGGGGCTGCCACCACTATGGTGTAAAAGGGGAGGAATGGTGTGGTTTCCAGTGCTGTAGTGTCAATGAGCCTAGCCCTTTTCAAGGGCTCTCAGCTGCCTGTCAAGGGGCCTTTTTTCACTGGTCTGAGTGAAGTGCTCTTTTCTATTTGAGAAAAGGCCGTCGTCAATCTCCTTTAGCTGCACATGTTCCTCAGAAAGGCTGATTGCTTGCATTCTCAGGTGCTGTGTGTGTGCAGGTGAAAGTACTGAGGGTGGGAGCAGCTCTGCTGGGTGAAAGATGGGTGTGTTTCTTGGTGGGCTTTGGTGTTTCATTTTTTGAATTTTCCCTGTCAGCTCTGGACAGAGCTCTGTTCCTGGATGTGAAACTTGGGTGTGGAAGAGTGGAGCTGGCCAAGGGGACCTTCTCGGGGAAGAGTGCAGAGGAATGCATATGAGCCAAGGGTGAAGCTGGTCAGGTGAGGCTCAGTTGTGTTGACCTTACAGAGCTCTGGACACTTCCTTGGCAAATCTCCTGGGAGGGAATATGGGGGCAACCGTGTCTGTCGTGTGACAAAGGAATGAAAGTCTGGACTGGCTCCTCTGTGGTGTCACTAAAGCAGCAAAGCTGGGGCTGGCACCACTATGGTGTCAAAATTGGAGGAATGGTGAGGTTTCCACTGCTGTAGTGTCAATGAGCCTAGCCCTTTTCAAGGGCTCTCCAGCGGGCTGCCAAGGTGCTTTTTCCACTGGGCTGAGTAAAGTGGTCTTTTCTCCCTGAGAAAAGGCTGTCGTCAAGCTCCTTTAGCTGCACATGTTCCTCAGAAAGGCTGATTGCTTGCATTCTCAGGTGCTGTGTGTTTGCAGGTAAAAGTAGTTGAGGGTGGCAGCAGCTTTACTGAGTGAGACAGTGGTGTGTTTCTTGGTAGGGTTTTGTTGTTTCATTTCATGAATATTCCCCGTCAGCTCTGGGCAGAGTTCTGTTACTGGATGTGCCACTTGGGTGTGGAGGAGTGGAGCTGGCCAAGGGGACCTTCTCCGAGCAGAGTTCAGAGGAATGCATATGAACCCAGGGTGAAGCCCGTCAGGTGAGGTTCAGTTGTGTTGATCTTACAGAGCTCTGGATGCTTCCTTGGGGAATCTCCTAGGTGGGAATATGGGGGCAACACTGTCTATTGTGTCCCAAAGGGATGAAAGCTGGGGCTGGCTCCTCTGTGGTTTCACAAAGGGAGCAAAGCTGGGGTGCCACCTCTGTGGTGTCACAAAAGGAGCAAAGCTGGGGTGCCACCTCTGTGGTGTCACAAAAGGAGCAAAGATGGGGCTACCACCTCTGCGGTGTCGCAAAGGGTTGTAAGCTGGGGCGTGCATCACTGTCGTGTCACAAAGGGATCAAAGATGGGGCTACCACCTCTGTTGTGTCAGAAATAGACCAAAGTTGGGGCTGCCAAATCTGTGCGATCACAAAGAGAGCACAGCTGGGCCTGCGACTTCTCTGTTGTCACAAAGGGATCCAAGCTGGGGCAGCCACCTCTGTGGTGTCACAAAAGGAGCAAAACTCCGGCTGCTACCTCTCTGGTATAACACAAGGCATAATGCCTTTGTGACAACAACTATGTGGTATCAAAAAGGAAGCAAACCTGTTGCTGCCACCTCTGAGGTGTCACCAAGGAGCAAAACTGGGGCTGCCACCACTATGGTGTCAGAATGGGAGGAATGGTGGGGATTCGTGTGGTGTAGTGTCCATGAGCCTAGCCCTTTTCAAGGGCACTCCAGCGGGCTGCCAAGGGGCCTTTTTGCACAGGGTTGCGAAAAGTGCTCTTTTATCTTGGAGAAAAGGCTGATGTCAAGCTCCTTTAGCTGCACATGTTGCTCAGGAAGGCTGATTGCTTGCATTCTCAGGTGCTGTGTGTGTGCAGGTGAAAGTACTTGAGGGTGGCAGCAGCTCTACTGGGTAAAAGAGTGGTGTGTTTCTTGGTGGGGCTTGTTGTTTCCTTTCCTGAATTTTCCCTGTCAGCTCTGGACAGAGCTCTTTTCCTGGATGTGAAACTTGGGTGTGGAAGAGTGGAGCTGGCCAAGAGGACCTTCTCCGAGCAGAGTGCAGAGGAATCCATATGAGCCCAGGGTGAAGCCAGTCAGGTAAGGCTCAGCTGTGTTGACATTCCAAAGGTCTGGACGCTTCCTTGGGGAGTGTCCGGGGAGGAAATCTTGGGGCTTTCCCCTCCCTTTTGTGTCACAAAAGGATGAAAGCTGGGGCGCGTTCCTCTGAGGTGTCCCCAAGGCAGCAAAACTGCGGCTGCCACCTCTGTGGTGTCACAAAGGGAGCAAAGCTGGGGCTGCCACCTCTGTCATGTCACAAAGGGAGCAAAGCTGGGGCTGCCACCTCTGTCGTGTCGCCAAGGCTGCAAAACTGGGGCTGCCACTTCTGTGGAGTCCCAAATAAACCAAAGCTGGGGCTGCGAAATCTCTGAGGTCAAAAATGGAACAAAGATGTTGTTGCCCCTTTTGTGGTTTCAGGAAAGGGAGCAAAGCTGTGGCTGCCAAATCTGTGAGGGTCACAAAGCGGAGAAAACTGGGGCTGCGACCTGTGTGTTGTCACAAAAGGGAGCAAATCTGAAGCTGCCCCCGCTATGGTGTCACAAATGGAACAAAGCTGGGGCTGCCACCTCTGTGATGTCACACATGGAGCAAAGATGGGGCTACGACCTCTGTGGTCTAACCAAGGGTGCAAAGATGGGGCTGATACCACTGTGGTGTAACCAAGGGTGCAAAGATAGTGCTGCCACCTCTGCGGTGTCACCAAGGGAGCAAAGCTGGGGCTTCCACCTCTGTGGTGACACCAAAGGAGCAAAGCTGGGGCTGCCATCACTGCGGTGTCAAAAAGGGGAGGAATGGTGGGGTTTCCAGTGCTGTAGTGTCCATGAGCATAGCCCTTTTCAAGGGCTCTCCAGCTGCCTGCCAAAGGTCCTTTTTCACTGGGCTGAGAAAAGTGCTCTTTCTCCCTGAGAAAAGGCTGATGTCAAGCTCCTTTAGCTGCACATGTTCCTCAGAAAGGCTGATTGCTTGCATTCTCAGGTGCTGTGTGTGTGCAGGTGAAAGTACTGAGGGTGGGAGCAGCTCTGCTGGGTGAAAGAGGGGTGTGTTTCTTGGTGGGCTTTGGTGTTTCCTTTCCTGAATTTTCCCCGTTAGCTCTGGGCAGAGCTGTGTTACTGGATGTGACACTTGGGTGTGGAAGAGTGGAGCTGGCCAAGGGGTCCTTCTCCGAGCAGAGTGCAGAGGAATCTATATGAGCCCAGGGTGAAGCCAGTCAGGTAAGGCTCAGTTGTGTTGACATTCCAAAGGTCTGGACGCTTCCTTGGGGAGTGTCCGGGGAGGAAATCTTGGGGCTTCCCCTCCCTTTTGTGTCACAAAAGAATGAAAGCTGAGGAACACTCCACTGAGGTGCCCCCAAGGCAGCAAAGCTGGGGCTGCCACCTGTGGTGTCACAAATAGACCAAGGCTGGGGCTGCCAAATCTGTGAGGTCACAAAGAGTTGAAAGCTGGGGCATGCATGGCTGTCGTGTCACAAAGGGATCAAAGATGGGCCTACAACCTCTGTGGTGTCTCAAAGGCAGGAAAGCTGTGGCTGCCACCTCTGTGGTATCACCAAGGCAGCAAAGCTGGGGCTGCCACTTCTGTGGTGTCACAAATAGACCAAAGCTGGGGCTGCCACCTCTGTGGTGTCACAAATAGACCAAAGCTGGGGCTGCCACCTCTCTGGTGTCACAAATAGACCAAAGCTGGGGCTGTCACCTCTGTGGTGTCACAAAGGGATCAATGCTGGGGCTGCCACCTCTGAGGTTTCACCAAGGCAGCAACGCTGGGGTGCAATTTCTCTGGTGTTACAAAAGGGTTGAAATGCCAGTGCTGCCAACACTGTGGTGTCACAAAGACAGCAAAGCTGGGGCTACCACCTCTCTGTTATTACGAATAGACTAAAGCTGGGGCTACACAATCTCTGAGGTCACAAAGGGAGGAAAGCTGGCTCTGCCACCTCTGTCGTGTCACAAAGGGAGCAAAGCTGAGGCTGCCACCTCTGAGGTGTCACCAAGGCAGCAAAGCTGGGGCTGCCACTTCTGTGGTGTCACAAATAGACCAAAGCTGGGGCTGCCAAATCTGTGAGGTCAGAAAGCGAGGAAAGCTGGGGCTGGCACTTCTGTGGTGTCACAAAAGGGAGCAAATCTAGAGCTGCCCCCGCTATGGTGTCACAAATGGAACAAAGCTGGGACTACCAGCTCTGTGGTGTAACCAAGGGTGCAAAGCTGGGGCTGCCAGTTCTCTGTTATCACAAATAGACCAAAGCTGGGGCTGCAAGTCTCTGAGGTCACAAAGGGTGCAAATCTGGGGCTGCCACCTCTGAGGTGTCACCAAGGCAGCAAAGCTGGGGCTGCCCCTTCTGTGGTGTCACAAATAGACCAAAGCTGTGGCGGCCAAATCTGTGAGGTCACAAAACGAGGAAAGCTGGGGCTACCACCTCGGTGGTGTCACAAAGGGAGCAAAGCTGGGGCTGCCACCTCTGTGATGTCACAAATGGAGCAAAGCTGGGGCTACCACTTCTGTGGTGTCACCAAGGGAACAAAGCTGGGACTGCCACCTCTCTGTTATCACAAATAGACCAAAGTTGGGGCTGCCAAATCTCTGAGGTCACAAAGGGAGTAAAGCTGGGGCTGCCACCTCTGTCATGTCACAAAGGGAGCAAAGCTGGGGCTGCCACCTCTGTCGTGTCGCCAAGGCTGCAAAACTGGGGCTGCCACTTCTGTGGAGTCCCAAATAAACCAAAGCTGGGGCTGCGAAATCTGTGAGGTCAAAAATGGAACAAAGATGTTGTTGCCCCTTTTGTGGTTTCAGGAAAGGGAGCAAAGCTGTGGCTGCCAAATCTGTGAGGTCACAAAGCGGAGAAAACTGGGGCTGCGACCTGTGTGTTGTCACAAAAGGGAGCAAATCTGAAGCTGCCCCCGCTATGGTGTCACAAATGGAACAAAGCTGGGGCTGCCACCTCTGTGATGTCACACATGGAGCAAAGATGGGGCTACGACCTCTGTGGTCTAACCAAGGGTGCAAAGATGGGGCTGATACCACTGTGGTGTAACCAAGGGTGCAAAGATAGTGCTGCCACCTCTGCGGTGTCACCAAGGGAGCAAAGCTGGGGCTTCCACCTCTGTGGTGACACCAAAGGAGCAAAGCTGGGGCTGCCATCACTGCGGTGTCAAAAAGGGAGGAATGGTGGGGTTTCCAGTGCTGTAGTGTCCATGAGCATAGCCCTTTTCAAGGGCTCTCCAGCTGCCTGCCAAAGGTCCTTTTTCACTGGGCTGAGAAAAGTGCTCTTTTCTCCCTGAGAAAAGGCTGATGTCAAGCTCCTTTAGCTGCACATGTTCCTCAGAAAGGCTGATTGCTTGCATTCTCAGGTGCTGTGTGTGTGCAGGTGAAAGTACTGAGGGTGGGAGCAGCTCTGCTGGGTGAAAGAGGGGTGTGTTTCTTGGTGGGCTTTGGTGTTTCCTTTCCTGAATTTTCCCCGTTAGCTCTGGGCAGAGCTGTGTTACTGGATGTGACACTTGGGTGTGGAAGAGTGGAGCTGGCCAAGGGGTCCTTCTCCGAGCAGAGTGCAGAGGAATCTATATGAGCCCAGGGTGAAGCCAGTCAGGTAAGGCTCAGTTGTGTTGACATTCCAAAGGTCTGGACGCTTCCTTGGGGAGTGTCCGGGGAGGAAATCTTGGGGCTTCCCCTCCCTTTTGTGTCACAAAAGAATGAAAGCTGAGGAACACTCCACTGAGGTGCCCCCAAGGCAGCAAAGCTGGGGCTGCCACCTCTGTGGTGTCACAAATAGACCAAGGCTGGGGCTGCCAAATCTGTGAGGTCACAAAGAGTTGAAAGCTGGGGCATGCATGGCTGTCGTGTCACAAAGGGATCAAAGATGGGCCTACAACCTCTGTGGTGTCTCAAAGGCAGGAAAGCTGTGGCTGCCACCTCTGTGGTATCACCAAGGCAGCAAAGCTGGGGCTGCCACTTCTGTGGTGTCACAAATAGACCAAAGCTGGGGCTGCCACCTCTGTGGTGTCACAAATAGACCAAAGCTGGGGCTGCCACCTCTGTGGTGTCACAAATAGACCAAAGCTGGGGCTGTCACCTCTGTGGTGTCACAAAGGGATCAATGCTGGGGCTGCCACCTCTGAGGTTTCACCAAGGCAGCAACGCTGGGGTGCAATTTCTCTGGTGTTACAAAAGGGTTGAAATGCCAGTGCTGCCAACACTGTGGTGTCACAAAGACAGCAAAGCTGGGGCTACCACCTCTCTGTTATTACGAATAGACTAAAGCTGGGGCTACACAATCTCTGAGGTCACAAAGGGAGGAAAGCTGGCTCTGCCACCTCTGTCGTGTCACAAAGGGAGCAAAGCTGAGGCTGCCACCTCTGAGGTGTCACCAAGGCAGCAAAGCTGGGGCTGCCACTTCTGTGGTGTCACAAATAGACCAAAGCTGGGGCTGCCAAATCTGTGAGGTCAGAAAGCGAGGAAAGCTGGGGCTGGCACTTCTGTGGTGTCACAAAAGGGAGCAAATCTAGAGCTGCCCCCGCTATGGTGTCACAAATGGAACAAAGCTGGGACTACCAGCTCTGTGGTGTAACCAAGGGTGCAAAGCTGGGGCTGCCAGTTCTCTGTTATCACAAATAGACCAAAGCTGGGGCTGCAAGTCTCTGAGGTCACAAAGGGTGCAAATCTGGGGCTGCCACCTCTGAGGTGTCACCAAGGCAGCAAAGCTGGGGCTGCCCCTTCTGTGGTGTCACAAATAGACCAAAGCTGTGGCGGCCAAATCTGTGAGGTCACAAAACGAGGAAAGCTGGGGCTGCCACCTCGGTGGTGTCACAAAGGGAGCAAAGCTGGGGCTGCCACCTCTGTGATGTCACAAATGGAGCAAAGCTGGGGCTACCACTTCTGTGGTGTCACCAAGGGAACAAAGCTGGGACTGCCACCTCTCTGTTATCACAAATAGACCAAAGTTGGGGCTGCCAAATCTCTGAGGTCACAAAGGGAGTAAAGCTGGGGCTGCCACCTCGGTGGTGTCACAAAGGGAGCAAAGCTGGGGCTGCCACCTCTGTCATGTCACAAAGGGAGCAAAGCTGGGGCTGCCACCTCTGTCGTGTCGCCAAGGCTGCAAAACTGGGGCTGCCACTTCTGTGGAGTCCCAAATAAACCAAAGCTGGGGCTGCGAAATCTCTGAGGTCAAAAATGGAACAAAGATGTTGTTGCCCCTTTTGTGGTTTCAGGAAAGGGAGCAAAGCTGTGGCTGCCAAATCTGTGAGGTCACAAAGCGAAGGAAACTGGGGCTGCGACCTGTGTGTTGTCACAAAAGGGAGCAAATCTGAAGCTGCCCCCGCTATGGTGTCACAAATGGAACAAAGCTGGGGCTGCCACCTCTGTGATGTCACACATGGAGCAAAGATGGGGCTACGACCTCTGTGGTCTAACCAAGGGTGCAAAGATGGGGCTGATACCACTGTGGTGTAACCAAGGGTGCAAAGATAGTGCTGCCACCTCTGCGGTGTCACCAAGGGAGCAAAGCTGGGGCTTCCACCTCTGTGGTGACAACAAAGGAGCAAAGCTGGGGCTGCCATCACTGCGGTGTCAAAAAGGGAGGAATGGTGGGGTTTCCAGTGCTGTAGTGTCAATGAGCATAGCCCTTTTCAAGGGCTCTCCAGCTGCCTGCCAAAGGTCCTTTTTCACTGGGCTGAGAAAAGTGCTCTTTTCTCCCTGAGAAAAGGCTGATGTCAAGCTCCTTTAGCTGCACATGTTCCTCAGAAAGGCTGATTGCTTGCATTCTCAGGTGCTGTGTGTGTGCAGGTGAAAGTACTGAGGGTGGGAGCAGCTCTGCTGGGTGAAAGAGGGGTGTGTTTCTTGGTGGGCTTTGGTGTTTCCTTTCCTGAATTTTCCCCGTTAGCTCTGGGCAGAGCTGTGTTACTGGATGTGACACTTGGGTGTGGAAGAGTGGAGCTGGCCAAGGGGTCCTTCTCCGAGCAGAGTGCAGAGGAATCTATATGAGCCCAGGGTGAAGCCAGTCAGGTGAGGTTCAGTTGTGTTGACATTCCAAAGGTCTGGACGCTTCCTTGGGGAGTGTCCGGGGAGGAAATCTTGGGGCTTCCCCTCCCTTTTGTGTCACAAAAGAATGAAAGCTGAGGAACACTCCACTGAGGTGCCCCCAAGGCAGCAAAGCTGGGGCTGCCACCTCTGTGGTGTCACAAATAGACCAAAGCTGGGGCTGCCACCTCTGTGGTGTCACAAAGGGATCAATGCTGGGGCTGCCACCTCTGAGGTTTCACCAAGGCAGCAACGCTGGGGTGCAGTTTCTCTGGTGTCACAAAGGGTTGAAATGCCAGTGCTGCCACCTCTGTGGTGTCACCAAGGCAGCAAAGCTGGGGCTGCCACTTCTGTGGTGTCACAAATAGACCAAAGCTGGGGCTGCCACCTCTGTGGTGTCACAAATAGACCAAAGCTGGGGCTGCCACCTCTGTGGTGTCACAAAGGGATCAATGCTGGGGCTGCCACCTCTGAGGTTTCACCAAGGCAGCAACGCTGGGGTGCAATTTCTCTGGTGTTACAAAAGGGTTGAAATGCCAGTGCTGCCAACACTGTGGTGTCACAAAGACAGCAAAGCTGGGGCTACCACCTCTCTGTTATTACGAATAGACTAAAGCTGGGGCTACACAATCTCTGAGGTCACAAAGGGAGGAAAGCTGGCTCTGCCACCTCTGTCGTGTCACAAAGGGAGCAAAGCTGAGGCTGCCACCTCTGAGGTGTCACCAAGGCAGCAAAGCTGGGGCTGCCACTTCTGTGGTGTCACAAATAGACCAAAGCTGGGGCTGCCAAATCTGTGAGGTCAGAAAGCGAGGAAAGCTGGGGCTGGCACTTCTGTGGTGTCACAAAAGGGAGCAAATCTAGAGCTGCCCCCGCTATGGTGTCACAAATGGAACAAAGCTGGGACTACCAGCTCTGCTGTGTAACCAAGGGTGCAAAGCTGGGGCTGCCAGTTCTCTGTTATCACAAATAGACCAAAGCTGGGGCTGCAAGTCTCTGAGGTCACAAAGGGTGCAAATCTGGGGCTGCCACCTCTGAGGTGTCACCAAGGCAGCAAAGCTGGGGCTGCCACTTCTGTGGTGTCACAAATAGACCAAAGCTGGGGCTGCCAAATCTGTGAGGTCAGAAAGCGAGGAAAGCTGGGACTGGCACTTCTGTGGTGTCACAAAGGGAGCAAAGCTGGGGCTGCCACCTCTGTGATGTCACAAATGGAGCAAAGCTGGGGCTACCACTTCTGTGGTGTCACCAAGGGAACAAAGCTGGGACTGCCACCTCTCTGTTATCACAAATAGACCAAAGTTGGGGCTGCCAAATCTCTGAGGTCACAAAGGGAGTAAAGCTGGGGCTGCCACCTCGGTGGTGTCACAAAGGGAGCAAAGCTGGGGCTGCCACCTCTGTCATGTCACAAAGGGAGCAAAGCTGGGGCTGCCACCTCTGTCGTGTCGCCAAGGCTGCAAAACTGGGGCTGCCACTTCTGTGGAGTCCCAAATAAACCAAAGCTGGGGCTGCGAAATCTCTGAGGTCAAAAATGGAACAAAGATGTTGTTGCCCCTTTTGTGGTTTCAGGAAAGGGAGCAAAGCTGTGGCTGCCAAATCTGTGAGGTCACAAAGCGAAGGAAACTGGGGCTGCGACCTGTGTGTTGTCACAAAAGGGAGCAAATCTGAAGCTGCCCCCGCTATGGTGTCACAAATGGAACAAAGCTGGGGCTGCCACCTCTGTGATGTCACACATGGAGCAAAGATGGGGCTACGACCTCTGTGGTCTAACCAAGGGTGCAAAGATGGGGCTGATACCACTGTGGTGTAACCAAGGGTGCAAAGATAGTGCTGCCACCTCTGCGGTGTCACCAAGGGAGCAAAGCTGGGGCTTCCACCTCTGTGGTGACAACAAAGGAGCAAAGCTGGGGCTGCCATCACTGCGGTGTCAAAAAGGGAGGAATGGTGGGGTTTCCAGTGCTGTAGTGTCAATGAGCATAGCCCTTTTCAAGGGCTCTCCAGCTGCCTGCCAAAGGTCCTTTTTCACTGGGCTGAGAAAAGTGCTCTTTTCTCCCTGAGAAAAGGCTGATGTCAAGCTTCTTTAGCTGCACATGTTCCTCAGAAAGGCTGATTGCTTGCATTCTCAGGTGCTGTGTGTGTGCAGGTGAAAGTACTGAGGGTGGGAGCAGCTCTGCTGGGTGAAAGAGGGGTGTGTTTCTTGGTGGGCTTTGGTGTTTCCTTTCCTGAATTTTCCCCGTTAGCTCTGGGCAGAGCTGTGTTACTGGATGTGACACTTGGGTGTGGAAGAGTGGAGCTGGCCAAGGGGTCCTTCTCCGAGCAGAGTGCAGAGGAATCTATATGAGCCCAGGGTGAAGCCAGTCAGGTGAGGTTCAGTTGTGTTGACATTCCAAAGGTCTGGACGCTTCCTTGGGGAGTGTCCGGGGAGGAAATCTTGGGGCTTCCCCTCCCTTTTGTGTCACAAAAGAATGAAAGCTGAGGAACACTCCACTGAGGTGCCCCCAAGGCAGCAAAGCTGGGGCTGCCACGTCTGTGGTGTCACAAATAGACCAAGGCTGGGGCTGCCAAATCTGTGAGGTCACAAAGAGTTGAAAGCTGGGGCATGCATGGCTGTCGTGTCACAAAGGGATCAAAGATGGGCCTACAACCTCTGTGGTGTCTCAAAGGCAGGAAAGCTGTGGCTGCCACCTCTGTGGTATCACCAAGGCAGCAAAGCTGGGGCTGCCACTTCTGTGGTGTCACAAATAGACCAAAGCTGGGGCTGCCACCTCTGTGGTGTCACAAATAGACCAAAGCTGGGGCTGCCACCTCTGTGGTGTCACAAATAGACCAAAGCTGGGGCTGCCACCTCTGTGGTGTCACAAAGGGATCAATGCTGGGGCTGCCACCTCTCTGTTATCACAAATAGACCAAAGTTGGGGCTGCCAAATCTCTGAGGTCACAAAGGGAGTAAAGCTGGGGCTGCCACCTCGGTGGTGTCACAAAGGGAGCAAAGCTGGGGCTGCCACCTCTGTCATGTCACAAAGGGAGCAAAGCTGGGGCTGCCACCTCTGTCGTGTCGCCAAGGCTGCAAAACTGGGGCTGCCACTTCTGTGGAGTCCCAAATAAACCAAAGCTGGGGCTGCGAAATCTCTGAGGTCAAAAATGGAACAAAGATGTTGTTGCCCCTTTTGTGGTTTCAGGAAAGGGAGCAAAGCTGTGGCTGCCAAATCTGTGAGGTCACAAAGTGAAGGAAACTGGGGCTGCGACCTGTGTGTTGTCACAAAAGGGAGCAAATCTGAAGCTGCCCCCGCTATGGTGTCACAAATGGAACAAAGCTGGGGCTGCCACCTCTGTGATGTCACACATGGAGCAAAGATGGGGCTACGACCTCTGTGGTCTAACCAAGGGTGCAAAGATGGGGCTGATACCACTGTGGTGTAACCAAGGGTGCAAAGATAGTGCTGCCACCTCTGCGGTGTCACCAAGGGAGCAAAGCTGGGGCTTCCACCTCTGTGGTGACACCAAAGGAGCAAAGCTGGGGCTGCCATCACTGCGGTGTCAAAAAGGGAGGAATGGTGGGGTTTCCAGTGCTGTAGTGTCCATGAGCATAGCCCTTTTCAAGGGCTCTCCAGCTGCCTGCCAAAGGTCCTTTTTCACTGGGCTGAGAAAAGTGCTCTTTTCTCCCTGAGAAAAGGCTGATGTCAAGCTCCTTTAGCTGCACATGTTCCTCAGAAAGGCTGATTGCTTGCATTCTCAGGTGCTGTGTGTGTGCAGGTGAAAGTACTGAGGGTGGGAGCAGCTCTGCTGGGTGAAAGAGGGGTGTGTTTCTTGGTGGGCTCTGGTGTTTCCTTTCCTGAATTTTCCCCGTTAGCTCTGGGCAGAGCTGTGTTACTGGATGTGACACTTGGGTGTGGAAGAGTGGAGCTGGCCAAGGGGTCCTTCTCCGAGCAGAGTGCAGAGGAATCTATATGAGCCCAGGGTGAAGCCAGTCAGGTAAGGCTCAGTTGTGTTGACATTCCAAAGGTCTGGATGCTTCCTTGGGGAGTGTCCGGGGAGGAAATCTTGGGGCTTCCCCTCCCTTTTGTGTCACAAAAGAATGAAAGCTGAGGAACACTCCACTGAGGTGCCCCCAAGGCAGCAAAGCTGGGGCTGCCACCTCTGTGGTGTCACAAATAGACCAAGGCTGGGGCTGCCAAATCTGTGAGGTCACAAAGAGTTGAAAGCTGGGGCATGCATGGCTGTCGTGTCACAAAGGGATCAAAGATGGGCCTACAACCTCTGTGGTGTCTCAAAGGCAGGAAAGCTGTGGCTGCCACCTCTGTGGTATCACCAAGGCAGCAAAGCTGGGGCTGCCACTTCTGTGGTGTCACAAATAGACCAAAGCTGGGGCTGCCACCTCTGTGGTGTCACAAAGGGATCAATGCTGGGGCTGCCACCTCTGAGGTTTCACCAAGGCAGCAACGCTGGGGTGCAATTTCTCTGGTGTTACAAAAGGGTTGAAATGCCAGTGCTGCCAACACTGTGGTGTCACAAAGACAGCAAAGCTGGGGCTACCACCTCTCTGTTATTACGAATAGACTAAAGCTGGGGCTACACAATCTCTGAGGTCACAAAGGGAGGAAAGCTGGCTCTGCCACCTCTGTCGTGTCACAAAGGGAGCAAAGCTGAGGCTGCCACCTCTGAGGTGTCACCAAGGCAGCAAAGCTGGGGCTGCCACTTCTGTGGTGTCACAAATAGACCAAAGCTGGGGCTGCCAAATCTGTGAGGTCAGAAAGCGAGGAAAGCTGGGGCTGGCACTTCTGTGGTGTCACAAAAGGGAGCAAATCTAGAGCTGCCCCCGCTATGGTGTCACAAATGGAACAAAGCTGGGACTACCAGCTCTGCTGTGTAACCAAGGGTGCAAAGCTGGGGCTGCCAGTTCTCTGTTATCACAAATAGACCAAAGCTGGGGCTGCAAGTCTCTGAGGTCACAAAGGGTGCAAATCTGGGGCTGCCACCTCTGAGGTGTCACCAAGGCAGCAAAGCTGGGGCTGCCACTTCTGTGGTGTCACAAATAGACCAAAGCTGGGGCTGCCAAATCTGTGAGGTCAGAAAGCGAGGAAAGCTGGGGCTGGCACTTCTGTGGTGTCACAAAGGGAGCAAAGCTGGGGCTGCCACCTCTGTGATGTCACAAATGGAGCAAAGCTGGGGCTACCACTTCTGTGGTGTCACCAAGGGAACAAAGCTGGGACTGCCACCTCTCTGTTATCACAAATAGACCAAAGTTGGGGCTGCCAAATCTCTGAGGTCACAAAGGGAGTAAAGCTGGGGCTGCCACCTCGGTGGTGTCACAAAGGGAGCAAAGCTGGGGCTGCCACCTCTGTCATGTCACAAAGGGAGCAAAGCTGGGGCTGCCACCTCTGTCGTGTCGCCAAGGCTGCAAAACTGGGGCTGCCACTTCTGTGGAGTCCCAAATAAACCAAAGCTGGGGCTGCGAAATCTCTGAGGTCAAAAATGGAACAAAGATGTTGTTGCCCCTTTTGTGGTTTCAGGAAAGGGAGCAAAGCTGTGGCTGCCAAATCTGTGAGGTCACAAAGCGAAGGAAACTGGGGCTGCGACCTGTGTGTTGTCACAAAAGGGAGCAAATCTGAAGCTGCCCCCGCTATGGTGTCACAAATGGAACAAAGCTGGGGCTGCCACCTCTGTGATGTCACACATGGAGCAAAGATGGGGCTACGACCTCTGTGGTCTAACCAAGGGTGCAAAGATGGGGCTGATACCACTGTGGTGTAACCAAGGGTGCAAAGATAGTGCTGCCACCTCTGCGGTGTCACCAAGGGAGCAAAGCTGGGGCTTCCACCTCTGTGGTGACAACAAAGGAGCAAAGCTGGGGCTGCCATCACTGCGGTGTCAAAAAGGGAGGAATGGTGGGGTTTCCAGTGCTGTAGTGTCAATGAGCATAGCCCTTTTCAAGGGCTCTCCAGCTGCCTGCCAAAGGTCCTTTTTCACTGGGCTGAGAAAAGTGCTCTTTTCTCCCTGAGAAAAGGCTGATGTCAAGCTCCTTTAGCTGCACATGTTCCTCAGAAAGGCTGATTGCTTGCATTCTCAGGTGCTGTGTGTGTGCAGGTGAAAGTACTGAGGGTGGGAGCAGCTCTGCTGGGTGAAAGAGGGGTGTGTTTCTTGGTGGGCTTTGGTGTTTCCTTTCCTGAATTTTCCCCGTTAGCTCTGGGCAGAGCTGTGTTACTGGATGTGACACTTGGGTGTGGAAGAGTGGAGCTGGCCAAGGGGTCCTTCTCCGAGCAGAGTGCAGAGGAATCTATATGAGCCCAGGGTGAAGCCAGTCAGGTGAGGTTCAGTTGTGTTGACATTCCAAAGGTCTGGACGCTTCCTTGGGGAGTGTCCGGGGAGGAAATCTTGGGGCTTCCCCTCCCTTTTGTGTCACAAAAGAATGAAAGCTGAGGAACACTCCACTGAGGTGCCCCCAAGGCAGCAAAGCTGGGGCTGCCACCTCTGTGGTGTCACAAATAGACCAAGGCTGGGGCTGCCAAATCTGTGAGGTCACAAAGAGTTGAAAGCTGGGGCATGCATGGCTGTCGTGTCACAAAGGGATCAAAGATGGGCCTACAACCTCTGTGGTGTCTCAAAGGCAGGAAAGCTGTGGCTGCCACCTCTGTGGTATCACCAAGGCAGCAAAGCTGGGGCTGCCACTTCTGTGGTGTCACAAATAGACCAAAGCTGGGGCTGCCACCTCTGTGGTGTCACAAATAGACCAAAGCTGGGGCTGCCACCTCTGTGGTGTCACAAATAGACCAAAGCTGGGGCTGCCACCTCTGTGGTGTCACAAAGGGATCAATGCTGGGGCTGCCACCTCTCTGTTATCACAAATAGACCAAAGTTGGGGCTGCCAAATCTCTGAGGTCACAAAGGGAGTAAAGCTGGGGCTGCCACCTCGGTGGTGTCACAAAGGGAGCAAAGCTGGGGCTGCCACCTCTGTCATGTCACAAAGGGAGCAAAGCTGGGGCTGCCACCTCTGTCGTGTCGCCAAGGCTGCAAAACTGGGGCTGCCACTTCTGTGGAGTCCCAAATAAACCAAAGCTGGGGCTGCGAAATCTCTGAGGTCAAAAATGGAACAAAGATGTTGTTGCCCCTTTTGTGGTTTCAGGAAAGGGAGCAAAGCTGTGGCTGCCAAATCTGTGAGGTCACAAAGCGAAGGAAACTGGGGCTGCGACCTGTGTGTTGTCACAAAAGGGAGCAAATCTGAAGCTGCCCCCGCTATGGTGTCACAAATGGAACAAAGCTGGGGCTGCCACCTCTGTGATGTCACACATGGAGCAAAGATGGGGCTACGACCTCTGTGGTCTAACCAAGGGTGCAAAGATGGGGCTGATACCACTGTGGTGTAACCAAGGGTGCAAAGATAGTGCTGCCACCTCTGCGGTGTCACCAAGGGAGCAAAGCTGGGGCTTCCACCTCTGTGGTGACACCAAAGGAGCAAAGCTGGGGCTGCCATCACTGCGGTGTCAAAAAGGGAGGAATGGTGGGGTTTCCAGTGCTGTAGTGTCCATGAGCATAGCCCTTTTCAAGGGCTCTCCAGCTGCCTGCCAAAGGTCCTTTTTCACTGGGCTGAGAAAAGTGCTCTTTTCTCCCTGAGAAAAGGCTGATGTCAAGCTCCTTTAGCTGCACATGTTCCTCAGAAAGGCTGATTGCTTGCATTCTCAGGTGCTGTGTGTGTGCAGGTGAAAGTACTGAGGGTGGGAGCAGCTCTGCTGGGTGAAAGAGGGGTGTGTTTCTTGGTGGGCTCTGGTGTTTCCTTTCCTGAATTTTCCCCATTAGCTCTGGGCAGAGCTGTGTTACTGGATGTGACACTTGGGTGTGGAAGAGTGGAGCTGGCCAAGGGGTCCTTCTCCGAGCAGAGTGCAGAGGAATCTATATGAGCCCAGGGTGAAGCCAGTCAGGTAAGGCTCAGTTGTGTTGACATTCCAAAGGTCTGGACGCTTCCTTGGGGAGTGTCCGGGGAGGAAATCTTGGGGCTTCCCCTCCCTTTTGTGTCACAAAAGAATGAAAGCTGAGGAACACTCCACTGAGGTGCCCCCAAGGCAGCAAAGCTGGGGCTGCCACCTCTGTGGTGTCACAAATAGACCAAGGCTGGGGCTGCCAAATCTGTGAGGTCACAAAGAGTTGAAAGCTGGGGCATGCATGGCTGTCGTGTCACAAAGGGATCAAAGATGGGCCTACAACCTCTGTGGTGTCTCAAAGGCAGGAAAGCTGTGGCTGCCACCTCTGTGGTATCACCAAGGCAGCAAAGCTGGGGCTGCCACTTCTGTGGTGTCACAAATAGACCAAAGCTGGGGCTGCCACCTCTGTGGTGTCACAAATAGACCAAAGCTGGGGCTGCCACCTCTGTGGTGTCACAAATAGACCAAAGCTGGGGCTGTCACCTCTGTGGTGTCACAAAGGGATCAATGCTGGGGCTGCCACCTCTGAGGTTTCACCAAGGCAGCAACGCTGGGGTGCAATTTCTCTGGTGTTACAAAAGGGTTGAAATGCCAGTGCTGCCAACACTGTGGTGTCACAAAGACAGCAAAGCTGGGGCTACCACCTCTCTGTTATTACGAATAGACTAAAGCTGGGGCTACACAATCTCTGAGGTCACAAAGGGAGGAAAGCTGGCTCTGCCACCTCTGTCGTGTCACAAAGGGAGCAAAGCTGAGGCTGCCACCTCTGAGGTGTCACCAAGGCAGCAAAGCTGGGGCTGCCACTTCTGTGGTGTCACAAATAGACCAAAGCTGGGGCTGCCAAATCTGTGAGGTCAGAAAGCGAGGAAAGCTGGGGCTGGCACTTCTGTGGTGTCACAAAAGGGAGCAAATCTAGAGCTGCCCCCGCTATGGTGTCACAAATGGAACAAAGCTGGGACTACCAGCTCTGTGGTGTAACCAAGGGTGCAAAGCTGGGGCTGCCAGTTCTCTGTTATCACAAATAGACCAAAGCTGGGGCTGCAAGTCTCTGAGGTCACAAAGGGTGCAAATCTGGGGCTGCCACCTCTGAGGTGTCACCAAGGCAGCAAAGCTGGGGCTGCCCCTTCTGTGGTGTCACAAATAGACCAAAGCTGTGGCGGCCAAATCTGTGAGGTCACAAAACGAGGAAAGCTGGGGCTGCCACCTCGGTGGTGTCACAAAGGGAGCAAAGCTGGGGCTGCCACCTCTGTGATGTCACAAATGGAGCAAAGCTGGGGCTACCACTTCTGTGGTGTCACCAAGGGAACAAAGCTGGGACTGCCACCTCTCTGTTATCACAAATAGACCAAAGTTGGGGCTGCCAAATCTCTGAGGTCACAAAGGGAGTAAAGCTGGGGCTGCCACCTCGGTGGTGTCACAAAGGGAGCAAAGCTGGGGCTGCCACCTCTGTCATGTCACAAAGGGAGCAAAGCTGGGGCTGCCACCTCTGTCGTGTCGCCAAGGCTGCAAAACTGGGGCTGCCACTTCTGTGGAGTCCCAAATAAACCAAAGCTGGGGCTGCGAAATCTCTGAGGTCAAAAATGGAACAAAGATGTTGTTGCCCCTTTTGTGGTTTCAGGAAAGGGAGCAAAGCTGTGGCTGCCAAATCTGTGAGGTCACAAAGCGAAGGAAACTGGGGCTGCGACCTGTGTGTTGTCACAAAAGGGAGCAAATCTGAAGCTGCCCCCGCTATGGTGTCACAAATGGAACAAAGCTGGGGCTGCCACCTCTGTGATGTCACACATGGAGCAAAGATGGGGCTACGACCTCTGTGGTCTAACCAAGGGTGCAAAGATGGGGCTGATACCACTGTGGTGTAACCAAGGGTGCAAAGATAGTGCTGCCACCTCTGCGGTGTCACCAAGGGAGCAAAGCTGGGGCTTCCACCTCTGTGGTGACAACAAAGGAGCAAAGCTGGGGCTGCCATCACTGCGGTGTCAAAAAGGGAGGAATGGTGGGGTTTCCAGTGCTGTAGTGTCAATGAGCATAGCCCTTTTCAAGGGCTCTCCAGCTGCCTGCCAAAGGTCCTTTTTCACTGGGCTGAGAAAAGTGCTCTTTTCTCCCTGAGAAAAGGCTGATGTCAAGCTCCTTTAGCTGCACATGTTCCTCAGAAAGGCTGATTGCTTGCATTCTCAGGTGCTGTGTGTGTGCAGGTGAAAGTACTGAGGGTGGGAGCAGCTCTGCTGGGTGAAAGAGGGGTGTGTTTCTTGGTGGGCTTTGGTGTTTCCTTTCCTGAATTTTCCCCGTTAGCTCTGGGCAGAGCTGTGTTACTGGATGTGACACTTGGGTGTGGAAGAGTGGAGCTGGCCAAGGGGTCCTTCTCCGAGCAGAGTGCAGAGGAATCTATATGAGCCCAGGGTGAAGCCAGTCAGGTGAGGTTCAGTTGTGTTGACATTCCAAAGGTCTGGACGCTTCCTTGGGGAGTGTCCGGGGAGGAAATCTTGGGGCTTCCCCTCCCTTTTGTGTCACAAAAGAATGAAAGCTGAGGAACACTCCACTGAGGTGCCCCCAAGGCAGCAAAGCTGGGGCTGCCACCTCTGTGGTGTCACAAATAGACCAAAGCTGGGGCTGCCACCTCTGTGGTGTCACAAAGGGATCAATGCTGGGGCTGCCACCTCTGAGGTTTCACCAAGGCAGCAACGCTGGGGTGCAGTTTCTCTGGTGTCACAAAGGGTTGAAATGCCAGTGCTGCCACCTCTGTGGTGTCACCAAGGCAGCAAAGCTGGGGCTGCCACTTCTGTGGTGTCACAAATAGACCAAAGCTGGGGCTGCCACCTCTGTGGTGTCACAAATAGACCAAAGCTGGGGCTGCCACCTCTGTGGTGTCACAAAGGGATCAATGCTGGGGCTGCCACCTCTGAGGTTTCACCAAGGCAGCAACGCTGGGGTGCAGTTTCTCTGGTGTCACAAAGGGTTGAAATGCCAGTGCTGCCACCTCTGTGGTGTCACCAAGGCAGCAAAGCTGGGGCTGCCACTTCTGTGGTGTCACAAATAGACCAAAGCTGGGGCTGCCACCTCTGTGGTGTCACAAATAGACCAAAGCTGGGGCTGCCACCTCTGTGGTGTCACAAAGGGATCAATGCTGGGGCTGCCACCTCTGAGGTTTCACCAAGGCAGCAAAGCTGGGGCTGCCACCTCTGTGATGTCACAAATGGAGCAAAGCTGGGGCTACCACTTCTGTGGTGTCACCAAGGGAACAAAGCTGGGACTGCCACCTCTCTGTTATCACAAATAGACCAAAGTTGGGGCTGCCAAATCTCTGAGGTCACAAAGGGAGTAAAGCTGGGGCTGCCACCTCGGTGGTGTCACAAAGGGAGCAAAGCTGGGGCTGCCACCTCTGTCATGTCACAAAGGGAGCAAAGCTGGGGCTGCCACCTCTGTGGTGTCACAAATAGACCAAGGCTGGGGCTGCCAAATCTGTGAGGTCACAAAGAGTTGAAAGCTGGGGCATGCATGGCTGTCGTGTCACAAAGGTATCAAAGATGGTCCTAAAACCTCTGTGGTGTCTCAAAGACAGCAAAGCTGGGGCTACCACCTCTCTGTTATTACGAATAGACTAAAGCTGGGGCTACAAAATCTCTGAGGTCACAAAGGGAGGAAAGCTGGCTCTGCCACCTCTGTCGTGTCACAAAGGGAGCAAAGCTGAGGCTGCCACCTCTGAGGTGTCACCAAGGCAGCAAAGCTGGGGCTGCCACTTCTGTGGTGTCACAAATAGACCAAAGCTGTGGCGGCCAAATCTGTGAGGTCACAAAACGAGGAAAGCTGGGGCTGCCACCTCGGTGGTGTCACAAAGGGAGCAAAGCTGGGGCTACCACTTCTGTGGTGTCACCAAGGGAACAAAGCTGGGACTGCCACCTCTCTGTTATCACAAATAGACCAAAGTTGGGGCTGCCAAATCTCTGAGGTCACAAAGGGAGTAAAGCTGGGGCTGCCACCTCGGTGGTGTCACAAAGGGAGCAAAGCTGGGGCTGCCACCTCTGTCATGTCACAAAGGGAGCAAAGCTGGGGCTGCCACCTCTGTGATGTCACAAATGGAGCAAAGCTGGGGCTACCACTTCTGTGGTGTCACCAAGGGAACAAAGCTGGGACTGCCACCTCTCTGTTATCACAAATAGACCAAAGTTGGGGCTGCCAAATCTCTGAGGTCACAAAGGGAGCAAAGCTGGGGCTGCCACCTCGGTGGTGTCACAAAGGGAGCAAAGCTGGGGCTGCCACCTCTGTCATGTCACAAAGGGAGCAAAGCTGGGGCTGCCACCTCTGTCTTGTTACCAAGGCTGCAAAACTGGGGCTGCCACTTCTGTGGAGTCCCAAATAAACCAAAGCTGGGGCTGCGAAATCTGTGAGGTCAAAAATGGAACAAAGATGTTGTTGCCCCTTTTGTGGTTTCAGGAAAGGGAGCAAAGCTGTGGCTGCCAAATCTGTGAGGTCACAAAGCGAAGAAAACTGGGGCTGCGACCTGTGTGTTGTCACAAAAGGGAGCAAATCTGAAGCTGCCCCCGCTATGGTGTCACAAATGGAACAAAGCTGGGGCTGCCACCTCTGTGATGTCACACATGGAGCAAAGATGGGGCTACGACCTCTGTGGTCTAACCAAGGGTGCAAAGATGGGGCTGATACCACTGTGGTGTAACCAAGGGTGCAAAGATAGTGCTGCCACCTCTGCGGTGTCACCAAGGGAGCAAAGCTGGGGCTTCCACCTCTGTGGTGACACCAAAGGAGCAAAGCTGGGGCTGCCATCACTGCGGTGTCAAAAAGGGAGGAATGGTGGGGTTTCCAGTGCTGTAGTGTCAATGAGCATAGCCCTTTTCAAGGGCTCTCCAGCTGCCTGCCAAAGGTCCTTTTTCACTGGGCTGAGAAAAGTGCTCTTTTCTCCCTGAGAAAAGGCTGATGTCAAGCTCCTTTAGCTGCACATGTTCCTCAGAAAGGCTGATTGCTTGCATTCTCAGGTGCTGTGTGTGTGTAGGTGAAAGTACTGAGGGTGGGAGCAGCTCTGCTGGGTGAAAGAGGGGTGTGTTTCTTGGTGGGCTTTGGTGTTTCCTTTCCTGAATTTTCCCCGTTAGCTCTGGGCAGAGCTGTGTTACTGGATGTGACACTTGGGTGTGGAAGAGTGGAGCTGGCCAAGGGGTCCTTCTCCGAGCAGAGTGCAGAGGAATCTATATGAGCCCAGGGTGAAGCCAGTCAGGTGAGGTTCAGTTGTGTTGATCTTACAGAGCTCTGGATGCTTCCTTGGGGAATCTCCTAGGTGGGAATATGGGGGCAACACTGTCTATTGTGTCCCAAAGGGATGAAAGCTGGGGCTGGCTCCTCTGTGGTTTCACAAAGGGAGCAAAGCTGGGGTGCCACCTCTGTGGTGTCACAAAAGGAGCAAAGCTGGGGTGCCACCTCTGTGGTGTCACAAAAGGAGCAAAGATGGGGCTACCACCTCTGCGGTGTCGCAAAGGGTTGTAAGCTGGGGCGTGCATCACTGTCGTGTCACAAAGGGATCAAAGTTGGGGCTACCACCTCTGTTGTGTCAGAAATAGACCAAAGTTGGGGCTGCCAAATCTGTGCGATCACAAAGAGAGCACAGCTGGGCCTGCGACTTCTCTGTTGTCACAAAGGGATCCAAGCTGGGGCAGCCACCTCTGTGGTGTCACAAAAGGAGCAAAACTCCGGCTGCTACCTCTCTGGTATAACACAAGGCGTAATGCCTTTGTGACAACAACTATGTGGTATCAAAAAGGAAGCAAACCTGTTGCTGCCACCTCTGAGGTGTCACCAAGGAGCAAAACTGGGGCTGCCACCACTATGGTGTCAGAATGGGAGGAATGGTGGGGATTCGTGTGGTGTAGTGTCCATGAGCCTAGCCCTTTTCAAGGGCACTCCAGCGGGCTGCCAAGGGGCCTTTTTGCACAGGGTTGCGAAAAGTGCTCTTTTATCTTGGAGAAAAGGCTGATGTCAAGCTCCTTTAGCTGCACATGTTGCTCAGGAAGGCTGATTGCTTGCATTCTCAGGTGCTGTGTGTGTGCAGGTGAAAGTACTTGAGGGTGGCAGCAGCTCTACTGGGTGAAAGAGTGGTGTGTTTCTTGGTGGGGCTTGTTGTTTCCTTTCCTGAGTTTTCCCTGTCAGCTCTGGACAGAGCTCTTTTCCTGGATGTGAAACTTGGGTGTGGAAGAGTGGAGCTGGCCAAGAGGACCTTCTCTGGGCAGAGTGCAGAGGAATCCATATGAGCCCAGGGTGAAGCCAGTCAGGTAAGGCTCAGTTGTGTTGACATTCCAAAGGTCTGGACGCTTCCTTGGGGAGTGTCCGGGGAGGAAATCTTGGGGCTTCCCCTCCCTTTTGTGTCACAAAAGGATGAAAGCTGGGGCGCGTTCCTCTGAGGTGTCCCCAAGGCAGCAAAGCTGCGGCTGCCACTTCTGTGGTGTCACAAAGGGAGCAAAGCTGGGGCTGCCAAATCTGTGCGGTCACAAAGAGTTGAAAGCTGGGGCATGCATGGCTGTTGTGTCACAAAGGGATCAAAGATGGTCCTAAAACCTCTGTGGTGTCTCAAAGAGAGCAAAGCTGGAGCTGTCACCTCTGTGGTGTCACAAAGGGATCAATGCTGGGGCTGCCACCTCTGAGGTGTCACCAAGGCAGCAACGCTGGGGTGCAATTTCTCTGGTGTCACAAAGGGTTGAAATGCCAGTGCTGCCAACTCTGTGGTGTCACAAAGGCAGCAAAGCTGGGGCTACCACCTCTCTGTTATTACGAATAGACTAAAGCTGGGGCTACAAAATCTCTGAGGTCACAAAGTGACGAAAGCTGGCTCTGCCACCTCTGTCGTGTCACAAAGGGAGCAAAGCTGAGGCTGCCACCTCTGAGGTGTCACCAAGGCAGCAAAGCTGGGGCTGCCACCTCCGTGATGTCACAAATGGAGCAAAGCTGGGGCTACAACTTCTGTGGTGTCACCAAGGGAACAAAGCTGGGACTGCCACCTCTCTGTTATCACAAATAGACCAAAGTTGGGGCTGCCAAATCTCTGAGGTCACAAAGGGAGTAAAGCTGGGGCTGCCACCTCGGTGGTGTCACAAAGGGAGCAAAGCTGGGGCTGCCACCTCTGTCATGTCACAAAGGGAGCAAAGCTGGGGCTGCCACCTCTGTGGTGTCACAAATAGACCAAGGCTGGGGCTGCCAAATCTGTGAGGTCACAAAGAGTTGAAAGCTGGGGCATGCATGGCTGTCATGTCACAAAGGGATCAAAGATGGTCCTAAAACCTCTGTGGTGTCTCAAAGACAGCAAAGCTGGGGCTACCACCTCTCTGTTATTACGAATAGACTAAAGCTGGGGCTACAAAATCTCTGAGGTCACAAAGGGAGGAAAGCTGGCTCTGCCACCTCTGTCGTGTCACAAAGGGAGCAAAGCTGAGGCTGCCACCTCTGAGGTGTCACCAAGGCAGCAAAGCTGGGGCTGCCACTTCTGTGGTGTCACAAATAGACCAAAGCTGTGGCGGCCAAATCTGTGAGGTCACAAAACGAGGAAAGCTGGGGCTGCCACCTCGGTGGTGTCACAAAGGGAGCAAAGATGGGGCTACCACTTCTGTGGTGTCACCAAGGGAACAAAGCTGGGACTGCCACCTCTCTGTTATCACAAATAGACCAAAGTTGGGGCTGCCAAATCTCTGAGGTCACAAAGGGAGTAAAGCTGGGGCTGCCACCTCGGTGGTGTCACAAAGGGAGCAAAGCTGGGGCTGCCACCTCTGTCATGTCACAAAGGGAGCAAAGCTGGGGCTGCCACCTCTGTGATGTCACAAATGGAGCAAAGCTGGGGCTACCACTTCTGTGGTGTCACCAAGGGAACAAAGCTGGGACTGCCACCTCTCTGTTATCACAAATAGACCAAAGTTGGGGCTGCCAAATCTCTGAGGTCACAAAGGGAGTAAAGCTGGGGCTGCCACCTCGGTGGTGTCACAAAGGGAGCAAAGCTGGGGCTGCCACCTCTGTCATGTCACAAAGGGAGCAAAGCTGGGGCTGCCACCTCTGTCTTGTTACCAAGGCTGCAAAACTGGGGCTGCCACTTCTGTGGAGTCCCAAATAAACCAAAGCTGGGGCTGCGAAATCTGTGAGGTCAAAAATGGAACAAAGATGTTGTTGCCCCTTTTGTGGTTTCAGGAAAGGGAGCAAAGCTGTGGCTGCCAAATCTGTGAGGTCACAAAGCGAAGAAAACTGGGGCTGCGACCTGTGTGTTGTCACAAAAGGGAGCAAATCTGAAGCTGCCCCCGCTATGGTGTCACAAATGGAACAAAGCTGGGGCTGCCACCTCTGTGATGTCACACATGGAGCAAAGATGGGGCTACGACCTCTGTGGTCTAACCAAGGGTGCAAAGATGGGGCTGATACCACTGTGGTGTAACCAAGGGTGCAAAGATAGTGCTGCCACCTCTGCGGTGTCACCAAGGGAGCAAAGCTGGGGCTTCCACCTCTGTGGTGACACCAAAGGAGCAAAGCTGGGGCTGCCATCACTGCGGTGTCAAAAAGGGAGGAATGGTGGGGTTTCCAGTGCTGTAGTGTCAATGAGCATAGCCCTTTTCAAGGGCTCTCCAGCTGCCTGCCAAAGGTCCTTTTTCACTGGGCTGAGAAAAGTGCTCTTTTCTCCCTGAGAAAAGGCTGATGTCAAGCTCCTTTAGCTGCACATGTTCCTCAGAAAGGCTGATTGCTTGCATTCTCAGGTGCTGTGTGTGTGCAGGTGAAAGTACTGAGGGTGGGAGCAGCTCTGCTGGGTGAAAGAGGGGTGTGTTTCTTGGTGGGCTTTGGTGTTTCCTTTCCTGAATTTTCCCCGTTAGCTCTGGGCAGAGCTGTGTTACTGGATGTGACACTTGGGTGTGGAAGAGTGGAGCTGGCCAAGGGGTCCTTCTCCGAGCGGAGTGCAGAGGAATCTATATGAGCCCAGGGTGAAGCCAGTCAGGTAAGGCTCAGTTGTGTTGACATTCCAAAGGTCTGGACGCTTCCTTGGGGAGTGTCGTGGGAGGAAATCTTGGGGCTTCCCCTCCCTTTTGTGTCACAAAAGAATGAAAGCTGAGGAACACTCCACTGAGGTGCCCCCAAGGCAGCAAAGCTGGGGCTGCCACCTCTGTGGTGTCACAAATAGACCAAGGCTGGGGCTGCCAAATCTGTGAGGTCACAAAGAGTTGAAAGCTGGGGCATGCATGGCTGTCGTGTCACAAAGGGATCAAAGATGGGCCTACAACCTCTGTTGTGTCACCAAGGCAGCAAAGCTGGGGCTGCCACTTCTGTGGTGTCACAAATAGACCAAAGCTGGGGCTGCCACCTCTGTGGTGTCACCAAGGGATCAATGCTGGGGCTGCCACCTCTGAGGTGTCACCAAGGCAGCAACGCTGGGGTGCAACCTCTCTGGTGTCACGAAGGGTTGAAATGCCAGTGCTACCAACTCTGTGGTGTCACAAAGACAGCAAAGCTGGGGCTACAACCTCTCTGTTATTACGAATAGACTAAAGCTGGGGCTACAAAATCTCTGAGGTCACAAAGGGAGGAAAGCTGGCTCTGCCACCTCTGTCGTGTCACAAAGGGAGCAAAGCTGAGGCTGCCACCTCTGAGGTGTCACCAAGGCAGCAAAGCTGGGGCTGCCACTTCTGTGGTGTCACAAATAGACCAAAGCTGGGGCTGCCAAATCTGTGAGGTCAGAAAGCGAGGAAAGCTGGGGCTGGCATTTCTGTGGTGTCACAAAAGGGAGCAAATCTAGAGCTGTCCCCGCTATGGTGTCACAAATGGAACAAAGCTGGGACTACCAGCTCTGTGGTGTAACCAAGGGTGCAAAGCTGGGGCTGCCAGCTCTCTGTTATCACAAATAGACCAAAGCTGGGGCTGCAAGTCTCTGAGGTCACAAAGGGTGCAAATCTGGGGCTGCCACCTCTGAGGTGTCACCAAGGCAGCAAAGCTGGGGCTGCCACTTCTGTGGTGTCACAAATGGAACAAAGCAGGAGCTGCCACCTCTGTGATGTCACAAATGGAGCAAAGATGGGGCTACCACCTCGGTGGTGTCACAAAGGGAGCAAAACTGGGGCTGCCACTTCTGTAGTCTAACCAAGGGTGCAAAGATGGGGCTGCCACCTCTGTCGTGTCACCAAGGGAGCAAAGCTGAGGCTTCCACCTCTGTGGTGACACCAAAGGAGCAAAACTGGGGGCTGCCATCACTGCGGTGTCAAAAAGGGAGGAATGGTGGGGTTTCCAGTGCTGTAGTGTCAATGAGCATAGCCCTTTTTAAGGGCTCTCCAGCGGGCTGCCAAGGTGCTTTTTCCACTGGGCTGAGTAAAGTGCTCTTTTCTCCCTGAGAAAAGGCTGTCGTCAAGCTCCTTTAGCTGCACATGTTCCTCAGAAAGGCTGATTGCTTGCATTCTCAGGTGCTGTGTGTTTGCAGGTAAAAGTAGTTGAGGGTGGCAGCAGCTTTACTGAGTGAGACAGTGGTGTGTTTCTTGGTAGGGTTTTGTTGTTTCATTTCATGAATATTCCCCGTCAGCTCTGGGCAGAGTTCTGTTACTGGATGTGACACTTGGGTGTGGAAGAGTGGAGCTGGCCAAGGGGACCTTCTCCGAGCAGAGTTCAGAGGAATGCATATGAACCCAGGGTGAAGCCCGTCAGGTGAGGTTCAGTTGTGTTGATCTTACAGAGCTCTGGATGCTTCCTTGGGGAATCTCCTAGGTGGGAATATGGGGGCAACACTGTCTATTGTGTCCCAAAGGGATGAAAGCTGGGGCTGGCTCCTCTGTGGTTTCACAAAGGGAGCAAAGCTGGGGTGCCACCTCTGTGGTGTCACAAAAGGAGCAAAGCTGGGGTGCCACCTCTGTGGTGTCACAAAAGGAGCAAAGATGGGGCTACCACCTCTGCGGTGTCGCAAAGGGTTGTAAGCTGGGGCGTGCATCACTGTCGTGTCACAAAGGGATCAAAGATGGGGCTACCACCTCTGTTGTGTCAGAAATAGACCAAAGTTGAGGCTGCCAAATCTGTGCGATCACAAAGAGAGCACAGCTGGGCCTGCGACTTCTCTGTTGTCACAAAGGGATCCAAGCTGGGGCAGCCACCTCTGTGGTGTCACAAAAGGAGCAAAACTCCGGCTGCTACCTCTCTGGTATAACACAAGGCGTAATGCCTTTGTGACAACAACTATGTGGTATCAAAAAGGAAGCAAACCTGTTGCTGCCACCTCTGAGGTGTCACCAAGGAGCAAAACTGGGGCTGCCACCACTATGGTGTCAGAATGGGAGGAATGGTGGGGATTCGTGTGGTGTAGTGTCCATGAGCCAAGCCCTTTTCAAGGGCACTCCAGCGGGCTGCCAAGGGGCCTTTTTGCACAGGGTTGCGAAAAGTGCTCTTTTATCTTGGAGAAAAGGCTGATGTCAAGCTCCTTTAGCTGCACATGTTGCTCAGGAAGGCTGATTGCTTGCATTCTCAGGTGCTGTGTGTGTGCAGGTGAAAGTACTTGAGGGTGGCAGCAGCTCTACTGGGTAAAAGAGTGGTGTGTTTCTTGGTGGGGCTTGTTGTTTCCTTTCCTGAATTTTCCCTGTCAGCTCTGGACAGAGCTCTTTTCCTGGATGTGAAACTTGGGTGTGGAAGAGTGGAGCTGGCCAAGAGGACCTTCTCTGGGCAGAGTGCAGAGGAATCCATATGAGCCCAGGGTGAAGCCAGTCAGGTAAGGCTCAGTTGTGTTGACATTCCAAAGGTCTGGACGCTTCCTTGGGGAGTGTCCGGGGAGGAAATCTTGGGGCTTCCCCTCCCTTTTGTGTCACAAAAGGATGAAAGCTGGGGCGCGTTCCTCTGAGGTGTCCCCAAGGCAGCAAAGCTGCGGCTGCCACTTCTGTGGTGTCACAAAGGGAGCAAAGCTGGGGCTGCCAAATCTGTGAGGTCACAAAGAGTTGAAAGCTGGGGCATGCATGGCTGTCGTGTCACAAAGGGATCAAAGATGGGCCTACAACCTCTGTGGTGTCTCAAAGGCAGGAAAGCTGTGGCTGCCACCTCTGTGGTGTCACAAAGGGATCAATGCTGGGGCTGCCACCTCTGTGGTGTCACAAATAGACCAAAGCTGGGGCTGCCACCTCTGTGGTGTCACAAAGGGATCAATGCTGGGGCTGCCACCTCGGAGGTTTCACCAAGGCAGCAACGCTGGGGTGCAATTTCTCTGGTGTCACAAAGGGTTGAAATGCCAGTGCTGCCAACACTGTTGTGTCACAAAGGCAGCAAAGCTGGGGCTACCACCTCTCTGTTATTACGAATAGACTAAAGCTGGGGCTACACAATCTCTGGAGTCACAAAGGGAGGAAAGCTGGCTCTGCCACCTCTTTCGTGTCACCAAGGCAGCAAAGCTGGGGCTGCCACTTCTGTGGTGTCACAAATAGACCAAAGTTGGGGCTGCCAAATCTGTGAGGTCAGAAAGCGAGGAAAGCTGGGGCTGGCACTTCTGTGGTGTCTCAAAAGGGAGCAAATCTAGAGCTGCCCCCGCTATGGTGTCACAAATGGAACAAAGCTGGGACTACCAGCTCAGTGGTGTAACCAAGGGTGCAAAGCTGGGGCTGCCAGCTCTCTGTTATCACAAATAGACCAAAGCTGGGGCTGCAAGTCTCTGAGGTCACAAAGGGTGCAAATCTGGGGCTGCCACCTCTGAGGTGTCACCAAGGCAGCAAAGCTGGGGCTGCCCCTTCTGTGGTGTCACAAATAGACCAAAGCTGTGGCGGCCAAATCTGTGAGGTCATAAAACGAGGAAAGCTGGGGCTGCCACCTCGGTGGTGTCACAAAGGGAGCAAAGCTAAGGCTGCCACCTCTGTGATGTCACAAATGGAGCAAAGATGGGGCTACCACTTCTGTGGTGTCACCAAGGGAACAAAGCTGGGACTGCCACCTCTCTGTTATCACAAATAGACCAAAGTTGGGGCTGCCAAATCTCTGAGGTCACAAAGGGAGTAAAGCTGGGGTGCCACCTCGGTGGTGTCACAAAAGGAGCAAAGCTGGGGTGCCACCTCTGTGGTGTCACAAAAGGAGCAAAGCTGGGGCTACCACCTCTGCGGTGTCGCAAAGGGTTGTAAGCTGGGGCTACCACTTCTGTGGTGTCACCAAGGGAACAAAGCTGGGACTACCACCTCTCTGTTATCACAAATAGACCAAAGTTGGGGCTGCCAAATCTCTGAGGTCACAAAGGGAGTAAAGCTGGGGCTGCGACCTGTGTGTTGTCACAAAAGGGAGCAAAGCTGGGGCAGCCACCTCTGTGGTGTCACAAAAGGAGCAAAACTCCGGCTGCTACCTCTCTGGTATAACACAAGGTGTAATGCCTTTGTGACAACAAGTATGTGGTATCAAAAAGGAAGCAAACCTGTTGCTGCCACCTCTGAGGTGTCACCAAGGAGCAAAACTGGGGCTGCCACCACTATGGTGTCAGAATGGGAGGAATGGTGGGGATTCGTGTGGTGTAGTGTCCATGAGCCAAGCCCTTTTCAAGGGCACTCCAGCGGGCTGCCAAGGGGCCTTTTTGCACAGGGTTGCGAAAAGTGCTCTTTTATCTTGGAGAAAAGGCTGATGTCAAGCTCCTTTAGCTGCACATGTTGCTCAGGAAGGCTGATTGCTTGCATTCTCAGGTGCTGTGTGTGTGCAGGTGAAAGTACTTGAGGGTGGCAGCAGCTCTACTGGGTAAAAGAGTGGTGTGTTTCTTGGTGGGGCTTGTTGTTTCCTTTCCTGAATTTTCCCTGTCAGCTCTGGACAGAGCTCTTTTCCTGGATGTGAAACTTGGGTGTGGAAGAGTGGAGCTGGCCAAGAGGACCTTCTCCGGGCAGAGTGCAGAGGAATCCATATGAGCCCAGGGTGAAGCCAGTCAGGTAAGGCTCAGTTGTGTCGACATTCCAAAGGTCTGGACGCTTCCTTGGGGAGTGTCCGGGGAGGAAATCTTGGGGCTTCCCCTCCCTTTTGTGTCACAAAAGGATGAAAGCTGGGGCGCGTTCCTCTGAGGTGTCCCCAAGGCAGCAAAGCTGCGGCTGCCACTTCTGTGGTGTCACAAAGGGAGCAAAGCTGGGGCTGCCAAATCTGTGAGGTCACAAAGAGTTGAAAGCTGGGGCATGCATGGCTGTCGTGTCACAAAGGGATCAAAGATGGTCCTAAAACCTCTGTGGTGTCTCAAAGAGAGCAAAGCTGGAGCTGTCACCTCTGTGGTGTCACAAAGGGATCAATGCTGGGGCTGCCACCTCTGAGGTGTCACCAAGGCAGCAACGCTGGGGTGCAATTTCTCTGGTGTCACAAAGGGTTGAAATGCCAGTGCTGCCAACTCTGTGGTGTCACAAAGACAGCAAAGCTGGGGCTACCACCTCTCTGTTATTACGAATAGACTAAAGCTGGGGCTACAAAATCTCTGAGGTCACAAAGGGAGGAAAGCTGGCTCTGCCACCTCTGTCGTGTCACAAAGGGAGCAAAGCTGAGGCTGCCACCTCTGAGGTGTCACCAAGGCAGCAAAGCTGGGGCTGCCACCTCTGTGATGTCACAAATGGAGCAAAGCTGGGGCTACCACTTCTGTGGTGTCACCAAGGGAACAAAGCTGGGACTGCCACCTCTCTGTTATCACAAATAGACCAAAGTTGGGGCTGCCAAATCTCTGAGGTCACAAAGGGAGTAAAGCTGGGGCTGCCACCTCGGTGGTGTCACAAAGGGAGCAAAGCTGGGGCTGCCACCTCTGTCATGTCACAAAGGGAGCAAAGCTGGGGCTGCCACCTCTGTGATGTCACAAATGGAGCAAAGATGGGGCTACCACTTCTGTGGTGTCACCAAGGGAACAAAGCTGGGACTGCCACCTCTCTGTTATCACAAATAGACCAAAGTTGGGGCTGCCAAATCTCTGAGGTCACAAAGGGAGCAAAGCTGGGGCTGCCACCTCGGTGGTGTCACAAAGGGAGCAAAGCTGGGGCTGCCACCTCTGTCTTGTCACCAAGGCTGCAGAACTGGGGCTGCCACTCCTGTGGAGTCACAAATAAACCAAAGCTGGGGCTGCGAAATCTCTGAGGTCAAAAATGGAACAAAGATGTTGTTGCCCCTTTTGTGGTTTCAGGAAAGGGAGCAAAGCTGTGGCTGCCAAATCTGTGAGGTCACAAAGCGAAGAAAACTGGGGCTGCGACCTGTGTGTTGTCACAAAAGGGAGCAAATCTGAAGCTGCCCCCGCTATGGTGTCACAAATGGAACAAAGCTGGGGCTGCCACCTCTGTGATGTCACACATGGAGCAAAGATGGGGCTACGACCTCTGTGGTCTAACCAAGGGTGCAAAGATGGGGCTGATACCACTGTGGTGTAACCAAGGGTGCAAAGATAGTGCTGCCACCTCTGCGGTGTCACCAAGGGAGCAAAGCTGGGGCTTCCACCTCTGTGGTGACACCAAAGGAGCAAAGCTGGGGCTGCCATCACTGCGGTGTCAAAAAGGGAGGAATGGTGGGGTTTCCAGTGCTGTACTGTCAATGAGCATAGCACTTTTCAAGGGCTCTCCAGCTGCCTGCCAAAGGTCCTTTTTCACTGGGCTGAGAAAAGTGCTCTTTTCTCCCTGAGAAAAGGCTGATGTCAAGCTCCTTTAGCTGCACATGTTCCTCAGAAAGGCTGATTGCTTGCATTCTCAGGTGCTGTGTGTGTGCAGGTGAAAGTACTGAGGGTGGGAGCAGGTCTGTTGGGTGAAAGAGGGGTGTGTTTCTTGGTGGGCTTTGGTGTTTCATTTCCTGAATTTTCCCCGTTAGCTCTGGGCATAGTTCTGTTACTGGATGTGACACTTGGGTGTGGACGAGTGGAGCTGGCCAATGGGTCCTTCTCCGTGCAGAGTGCAGAGGAATCTATATGAGCCCAGGGTGAAGCCAGTCAGGTAAGGCTCAGTTGTGTTGATATTCCAAAGGTCTGGACGCTTCCTTGGGGAGTGTCGTGGGAGGAAATCTTGGGGCTTCCCCTCCCTTTTGTGTCACAAAAAAATGAAAGCTGAGGAACACTCCACTGAGGTGCCCCCAAGGCAGCAAAGCTGGGGCTGCCACCTCTGTGGTGTCACAAATAGACCAAGGCTGGGGCTGCCAAATCTGTAAGGTCACAAAGAGTTGAAAGCTGGGGCATGCATGGCTGTCGTGTCACAAAGGGATCAAAGATGGGCCTACAACCTCTGTGGTGTCTCAAAGGCAGGAAAGCTGTGGCTGCCACCTCTGTGGTGTCACCAAGGCAGCAAAGCTGGGGCTGCCACCTCTGTGGTGTCACAAATAGACCAAAGCTGGGGCTGCCACCTCTGTGGTGTCACAAAGGGATAAATGCTGGGGTGCCACCTCGGAGGTTTCACCAAGGCAGCAACGCTGGGGTGCAATTTCTCTGGTGTCACAAATGGTTGAAATGCCAGTGCTGCCACCTCTGTCGTGTCACCAAGGCAGCAAAGCTGGGGCTGCCACTTCTGTGGTGTCACAAATAGACCAAAGCTGGGGCTGCCAAATCTGTGAGGACACAAAGCGAGGAAAGCTGGGGCTGCCACTTCTGTGGTGTCTCAAAAGGGAGCAAATCTGAAGCTGCCCCCGCTATGGTGTCACAAATGGAACAAAGCTGGGACTACCAGCTCTGTGGTGTAACCAAGGGTGCAAAGCTGGGGCTGCCAGCTCTCTGTTATCACAAATAGACCAAAGCTGGGGCTGCAAGTCTCTGAGGTCACAAAGGGTGCAAATCTGGGGCTGCCACCTCTGAGGTGTCACCAAGGCAGCAAAGCTGGGGCTGCCACTTCTGTGGTGTCACAAATAGACCAAAGCTGTGGCGGCCAAATCTGTGAGGTCACAAAACGAGGAAATCTGGGAATGCCACCTGTGTGTTGTCACAAAAGGGAGCAAAGCTAAGGCTGCCCCCGCTATGGTGTCACAAATGGAACAAAGCTGGGGCTGCCACCTCTGTGATGTCACAAATGGAGCAAAGCTGGGGCTACCACTTCTGTGGTGTCACCAAGGGAACAAAGCTGGGACTGCCACCTCTGTCGTGTCACCAAGGCTGCAAAACTGGGGCTGCCACTTCTGTGGTCTAACCAAGGCTGCAAAACTGGGGCTGCCACTTCTGTGGTCTAACCAAGGGAGCAAAGCTGAGGCTTCCACCTCTGTGGTGACACCAAAGGAGCAAAACTGGGGCTGCCATCACTGCGGTGTCAAAAAGGGAGGAATGGTGTGGTTTCCAGTGCTGTAGTGTCAATGAGCATAGCCCTTTTCAAGGGCTCTCCAGCGGGCTGCCAAGGTGCTTTTTCCACTGGGCTGAGTAAAGTGGTCTTTTCTCCCTGAGAAAAGGCTGTCGTCAAGCTCCTTTAGCTGCACATGTTCCTCAGAAAGGCTGATTGCTTGCATTCTCAGGTGCTGTGTGTTTGCAGGTAAAAGTAGTTGAGGGTGGCAGCAGCTTTACTGAGTGAGACAGTGGTGTGTTTCTTGGTAGGGTTTTGTTGTTTCATTTCATGAATATTCCCCGTCAGCTCTGGGCAGAGTTCTGTTACTGGATGTGACACTTGGGTGTGGAAGAGTGGAGCTGGCCAAGGGGACCTTCTCCGAGCAGAGTTCAGAGGAATGCATATGAACCCAGGGTGAAGCCCGTCAGGTGAGGTTCAGTTGTGTTGATCTTACAGAGCTCTGGATGCTTCCTTGGGGAATCTCCTAGGTGGGAATATGGGGGCAACACTGTCTATTGTGTCCCAAAGGGATGAAAGCTGGGGCTGGCTCCTCTGTGGTTTCACAAAGGGAGCAAAGCTGGGGTGCCACCTCTGTGGTGTCACAAAAGGAGCAAAGCTGGGGTGCCACCTCTGTGGTGTCACAAAAGGAGCAAAGATGGGGCTACCACTTCTGTGGTGTCGCAAAGGGTTGTAAGCTGGGGCGTGCATCACTGTCGTGTCACAAAGGGATCAAAGATGGGGCTACCACCTCTGTTGTGTCAGAAATAGACCAAAGTTGAGGCTGCCAAATCTGTGCTATCGCAAAGAGAGCACAGCTGGGCCTGCGACTTCTCTGTTGTCACAAAGGGATCCAAGCTGGGGCAGCCACCTCTGTGGTGTCACAAAAGGAGCAAAACTCCGGCTGCTACCTCTCTGGTATAACACAAGGCGTAATGCCTTTGTGACAACAACTATGTGGTATCAAAAAGGAAGCAAACCTGTTGCTGCCACCTCTGAGGTGTCACCAAGGAGCAAAACTGGGGCTGCCACCACTATGGTGTCAGAATGGGAGGAATGGTGGGGATTCGTGTGGTGTAGTGTCAATGAGCCTAGCCCTTTTCAAGGGCACTCCAGCGGGCTGCCAAGGGGCCTTTTTGCACAGGGCTGCGAAAAGTGCTCTTTTATCTTGGAGAAAAGGCTGATGTCAAGCTCCTTTAGCTGCACATGTTGCTCAGAAAGGCTGATTGCTTGCATTCTCAGGTGCTGTGTGTGTGCAGGTGAAAGTACTTGAGGGTGGCAGCAGCTCTACTGGGTGAAAGAGTGGTGTGTTTCTTGGTGGGGCTTGTTGTTTCCTTTCCTGAATTTTCCCTGTCAGCTCTGGACAGAGCTCTTTTCCTGGATGTGAAACTTGGGTGTGGAAGAGTGGAGCTGGCCAAGAGGACCTTCTCTGGGCAGAGTGCAGAGGAATCCATATGAGCCCAGGGTGAAGCCAGTCAGGTAAGGCTCAGTTGTGTTGACATTCCAAAGGTCTGGACGCTTCCTTGGGGAGTGTCCGGGGAGGAAATCTTGGGGCTTCCCCTCCCTTTTGTGTCACAAAAGGATGAAAGCTGGGGCGCGTTCCTCTGAGGTGTCCCCAAGGCAGCAAAGCTGCGGCTGCCACTTCTGTGGTGTCACAAAGGGAGCAAAGCTGGGGCTGCCAAATCTGTGAGGTCACAAAGAGTTGAAAGCTGGGGCATGCATGGCTGTTGTGTCACAAAGGGATCAAAGATGGTCCTAAAACCTCTGTGGTGTCTCAAAGAGAGCAAAGCTGGAGCTGTCACCTCTGTGGTGTCACCAAGGGATCAATGCTGGGGCTACCACCTCTGAGGTTTCACCAAGGCAGCAACGCTGGGGTGCAATTTCTCTGGTGTCACAAAGGGTTGAAATGCCAGTGCTGCCAACTCTGTGGTGTCACAAAGGCAGCAAAGCTGGGGCTACCACTTCTGTGGTGTCACCAAGGGAACAAAGCTGGGACTGCCACCTCTCTGTTATCACAAATAGACCAAAGTTGGGGCTGCCAAATCTCTGAGGTCACAAAGGGAGTAAAGCTGGGGCTGCCACCTCGGTGGTGTCACAAAGGGAGCAAAGCTGGGGCTGCCACCTCTGTCATGTCACAAAGGGAGCAAAGCTGGGGCTGCCACCTCTGTCGTGTCACCAAGGCTGCAAAACTGGGGCTGCCACTTCTGTGGAGTCCCAAATAAACCAAAGCTGGGGCTGCGAAATCTCTGAGGTCAAAAATGGAACAAAGATGTTGTTGCCCCTTTTGTGGTTTCAGGAAAGGGAGCAAAGCTGTGGCTGCCAAATCTGTGAGGTCACAAAGCGAAGAAAACTGGGGCTGCGACCTGTGTGTTGTCACAAAAGGGAGCAAATCTGAAGCTGCCCCCGCTATGGTGTCACAAATGGAACAAAGCTGGGGCTGCCACCTCTGTGATGTCACACATGGAGCAAAGATGGGGCTACGACCTCTGTGGTCTAACCAAGGGTGCAAAGATGGGGCTGATACCACTGTGATGTAACCAAGGGTGCAAAGATAGTGCTGCCACCTCTGCGGTGTCACCAAGGGAGCAAAGCTGGGGCTTCCACCTCTGTGGTGACACCAAAGGAGCAAAGCTGGGGCTGCCATCACTGCGGTGTCAAAAAGGGAGGAATGGTGGGGTTTCCAGTGCTGTAGTGTCCATGAGCATAGCCCTTTTCAAGGGCTCTCCAGCTGCCTGCCAAAGGTCCTTTTTCACTGGGCTGAGAAAAGTGCTCTTTTCTCCCTGAGAAAAGGCTGATGTCAAGCTCCTTTAGCTGCACATGTTCCTCAGAAAGGCTGATTGCTTGCATTCTCAGGTGCTGTGTGTGTGCAGGTGAAAGTACTGAGGGTGGGAGCAGCTCTGCTGGGTGAAAGAGGGGTGTGTTTCTTGGTGGGCTTTGGTGTTTCCTGAATTTTCCCCGTTAGCTCTGGGCAGAGCTGTGTTACTGGATGTGACACTTGGGTGTGGACGAGTGGAGCTGGCCAAGGGGTCCTTCTCCGAGCAGAGTGCAGAGGAATCTATATGAGCCCAGGGTGAAGCCAGTCATGTAAGGCTCAGTTGTGTTGATATTCCAAAGGTCTGGACGCTTCCTTGGGGAGTGTCCGGGGAGGAAATCTTGGGGCTTCCCCTCCCTTTTGTGTCACAAAAGGATGAAAGCTGGGGCGCGTTCCTCTGAGGTGTCCCCAAGGCAGCAAAGCTGCGGCTGCCACTTCTGTGGTGTCACAAAGGGAGCAAAGCTGGGGCTGCCACCTCTGAGGTGTCACCAAGGCAGCAAAGCTGGGGCTGCCACTTCTGTGGTGTCACAAATAGACCAAAGCTGGGGCTGCCAAATCTGTGAGGACACAAAGAGATCAAAGCTGGGGCTGCCACCTCTGTGGTGTTACTAATCGAACAAAGCCCAGCCTGCCACATTTGAGGTGTCACCAAGGCAGCAAAGCTGTCACTGACACCTCTGGTGTCACAAATAGACCAAAGGTGTGGCTGCAACCTCTGTGGTGTCACAAAGGGATCAAACCTGGGGCTGCGTCATCTCTGGTGTCACAAAGAGATCCCAGCTGGGGCACCACCTCTCTGATTGCACAAAGGGACCAAATCTTGGGTCCATCATCTCTGGTGTCATAAAGGGCTCAAAGATGGGCCTGCCACATCTGTGGTGTCACAAATAGATTAAACCTGGGGGTGCAAAATCTGTCAGGTCACAAAGGGTTGCAAGCTGTGGAATGGAGCTCTGTTGTGTCACAAAGGGATCAAAGATAGGGCTGCCTCTTCTGCGGTGTCACAATGCGAGGAAACTGGTGGCTGCCAAATCTGTGGTGTCACAAAGAACACATTCTAGGGGCAGCCTCTTCTGTGGTGTAAGAAAGGGATCCGAAATAGGGCTGCCACCTCTGTGGTGTCAGAAAGGCAGCAAAGCTGTGACTGCCACTTCTCTGAGGTCACAAACAGACCAACGCTGAGGCTGCTAAATCTGTGAAGGCACAAAAGAAGCAAACCTGTTCCTACCACCAGTGATGTGACACTGAGGCAGCCACCTCTCTGAGGTCACAAACAGACCAACGCTGAGGCTGCTAAATCTGTGAGGGCAGAAAAAAAGCAAACATGTTGCTACCACCACTGTGGTGTCACCAAGGCAGCAAAACTGGGGTTGCCATTACTACGGTGTCAAAATGGGAGGTTTGCTGTGGATTCCAGTGCTGTAGTGTCCATGAGCCTAGCTCTTTTCAAGGGCTATGCAGCTCTTAAGTACATTTCGCTGTTCACTCTGAAATGCAAAGCTTGGTGTTCTACATAGCTCTTGCAAGGAAATGAAGGAAATCAAGCAGTAACACTTCTGTACTTGAGCTGTTGACATTGAAAACACCAACTGGTGCAGAGTGGAAACCGGTGCTGCCAAAGGCAGGAAAGTGTCTGCAGCAGCTTCTTGTTTGCTGGTAACACAAACAACCAGAAAGACTCGTTATTGCAGCAGCTCCATAAAGCAAGACAGAGCAACCGAAGGCAGACCTCATTGTTAACTTTGAGAAGCAAAGTTTGTGTCTTACACAACTCTTACATGGAAACCAAGCAAATGACTCAGTAACCAGCTTTGCTCTTGTTCTACTGACATGGAAAACACTAAGTGGTGCAGAGTGTAACGCGGTACTGCAAATGGCAAGGAAGTATCTGCAGCAGCATCTCTGCTTGGTGACAACGCAGACAACCAAGTAGATTTTTGTGTGTAGGAACACCAAAAAACATGACACACAAACTAAAGGCAGACTCAGCTGTTCCCTTTGAAAAGCGAAGCTTTGAGTTGTACACAGCTCTTACATGGAAACCAAGCCAATTAAGGAGTACGACTGTTGCTCTTGCTCTGTCGACATGGAAAATACCATGTGGTGCGGCGTCTAAACAGGTACTGCAAAAGACAGGAAAGTGCTTACAGCAGCTTCTTTGTTCGCTAGGAACACAGACAACCAACTAAGCTTGTGTTTTGATCCACCCCAGAAGGCAAGACATAGAACCCAAGAGCAGACTTCACTGTTAACTCCTCAAAAGTAAAGCTTAATGTTACATAGCTCTTACATGGAAATCAAACCAATTAAGCTGTAACGCCTTTGTTTTTGCTCCGCAGGTATAGAAAACACAAATGACTGGCTAATGTAGTAAGGCACTACTGAAAAAAGCAGGAATGTGCTTGCCGCGTAGGAGGAAAACCTGCAGGAAATGTGTTTTGACAAAAGTCAGAACGCAAGACATAGAAACCAGAAGAAGAGTTCTCTGCGCCTTCTGAAAAGCAGAGTTTTGTGTTCTCCAGATCTCTTTCACGAAAATGAGGCAGTAACGCCTTAGTTTTTGCTCTGCAGGTACGGAAAACCCGAACGAGTGGATAATGTAAGCCAACACTGAAAGAAACAAGAGTGTCTCTGCATCAGCTTCTCTGCTTGCTGGAACACAGACAACATACAAGACGTGTGTTTTGATCAACTCCAGAAAGCAAGGATAGACACCAAAAGCAGACTTCACTGTTCACTCTGAAAAGCAAAGTCTTGTGTTCTTTAAAGCTCCTAAATGGAACTCTGGGGAAATTAGGCAATAATAACTTTAGTCCTGCTCTACAGAAATGAGAAACACCAATTGGAGCAGAATGTAAGCCAATAATGAAAAAGGTGGGAAGATGTCTGCAGCAGCTTCCTCTTTCCTGGCAAACACAGACAACCAACCTCGAAAGGCAAGACATAGAATCCAAAAGCAGAATTCACTGTTCACTTGAAAAGCAAAGCTTTGCGTTCTATACAGCTCTTATATGGAAATCAAGCAAATTATGCTATAGGACAGTTGCTCCTGCTCTATCTACATGGAAAATAGCAAACGGTGCAGAGTGTACACCGGTAACTCCTTAAAGACAGCAAAGTACTCACAGGAAAAACACAACATCTGTAAGGTTTATGTTTTGATCCATCCTAAAAAGCGAGACATATAAACATTAAATATATTTCACTGTGCGCTCTGAAGACCAAAACTTGGTTGTCTATAAACCTCTTCCATGGAAATCAAGCAGATTAGGATGTAAGAATTTTGCTCTTGCTTTGCTGACATGGGAAACACCAGCTGGTGAAGCATGTAAAGCGGTGCTGCCAAATACAGCAAAGTGTATGCACCAGCTTCTTGCTTGCTGGCAGCACACACAACCAAAAAATATGTGTTTGTAACAGCACCAGAAAGCAAGACACAGACCAAAGGCAGAACTTACTGTTTCCTTTCAGAAGCGCAGCTTTGTGCTTTACACAGGTCTTACATGGAAATCAAGAACATTAGGAAATAAAAGTGTTACTCCGGCTTTGCAAAGATGGGAAAAAACCTAAACTGGATCATGTAAATTAGTTGTGACAAAGCAGAAGAGTGTCTGCAGCAGCTTCTTGTTTGCTGGTAACACAAACAACCAGAAAGATTCGTGATTGCAGCAGCTCCATAAAGCAAGACAGAGCAACCGAAGGCAGACCTCATTGTTAACTCTGAGAAGCAAAGTTTGTGTCTTACACAACTCTTACGTGGAAACCAAGCACATGATGCACTAACCAGCTTTGCTCTTGCTCTGCTGACATAGAAAACACTAAGTGGTGCAGAGTGTAACGCGGTACCGCAGATGGCAAGAAAGTGTCTGCAGCAACATCTCTGCTTGCTGGCAACACAGACAACCAGGTAGATTATCTGTAAAAAATGCTTCTATCCTTCTCCGCTGTGAATGTCTTTCCCTCACACACAAGGCTCCTTGTACCCTGGTTCCTGCTCGTGCTGCTGAACCGCGAGGGATTCCAGTGGGACCAGGGTAGCAGAGCCTCCATCCCAGAGCAGCATCCCCAGCTCCTTTACCTGCTCTGCCCAGACAAGCTGGGCTGAACACAGAGCCTGTCCTGACCGAAACAGAGCCCATGTCCAACCCCACAACCCAAGACTCCAGGAGCTCCCCATTTACTATAGGCTTACCAGCACAAATATTTACACGTTCCCTCTAGTGTTCGTCCTTTCTTGTCAGTTTCTGCAGGATGCAGTTTACTAAAAATTTGAACCAGAACAACAATAAAAACCCCCAAAGGACTCCAATTTGGGTTTAGAATTGGGTAGTTTTCAGATGGATACACCATCTCTGGACAGGAACTTTAAGGTGGCAAATGGAGAATAAGCATAGTCCTCAATTTCTTTTTGATGGACCTCTGCTATCTGTTATACTGAAAGCATAAGTTAAAAACAAAAAAAAGTAACCCACTCAAACCCAAAAACCTAACAAACAAAAAAGTACAACAACAACAAGCAACAATAACCAAAAAACCTACCAGAACCACATGTAGAACAGATTCTTTGCTTTCTTGAGCATCCCCTCCCCTCAAGAATCAGGCTATTACTTTGGCTGTTCTTCTTCCTCAAGGGAAGTAATTTGTATGTCTACTTTGAATGACAGACATTATTCTACAGTTCTAATGCAAGTTCACAAGTTCTCCTTCTCTATGCAACATTAAATTGTTCATATGCTTAACAACTACTGCTAGAGCAAGTGGATATAACAGTCAAGCAATAATGTTTAAACACACACAATGTAATCCATAGATCCGTGTTAGTGCTCAAACTGCAAATAAGAGGCTGCATAGCAATCCTGACCAGGCCATTAGTAATACAAAAAGAACAAGTGGACCTTAAAAATTATATATCAGTAATGGATATAAAAAGAACGAAAGTGACCTCTCAGGTGACTGTTGAAGCACAACCAGAGACTGATACTAGACACAGAATGAGGCATGGAGGGGAGCCCAAGTAGTGTAGAAACGAGCACAGCAAAAAGGAGACGGATGATGTCATGGGGCAGCCCAGGAAAAGGTTAGCAGGTGATGAGAGAGGATTAAATGGTCCTCAGCTCCTGTAAGGAAGGAACCAGACAAACACTTGTTATAGTGTCTTCATGAAAGCTTGCTCTTTTTTATTTGCCTATGAATAATGCCCTTAAAGACTTTCTGACTGAAATAAAATTTTATCGTATATGTCACACATTATGTAAGGGTATGTAGCTACTCTTCTGGGATGCTTTTTATCCCTAATATCTGATGTGTTTACCTTGAAGACAGTATGTGTTCACTTCAGGAGTAATACAGTTTTCCATTATTTTGGTAGGCAGAATAAAGAAGACACAGTGAATTGCAAATTGAGCTTATGGTGCTGGGTTAGTCAATTTTTTAATTTAGATTTCTTGGAACCTCACATTTATATGCTGTTGTTTTCTGAAATCAACAAAAGTCCTTCAAAATGAAGACGATTTTATTATCTGATGAGAAAATTAATTACAAAATTAAAATGAGAATAATAGAAACAGTTGTACCTGGATTGTGAGAATGAAAATATATTTTCTGTTTTCTGAGGAAAGTGAATAGAGAGAGAAGGAAGTGACTGAGATAATAAATCACCAGAGAGAAGAATATTACTGTAAAAAAGATGCCACAGTAAAAGACATACTAGAAGACATACCGCAGTCAGGGCAACAAGCCAGAAGTTGAAGAATTTCTCATCTGGCACAGTAGTCCAAAGTTTGAACACTCCCTCATTTAGAGGGAAAAAAACCATTTGTCTTCCTGAAGTTCAGTGATTTCAAACTGAGTATTGTCCCCTGAGGAGTGAGAATACCAAATTATTAACTTCAGTGATAAAAGGTTGCCCAGAATTCCAATCAGAGATCTTTTCACAGAGGATTCTGAATAAATTCAAAAGAAAACATGTCAGCTTGTCTCCTTGCTGCATTTTTCAACATCCTTATTTGAATTTGTGGGTCTTGTAAAAGTTGTTCTCTTTGCAGCTGCCCCTGAAACAACTGGAGTTAATTTTCAAATTCAAACACAGTTTTCTCATGTCAGGAGTCAGTTTTTACCCTTTTTGCAGCTTCATATTAAGTTCACCCAAATTAAGCAAGATGAAATACAAAAATGCTTGGAAATTTGTGATGGTTTATTAGTTCAGAGTGTTCTGTGTTTGTCTTTAATAAATAGTTTTATGCATTTAACAGTTTTTAAAACAAGCCAATTTTTTAAATGACAAGAGCTGTCATACAGTGAGTGCAGTGAAATACCACTTCACAGGAGCTCTCTGATAAGGCTTTCAGGTGGTCTGTGCACGCATATGACAATTTCTGGGACAGCTTTTCTAATGCAGTCTGTACTCACCTGTTTCCATATTAGCAACACACAATCTAATAGTGCAGTCAAGTATCCAAAACTCCAGAAAACAAGGGTCAGCTGTACAAAATCCCACATTTTCACAACCACTTGGATACAGTGCAGCCCCCAGCACTGGGCAGCCCTGAGACATGCTGTGTTGGTATTCGTCAGGAGCAGGCTGCAAGTGTTTCTGTGGAGACCAAACACCGTTTGCCTTGCAGCCACAGCACTAAGTGAACTTTTAGTCCTTCATTTTCTTTGTCGGTCTTGTTCAATTTTGCAAGAAAAGGAGGTTCTTTGTAAGCAGATTTTACTCTTTGCCACTTTCAAAATAAGTAATCATAACTAATTCATATATTCCGTTCAAGGACGAGAGAGTGTAGACATGTTCTGGCCCTGAAGGATGCTCAAGAACAAAAAGACATGAACTGTTTCCAGTGTGGTTACAAGAGGAATATTTTGTATCACCTTGAGCAATGTCATTTCCAAGTTAGGTAGTATTTATGCCTTGAAATTTTTAAAATCCTGTTGCAGTTGACCATCAAGAATAGGATAAAATGTCTGGTCTTTTAAATGAAAACAGCAGTATACTATGAAAGAGAGAGTACTGGTAGAAGAATGCCAACCGATATTAATTTTAATTCTTGCCCTGGTGTTGTTGGACAAAGCTCTTCTCACAAACCAGGCAGTCACTGAGGAAGGTGAGGCTGCATTCTGCTGTTACTGGAGTCACTGTGGGAGAGAAAAGTCACACAGTGGATGGTCTCACATTTGGGAAATTCAAGAATATTCAGGAGTGAGAAGAAGATCCTTTGGGTGGTGCAGGGTTAGGGTTAACGCAATGTTGGTAATCATGAAAATCTACCATCCTCCCCTGGGAAACGACTGACATGTTCTAGGTCAAGGTCTTAATAAACTCAGATGTGATATGCCTTTAATAGTTGTTTCTGTGAACAAAGTACACAAAAATTGAAATTATGTTCTTTCAGTATTTTTACTGGTATTTTACTCTATTACACAAAGCCACATTTGTTTAAAGGTTTTTTATATATATGTGTGTACTTTATTTAAGTATGATATTTGGAGCTCTTCATCAGTTTTGATGTGAATGCATATTGTGTCATCCTGGAAAATGTTATAGCACTGAACATAAATACGGAGATTCATGGTGTGGAAAGATATACTGAGCAGCCCTTGTTCAGAAGGAAGAGTCCCCTGACTAGCGCAGTGGGATTTGGCCCACCCAGTGTCTGTTTGCTACCTAAAAACTGCAGAAGTTGTGAGAATGATGCAAAGGAATAGCAGGAGCAAGACAGTTCTTGTAGCTTTGCTTCAGTAGGATTTTTCACACTATTCTATGATTCTATGATTACATGACAGTTTGCAGAATAGGAATGACTGCTCTTCAGAGATTTTTATCCCTGATATACACAAAAATATTTTAAGGAAGGGTAAGAGGAATAAGAACCAATAGTCATAGTTTTCTACAGGCCTGGATAATGAAAAGACACTATTACAAAATTGTTATTCCATGTATTCAAATAAGAGAAGGACTGAGGGGTTTTGAGATGGTTATAAGAAAATGCATCTTTAAAATACTGTCTAACATGTCCTTGATTTCCTATTCCCAGTACCCACGCCTTAAAGATTAGTTAAATGCTTTAAAACTTGGCATTGTTAATCTGCTGAGCATTTGTACAGAATCAGCAACAGTGAGGAAAATAAAGAAAATAATGAAAGTATTGTAAAAAGGCAAACCTCCATTCATGGCCCATAAGGATGTAACACACAAGACAGTCTCCAGGAGTTCCCACCACAATTACTGTGTTCAGCAATTAGGACAAATGAGAACTTGAATAATTTCCAGCAGCCTTTCAGATTGCTAAAACTGAATAAAGGGTGATGAACAAATATATACACAAGATAGAAATTAAACAGTCACATTCAATCTGTCAAAGACACGGAAAAAAAATTGCATAGCAGTACAGAACAGTCAAAATATGTATGGAAGCAAATCAAAATATTCATGCTTCATATGGCAAAAGGAAAGAGCTGTTTCTTTAGTAAAGAGAATTAAAATAATAAGACTTGAATTTATTTTAAAGCAAATTTTTTTGCTTGAAACACAAATTCTCTGCAAAGTAATGAGTGGGAATGTATGTATAAGCAGGGAAGCAGGCAGTGATCTTCACTTAAGAAGACGAGAGAAGGCACCACTAAGAGCCCAAAATCAGATCTGCACCAGTCTATCTCCAGTGAAACTTCAAAGTTAAAGGATCAGGATGGAGATAAGGTGTCCTTGAGTCCAGTTCTGGCCTGCTGCAGCTTAGATGGCATTTCCAGTTAGAGATCTTGCAACTTCTAGGGTGGGCATAACACAAACTATTACAGATCCATGGAGCTGAGTTCTGTGCAAATCACACAACAAAAGCTGGCTGCCAATCCAAACATTTCTCTCAAAGGCTTCCTACCCAAGAAGGCAGGAATTGAAAGGAGGCATTGGCAGTGAGCATCACTGTCTTTGTACAGGCATGGCAGCAGAAATGCAGAGACTGCATGTCTTGTGACACCGGCATGGGCCGTCCCTGCTTCAGGAGGGCAGCAAAACACAGCCAGGTGGCAGCAAGAGACTGCAGCTTCCTCATGACAGGAGGAGACTCTACCTTTGAAAAGATTAAAGGTCAGAAAACAGAATATCCTGGCTTTCATCTAAAAGACATTTACTGCATGGTTATTTTAAGTGAAAGACTCATGCAGACACGAACAACACACCCTAGGACTTGAGAAAGTAACTATGCACAAATTCTGAAGGAGCCAGTACAGTGCATCCTTCTTAGACGTCAGCATTATGTAGGGTCTTTAAATATAACTTTGCTGCTCCTGTGTTTGTATTTCTGGAGATATCCATAGTTAAATATGACTCTTTTCTAATTCAAAGAAATCCAAAATGAAGAATCAAGCACTTATCTCCAAAGTTGATTCTGGTGCATAGTTGTGGTGGCGATTAAATGCACAGATAAATGAGGAACACAAATTTGTGTGAGGTAAAATGACCTTCTCTTATCATTTTGCACTTTACCTCCCCAAGATACTGATGCAGATACAGGTGGCTGTGTGTCATCCCTTCTAGGAGTAAGGAATTTGGCACCTATACTTGTCATTCCACTAGAATTAATGCAAACCTACTTTGACTGTCTTGTAGGTAAATATAGGAAGATATTGCACTCTAGCAGGGCATCTTAACCTCCACAAAAATTTATCTGTTTTTTATTATCCAGTCAGATAACTCAAGCAGAACAAGCTCTCTTGTAGTGTGTCATTGTGGCACCATTTTGGCACCAGGGTTGACACTAGTCTGGCATCTCTCAACTACCAGTAAACATCCTACTTCTGAAGTGAGATCTGCAAGAAAAGCTGAATTTCTGAGTGACAGCCCTTTACTTTGCAACTATAAAAGCCACAGCAATTTTCCACAAAGCAGAAATCTTCCATACATTTTTCTGGAAACCCGTGGAGTTTCTCCAGTCAATAAAGACAATTGTTTCGCAGTCACTTGCCAGGGGTTGAGTGAAGGGATCTGTGCACATTATCACCATTTTGGCAGGAAGTAACATTGACTCCTACTCAATTTTGCTTCTTTTCCTAGCTTTAATGTAAGTACCTTTATACAGTGCATTGTTCTAAGCAATACCATAATCTACTAGTAGTTAGTTTAATTTTATAGTGTAGAGTAATTCTGATTAAGTTATTTTACCTGTTATGTCTGTTCATTTTTCTTAATAAAAAATTCATTTTTATACAAATATATCTGATTTGCCATCGTTACAACTCACAGGACCCTCCACCCTCTCAGTAAACTGTTCTGCACTGAATTTCTGAAGAGGTGCATAATTGCAATTAATCTGACACAAAATATTCTACCATAAAAAATGCACCTTTGAGATAGTCACAACTTGCTCTCACAGCATCAGTCAGAGAAAAAAACAGAAGCTCATGCAAAATGAATTATTGGATTGAAATATCATTGAAGTGGAGTCTGGTCAGAATAAATCAAGAATTCTTAGTTTTGTTTTCCATTCAATTTTGTTAAATGGGCATATGTAAACAAAATCAGTGTTTGTGCTGTGTAAATAAAGCTGACAAGGTAGTCTCAGTACACTCCATAATCCTGTTAAAACTACCTCATTTTCTATTACTTTTAATTCTATTACTTTTAATTCTATTACTTTTCAAAGGAGAACTACCTCTAGTATTTAATAATTACACTCATATTTGAAACTAACACTAACATTTAATGACGCTCTGAGCGTCACTGGGAAGCCTTTTTATCACCCTGAATTACTCAACAGAACAAGTAACACAGGTCTTCAGTTAATCACTGTTGAGTCCTTACCTAACAATTTCTCGGTCAGATATTTATACTCCGCTTGTTACACTGAAATTGTTATGCAAATTTCTCCATTTATAAGAGTAAAATGAACACTTGCAGCAATATCTGCTGCCAGTAGATGCTTTAAACAGAATTTAGCAAGGCCACTCATGTTATATCTCTACCGACAGTCACAGTATGAGCATTTCACATTACTAGGAATTTATTATACCGATTGTCATTACACATAATACATATAGATTATACATAATGTACATATAAATAAGCTCTAATATATGATACAATTAAAATTATAATAATGCAATGATATTTTTAATGGAGTCAATAAATTATAGATGTCAATTATCATTATATGTGATACAAATACAGTTCAACCATATGTTGTCTGGATCTTTGCTGGATAAGGGTTTATATTCAGCAGACCGAGTCCCTGGTGGGCTTGTTGATTTCTGGTGATCTTTCCTGCCCTTTTTTGGTTTTTTCCTCCCTAGAATTCTCTACTCTCTTCCTTTCACAAGGTCCTGTAAAGCTTATGGTGTTTCTCCTTTGAGAAAGAGAAACCATATTATTAATTTCTAAACTAACCCTAACCCTACAAACCCTACTAAACGCAAATGACAGGAATTATCACTGTATACTAAATTAAGATATAAGAAATCTAATTACATCATATTTTACTTCCTTACTTTTTTTCCTTAGTAAGCTATCTCCTACTTACTTTCCAGTTCTTAGTCTTCTCTTTTTGATGTTACAGATCTGGTTCTAATTTTAGCAAGGTCTGTAGCATGAAAACCAGTCCAAAATAGAGGCATTTACTTTCCAAATGACAAGGATCTACGCCTTATCCAGGGTGAATTATGCCTGAGCAGTTTAACTGCTCTCTGTGCTGAGGTCACTGGCTCTGTGTTGAGCTGTGGACTTTGTTAGTTTTGATCTTGGCAAGTCATTTAACATAGTTTCCCATTAAATCCAAATGGTAAAACTGTCAAGAAATGGAAACATTCGGCTTGCAGAAATTAGGCAAACACAAATTTAAAGACAGAATGACAAGAATAAAGGACATTTCTTAATCATCAGTTGTACTAATCTAAGATGGCTCTGTGTCAGAGTTTGCAGAGCTGCCATATGATTAGTTACAATTCTGCCCTCTTTTGGTAAGAAGCAGTGTCAAGGGTTAGCACTGGCCAGAGGTTAATGCACCCATGAATATATGTTTTTTTCTCTAACAACTACTGTGGGATCTGATCAGGAACAGAGCAGAGCAGGCGTAAATCTTGAAAACAAAAAAAACCCCTAAAACTTTATTACATTACATAAGAACAGAGACAGAAAAACTCTTAAACACACACAGAGACAGAAATAAAAACTTCTCAGAACATCTCCTAGTTTCTACCCTCTACACATTACTCTTCACAGACCAAACTTTTGGGTTTTAAATCAAACAATCACCATTCAAAAAAAACCTAAAAAATCTTCAATTCAGCAAGGGAGAGAGGAGTCTCTCTCGCACCACAGACTATTCTTTAGAAAACACGAGTCCACCCCTTATGTGTTTCTGTCACGCGTGGCACCGCCCGGAGAAGTCTGCCAGAGTGACACTCTCTTTTTCTTATGTCTAGCGCTCTCACCGCTGTCCATAGGCTGAAGCTGCATACAGGGCTCTTTTAAGGATGCTTGCATGCCGAGCTCTCCCCCTTTTTCTCTAGGGGCCTAAGTTCCAAGAGCAGGTCTCCTCTGAGGGCAGAGGGCTGTACCACACCCTCCCCCTCTCTTCTCTGCTCGCTCTACTCCTGAAGTGCCAGTCACTGTAGCAAAAGCAGGGGCAGCTGTATCCACCTAAAATGCAGTTTATGTTCAAAAGAGACTTAAGTTTAGTCTATGGCTAACATTATGCAAGAAAAGTCCAGCTCAGAAAGCTACTCTTCTCATTCTTTGCCTATCGGTTTCCTTCCAATCGTGCTTTATCATCTCAGTCTCAGGCTGCTTCTCTCTCTCCTCTGAAACTAGTAGTCATGAGAATCAATGTCTAAGAAAAGTTTCTTTCTGCCAAGCAAGGGTTAACAGTTTCTGGCTCCCGGCAGGGTGCAGGCTCAGGCAGTCCCAGGCTGGGCAACTCCCACGTGGCTGGGCATCTTCTCCCGGGGGGGGGGTTCTGAGCACACACGGAAGGCACTTCCTCAGTTTTCTACCCTTCCATCTTAGATAGGGCAGCTCAGTTCCAGAGTCCTGTCCACTGTCTTCTCCCCCTGGGGCCCCAGCTTACTTCAGTTCCACCGCGTGGTTTTTCTGATTCCGGCCACGTGGCTCCCTTCCCCCACTCAGCCCAAAGCTGAGCAGGGGAGAGGAGATGTTTCCACTGCTGAAACCAGAACGCAAAAGAGGCCGAACCCCCCTGGAGCCCTGCTTTTAACTCTTTGTGTCCTCAGAGGCGTGTCTAAACCTCTGAGTGACTAATCCAGGTGCCAGGAGAAAAGCTGATCACTGACTGGCTTGCCCACATCTCCCTGGAAAAATTCACCTCCCCCCGCAACCACGACAAGCAGGTACTATATAGGACTCCTAAAGAAGTAGGTGCAGAAAGAGGAATTAAGGTCCAGAATGTATGCTTTAAAATGCTGGGATTCAATTTCCTAGGGAGAAGAGGGCAGGGTCCTGATAAAATATTAAAGACACGAGGTCTTTAATGAAAATTATTTCTTCTTTACATTTCCTAAACAATACTTTCACAATATTCAGTTGCATTTTGGGTCCTAACATGGAATCAAGAGGTAGACATGACCAGCTGTTATTCATTCCAAGGTACCTACTAGACTCTCTAGATTTTCAATCCACATAATCTTTGGCAGTGTGCTCCTACTCCCATTCCAATCAAAATTTTACTTGTCCATTTATCTCAACATTATTTTACAAATTCCTTTTAACTAACTTCACCACTAATCTTAGTTTTTATTCCTGTTTTGATCAAGGAAAAAAAAAAAAGATGAAAAAAACCCCACAGATAAAAGCAACAAGTTTTGAAGATACTGTAAATATTTTTGAAGCATGTAAAAGAAAGGTTGCAAAATACAAGGTCATGATAGCTGGTTAGAATGCTTATCATTAAGTGAACCATTTTTCCCCTGGTGGCCGGAAGAAGGTCCCAGTAACTTACCGACACTTTCATTAACAATCTATTTTAAAATAATTACTCCAGTATTCAAATAGAATTATTCAAATCACTATCAGGATAAAAACTTAGAGAGACAAGAATTCTTTCAACAATTTAATTCTTTTCTATACCGATGAAAAGAGTCTTCAGCATTTTATGAATAAGTTAAATGGACTAACTGAAGGTTTTAAATCAATGCTTTGATTACCTGTATTAGAAAGGGTAGTTGTGCATTGTACTCACAGTGAGGGCGCAGGTAACTGCAAACACTCATTCTTCCAGGGAAGCACTAGAATAAGCAATGCACAGCTCAATGGCACTGAGAAGATCCCTGCTCAAAGGTGGAGATGTAGACTGGATCTGTCCCAGATTGCAAATTTGTCACCTGAACAAAACGAACAAGCAACCAAAACAAAACAAAAAACAAAAAACCAAAAAACCAAAAAAAATCTCATGGTAGAGAATCGTTCCCATTTATTGCTAAAAAACATCTCCATGTTGTCCAGTCTTGGAGGTAGCCACCGGCTACATCATCCATTTGTTCTCTGCTGCCAGCAACATAACATCTGTATCAAGAGGACCCACCACAGTTCATTGCACCTTTGCAGATGCTCATGCCACCCTGCAGGGCTTCTGGGCTGTGGAAAGCACCTTCCAGACTCTCAGGTCTCTCCCTGTGGCTGTGGCTCATCTGGTGCTGCTATTCCAATAGCAACAGAGCAACTGCTGCTGTGAGACCCCTGGGCTGTGTCTGCCTTTCTGCACATTCCACATACTCCTCAGCAGCTGCTGGAGCGTAGGGAGGTACAGTCATCCCTGGCTCAGCAACTGGGCAAACCAACTTTCTTCTGTCTTGCCCATGCAGATCAGAGCACACAGTGTGCACAGAAAGCAGTCAGTAATCAAACAAGGCCTGTTAGACTTCCAGCATGGCTGTATTCCATCAGACTGTAGCCCTCCTATTACCTTGGTACTGTGTTTTACAGACTGACCACTTTGCTAAGGGTCATACAAAACACTATGCAAATACTCCTGACTCTCTGGAGAAATATGACAACTGTGTGATTTAAATCAAGTCATACTTTATAAGGCACATCATGAGAATAATATAAATGACGTCTAGGTTTAGTTCTTGATCAAATGTAGTTCAGTTGGCTAGTGCCGCATCTGGGCCTGACAATAAGAGAGGGACTCAGAAGACATTTTCTGGGTTGTGAGCAGATCCGAGCAGGAGGCAGGAACTCCTGCAGTTTATTTACAAAGTAACTTATATACACCTCCTATAATGTCCATCCATTGGAGGATTATATTCCCACCTTTCAATCCCACTGATCAAACTAACTGTCCATTACCTTTCCTCCTCCCATCTAGAAATATGTAAACAGAGACAGTTAGCTAAACATAGCCACTGTTTACATTAACAAGCGTGAGAGAAGCTGCACATTCTCTTTCAATATGAGCACTTGACACACAGGAAAAACATCATGGCAACAGGCTAGAGCAAGGTGCTGATATGCTAAGGTGTTGCCTTCAGATAGAAGGCAAGGCGACCTGGGTTCCAGAAAGCAGCACGGTAACCCAGCTCCTCCCGGGTTACTTGGTCCACAGACACACTGGCATCAATATGATGGATGGTCCAAAATGGCATTTATTCTCAGACCTCATGGTGTTAAATAGTCAAAGGGGGCTTTACTATGTCAGCGGGGGGCGGAGGGTCCTTATCTTTCCCTGACATCTGAGATCTTCCCGGCGCCTGTCCCTATCTACCACACACATCCCCCCCCCTCACAAAAAACAATGGGGTAGTCATAAACATAGGCATTAGGATGGGGTACAGAGTAGTAACTTAATAAAAGGAAGAAGTTTGGAAAACTTGAGTGAATTTCGTGAGGCTGATTAGACAAACCTCACGACTAGCAATGCTCACAGTCCCGTTTACAGCATTTGTTGTTGGCCTATAAATAGAATGTTGGCCCGTTCCAGTGGGTTTGAACAAATGAGACCACCTTGTTTAGCAGGCATGGTCCCAAGGTGAGAGCTAAAAGCAACATCGCCAGTGGACCTATTAGAGTGGAAATTAGGGTGGTGAGCCATGGTGATTTATTGAACCAGGACTCGAACCAACTCTGTTGGGCTTCCCTGTCTCTTTTTCTCTGGGCCAGTCTATCTCAGAGCTCTGCCATGGAGTCTCTAACGACTCCTGTATGATCAGCATAAAAACAGCATTCTTTTTCAAGGCGGCACACCAGCCTCTTTGTTGCATGAACACGAGGACCAGCCCTCGCCTGTTCTGCAAGATAACATCTGAGAGTGAGGAAAATGATTTCTCCAGAAAAGACATGGATTTCTCGATCCTCTGCAAATCTTCATCCATGGTCATCTGCAGATGGGAAAGTCCTTGGTGTTGGGTCACGAGGGCCGAGACACCCGTGGCTGTGCCACAATGCTGCTTCCAGGCCGTGCAGCATTGTAATAGTTACCCCTGTTATAATTTCTCTTTTGTGGAGCCTGCTGGGTTCTTCGAACAGTTGGCACACCTCCTCGTCTGAGTGGTACAGGACCCTAGGAACAATTAGAACTTGGACACAAAAATCGTCAGAGTCATTGAATTTGGCAAGGGACACACAAGGACTCACCCCAGATCACTGACAAACCCACATCCCGGATGCAGATGGGATCACCCACTTGTTGATCTTTTTGTCAGGTTTGACAACTTTGGTGCAAACATTTCCTTTCTGCTTTGCTAAGGTGGCATTGCCAAAGCATTTGCCCTGGCCTGTGACTTGACTCAGGGTGATTCCTCTGTGGGGAGTGTCTCACCTGCACTGGTGAAGGACATTGGTTGTGGAGTAACTAAAGGGGATGTTTAAAGAAACTCCTTCATAGAAAAGAGGTTTAACATGGTAGCAAAGCCAGCAGGAATCAGTTAGGTTCGGGTTGGATTCATTCAAGGATGAAAAGGTAGCTTCTAGCATGCGAAAGATAGGGTTTGGGTCAGACACGGCTAAGCTGTCTATCTGGAGGGCATCCGCATAGCCAGTCAGGGTATTGGTGACTTTTGTGGGCAAGGCGTTGGGGTGGGTTGTGCTTTTCCCTTTCAGTGGGTCCTTTTTAATAACTTCATTGGGTCCGACCGCTCAAAGCGCTGGCAGCTGGAGCCTGATAATTTGCACATTCACCCACTCTTTTGATGATTGGAGGACTATTGTCCATGTCCTGCCTGTGGCCCAACTAGGGTCATCTGGCTGAAAAATGGTCATGTTATAGTCAGTGCATGTCTTACGTTCAGGGTCTCCATAGGGGTTTCGATAGAACCCTGTCCTGAACAAGGGTTTGTTACAACCGGTGGGTGCCCAAGTGAACTGTAAAAACTTGTCGGGCTCCTGCGGTTCCCACCCGTATCCTGATGGTCGGGCATCTGTAATAATGGTTTCACAGCCCCAGTAACCACAGTACCCCCACCCCGGATAGTTGCAGTACCTTTTCCCTGGGTTGGAGGCTGGGCACCAGTAGGCCATGTACATGTGCATGAGTTGTGGGGCGTGGCGGTCTATCTTTGTGACCAAAGATAGACCCTGGAAACAGGTCGGTGATGTGGAACACAAAGGATGGGGTACCCGGTGTGGTGATTTCTTTGAGCACCTTGTGGCTTGAGAGGTGTTGCATGACCCACCTGAATGGCTGATGGGGGTAGTAGTCTGGGCTGGCTTGCATTCTGGTGACAAGCCCCAAGATCAAAATCACACAAAAACACCATTGTTGTCTGGGTCTCACTGGTGTGGGACTCTTGGGTGCTCTCAGTTCATTACTTTCCTCTGGAACTGGGGTGTACACATTATGGGGGTGCCCCGCGAGTATGTCCTGCAAACAGAAACTCACAGTTTTCATTAGTCTCATTCAGAAGATCAGGCTTGATTAACTTAAGTGGACACCACCTGATTTTGTCCTCTTTTTTGACAACTGCATACCCTCTCCCCGTGAATACCAACCTCCAGCCCTGTTCCCATTCGCCTAGCTCATTTTTAATTACAACCTGCGGGCCCTCCTCTAATGCTTGGGTGGCCCAGTGCTTTGAACAGGGCCGTTTGTTTCATCTCCCCTGGGGAATTGGTTCAGTGCTAGCAAGGCAGTTGCCAGCAGCAGTGCCTGGTCCCCTGGGGGAATGGCACTGGCGAAACCCTCTGACTTTGCCAGCACTTCTATTCTGGTTTTGAGGGTTCGGTTTGCTCCTCCACTATGGCTTGACCTGTGGAATTGCATGGAATGTCCTGCACTAGAGTGATGCCCTACTTTGAGGCAAATTCTTTCACCAGTTTGGAGATGAAATTGGAGCCATTGTCAGTTTTAATTTGCTTGGGGATACCAAGCCATGCCCTGGCTGTCAGCCAGTGCTGAATTGTGGCCTTAGATTTAGTTTTGGGGTGCTGTGTGGCTACAATCACTCCGCTGTAGGTGTCCACTGTCACTGCCAGCCATGCTCTGGGCTTCAGCAGTTGACATAAAGTGAAGTCTGACTAGCAGATTTCTGAGGCTTTGAGACCTCTTGGGTTGACCCCACTGGTCCACAAGAGTGACTTCTGGCAATGAGGGCAGGTGGCTACTACATGTTTCGAGTCAGCTGTCGAGATCCTGCATCTTTTCGCCAGCGCTTTGGCTCCGATGTGGAATGACTCGTGCAGCTGATGAGCTTCCTGCAGTGTCCACACTCCCTTTGCTGTGGCGTCCACTTTGTCGTTGCCGGTCTGGAAAGAAGCCCTTGACTGGGTTGTGGCTCTTGACATGAATGAGAGACACGGTGCCCTGTCGCGAGGAGAGTGCTTCTTCGAGCATTGTGGCTGCTGCAGGTGTTGACACACCTGGCCCTGACATGGCCAGGCAGAGCTTTGCCACAAATATAGAGTCCGTTACGATGTTGAGATGTTCCTCTTGGAAGAGTCCGCATGCCAAGACCACAGCTGCTGCTTCCAGTTGTTGCACTGACAGTGTGGGGTTGCATGCTTTGACACAATGCCTTTGTTCTCCCGCCGGCAAAGAGATGGATGGGAAACCAGTGGATTTTCGGGAAGGTTCCGCAGGTGAGGGGAGACCTGACAGGTTTGGCAGTAGGGCCCGGGGGTTTTCTGAGGGCACCGGGGGGTTTGTGCTCGGGCTCAGGGAGCGGGGAAACATGCCTGGCTCCCGCGGATCCCCACCCTCGGACAAATCGCGTTCAGACACTGTTTGCATTGTGGCTCCTATCCCCAGCTTGGGGGTAGCTAGCAGACACACGCGTGCGGCACTCCAGAACTCCTATTCTTCAAGCGCCTTGGGTAGAGCTTGCTCGACCTTGCCCCACTCTTTGAGGCTTTTACCGCAGCCCGAAGATTTTGTATCTTAGGCTAGTGCAACCATGCATCTCCCCCATACCTCCGAATGGAGGATTTCAACTGGGCGCTCAATCACCCCAATCTCTAATAATCTTGCAACAGCAAGTTGAAAATCCCTGAGCTTGCATTTAATTCCCCACTGTTTATAAATCATACTCACGACCTTCGCCATGGCTTCCATTGGCTGGTTCTACTGCGTCCCTTTAAGCTAGGGTCAGGTTTTCTTTCCCGCCCTAGCAGCTGCTTCTGTCCAGGCGAAAACCCCGATTTCTCGAGGATTTTTTCTTCCCGGGTTTTGGCTCCAAAATGTTGCCTTCAGATAGAAGTCAAGGCGACCTGGGTTCCAGAAAGCAGCACGGTAACCCTCCCGGGTTACTCAGTCCACAGACACACTGCCATCAATGTGATGGATGGTGCAAAATGGCGTTTATTCTCACACCTCATGGTGTTAAATAGTCAAAGGGGGTTTTACTATGCCAGAGGGGGGCAGAGGGTCCTTATCTTTCAGTGACATCTGAGATCTTCCGGGCGCCTGTCCTTATCTACAGCACACATCATCATTCCATGAACTTGCACCAAATTCCTCCAAAGTTGCAAAAGTTTTCCATGTTACAAATTCCTAAGCTTGTTTTCCAGGCAAGCTGGGATTTAGATGTTCTTTGTTCCTTGGATTTGTTGGTTTTCTTCTCCCTGATTTTAGTAAGGGAATTTTTTTTTTTCATATTTTCCACGCTGATTGGAATTTTTGTGCTTAGGGCACATTGCCAAGGAAATGTACCAATTTCATGTTGGTAAATCAGGCATTGTTCAGCACCATATGCCCAGAAGTCCGTAAACTCCCAGGAAAACTTGCTAAGGGTAGAATTTCCATAATGAATCTCTCTGTAAAGTTGAATTTACTGCGTTTTTAATTCCATGAAACCTGGTAAAACTTAAACCCTGGCCTAATTGCTGTTCCTTGGGCACAATGAGATGGTTCTTTGCTGCCTTGGCACATTTGGATGTTCATCCCAGGTGAGCTTCTAGCTTGAATAGAATTTGTTTCCCAGTAAAACTGGGGACTGTCTAGAAAACGTGAATTTGTGGGAGGCACTGGGTTTGTTTTCCCTATCCCTGCATCACAGTCAAGAACACTCCTGGAGCTGTGTTAGGCAGTGGAAGGAGGGGAGAGCTGCATTTATTTAATTCCTTTGTTGCTGTATGTTTTCCATGCTATTTTATTTTATTGTGTTTTATTTGTTCATGTTTTTACTGTTTTGTTTTGTATTTTTAAAGATATTTTAATGTTTCTTCTAATTTTATAGTTTTCAATTTTTAATTTATTTTCATGTTTTATATTTATTATTTTACTTTTTACTTTAGTTTTAATTACTTTAAATTTTTAATTTAGGTTTATTTTTTAATATGTAGGGTTTTTTGTATTTTTAATTTTTTTCTTTTTAATTTTTCCTTTCCAATTATTTTCTTTGTAATTTTTTCCTTTGTAATTTTTCCTTTTTAATTTTTCTTTTTTAATTTTTCCTTTTTATTTTTTCCTTTTTATTTTCTCCTTTTTAATTTTTTCTTTTCAATTTTATTTTTTCCTGTGTTTTACTTGAAATTTTATTTCAAAAAAAATTTTTTTTCATGTTTTCTTTGTGTTGGTGTGTTTTGTTTTGTTTTGTTTTGTTTTGTTTTGTTTTGTTTTGTTTTGGTTTGGTTTGGTTTGGTTTGGTTTGGTTTGGTTTGGTTTTTTTCCTCTCTCTCTACTCTTTTATAGCCAAAGTATGTGGAATTTTGGCTGGTGGGAACAGAGGAGGTGACAAATCAAATCCATGTCCACTGCACGTCTGGATAGAATTGAAAGTGCAGTTAGAGAAACCTCTGTATTTTCTGCTAAATTAGAAATCCTGAACAGAGAAAGCTCTAAAGACCAAAATGCCTTCTTTTTTTTTTTTTTTTTTTCTTTTTACCCCAACAAGTCTCATTGTAACCATTTACAGTATCAGCAACAGTAACTTGAAGTCGAGGTGTATTTCACAGGTAGCAAGAAACAAAGTAGACTTTTGATTTTGTAACTCTCATTGCTTAGTAACAAAGAAATCCAAAACAAATCAAACAACATTAAAAAAAAACCCACCCGAAAGAACAGAGAAAGAGAAAATCTACCGATATTATTTTTATTTAAAACCACTTTCCCCCTTAGAAAACCAGGCTAATGTAATTCTTAATTGTGGTGCTGACGTGTTAGGTTAATGAATTGAGTTTAAAACATACAGCAATAGACACAAATTTTAAAAACTAAGTACAAAAATATAAAAATATGAATATATATAAAAAACCCAGAAATTTAAATATGAAAAATAATATCATGAATATACATAAATACAATCTATAATATTACTCGTTACTTATATTATTACAGTAGTCTATATATTATATCCATAGATATTACTAGAAAAAAGACAGGGTAATGATCAATATAAAACTAATAAATGTAAAGAAATAATGGAATAGTGAAGCCGAGCTCTGGTGAAACCAGGGACTAGAGCGACGTGAGACCAACCAGTATGGTTTCTAGCACGTACTCCGCTTTATTCACCCAGACCATGGGTTATATACAGAGTGAGTCTTTTACATTTAGCAGGTGCACTATGATAGGCAGTGGACATACAGAAGTATGTAAGCTATTGCAGTTTAAGGTAGCAACCGTGTCTTCTCAGTAACTGTTCCATGCAAGTAGCACCCCTACCTTAACACATTCCCAGTAACAGACAACCTTATCTGGTAATACGTATGCTGGATGTACTAGGCCTACTAGGCCCTGGCCTGAGGCCTGGTCTGAGGCCGAGCTGTGGATAGCTCTGCCTTATGATCTAAGTTACCCTGTTCCTGCTACAGAATAGAGCTTAAAACAGAGGGTTTTTTGGTTTGAATTTGCTTGGTGGCAGGGGTTGTCTTTTAAGCGGTGGCTGGGTGTCTTTCGGGGTGTTTCTTTTAGGGGGGTTCTGTACACGAGGCGCAGGGAGCCCAGGGCCGGGCCCCAGTGCTGCCGCCCTGTGGACACAGCGTGGTGCTGCAGCTCTGCCCCATGCCCAGCCCCAAGGAGCCCCGAGCTGGGAACTGGGTCCCAGTGCCCAAGTGTAGTCACTGCCTGTGAGCTCCTGGCCGATCCCGCGCTCCTGTCCGTGTCTGTGTGATGGCCGGGCCACCCATGGGACTTGGCAGCAGGAAAACACAGAGCGCTGAGTGTTTAACGGGAGCCGGCCCCGCTTGCCCGTGCGGCCCCTCAGCCCGGCCCATGCCGCCCTCAGGGAGCCGAGCAGAGCTGCGGGAGCCCTGCGAGCGGCACCGAGTGCGTTTACCGTGCCGAGCTGCCCCGAAGAGCTGTCTAAGCGACTGCATCCAGTAATAGCCAACCTGTGATGATTAGATCCGAGTGTAGCCGAAGAGCCGAAAAAACCCGAGGATTTCCGAACAGCCGAAAATAGCCGAGCATTGCCCATATCGGCTGAGTTTAGCTGAACAGCTGAAAATGGCCGAGTGCAGTCGATAACAGCCGAACCCAGCCGCGCTTAGCCGACTGTAACGGGGTCGAACCGAACAAGCTCCGCTGAACCTCGCCAAGGTCGCCCGGTTTTGACCCTATAGCAGGCTCTGCTGCAAGTGTATTCGAGACATCTTTCTTCTTTGTATGACAGAAGGAAGAGGAAAAAAAAAAAGAGGAAGAAAAAACGGGAGCAGTTCCCGGGTGGTCCCGGGGCGGTGTCCGCCGTCACTGCCGCTTTCTCAGCGGGCGATTACAAGGTGCTGTCGGGCTCGCCGCCGGCACCTCGGCGGGCGGGCGGCTGGGAAACGATGGCGCTGTGCCCAGAGCTGGAGCACTCGCTGTCCCTGCTGCAGCCGGGTGCCGGCGGGACCGAGCAGCAGCAGCAGCGGCAGAGAGACGCGGTCCCCACACCCATGATGTTCATGTGCGCTGGCTGCAGGCGCCCCCTGGGCGACACCTGCACCTGGGGTTCAGTGCCGAGGACAGGTTTCGGACTGCAAAAATGCAGTGGCATTCAAGATTTCTCCCAGATGCAAGATGCCACATTTTGGAACTCGGGTTGCTTTTGGAGTGCCAAATGTCTCCCACAATCTGACACCAGGAACATGGCCAGGTGAGTTTAGTTTCCCATGGAAAAGTGGCACCGTTCGTGTCCACCACCCTCATCCGGCCACTTCGGATTCAGCCTGCAAAAATTCAGTGGCATTCAAGATTTCTCCCACATGCAAGATGCCACATTTTGGAACTCGGGCTGCTTTTGGAGTGCCAAATGTCTCCCACAATCTGACACCAGGAACATGGCCAGGTGAGTTTAGTTTCCCATGGAAAAGGGCCACCGTTCGTGTTCACCACCCTCATCCGGCCACCTCGGCTTCTGCCTGCAAAAATGCCGTGGCATTCAAGATTTCTCCCACATGCAAGATGCCACATTTTGGAACTCGGGCTGCTTTTGGAGTGCCAAATGTCTCCCACAATCTGACACCAGGAACATGGCCAGGTGAGTTTAGTTTCCCATGGAAAAGGGCCACCGTTCGTGTCCACCACCCTCATCCGGCCACTTCGGCTTCTGCATGCAAAATGCAGTGGCATTCAAGATTTCTCCCACATGCAAGATGCCACATTTTGGAACTCGGGCTGCTTTTGGAGTGCCAAATGTCTCCCACAATCTGACACCAGGAACATGGCCAAGTGAGTTTAGTTTCCCATGGAAAAGGGCCACCGTTCGTGTTCACCACCCTCATCCGGCCACCTCGGCTTCTGCCTGCAAAAATGCAGTGGCATTCAAGATTTCTCCCGGATGCAAGATGCCACATTTTGGAACTCAGGCTGCTTTTGGAGTGCCAAATGTCTCCCACAATCTGACACCAGGAACATGGCCAGGTGAGTTTAGTTTCCCATGGAAAAGGGCCACCGTTCGTGTCCACCACCCTCATCTGGCCACTTCGGCTTCTGCATGCAAAATGCCGTGGCATTCAAGATTTCTCCCAGATGCAAGATGCCACATTTTGGAACTCAGGCTGCTTTTCGAGTGCCAAATGTCTCCCACAATCTGACACCAGGAACATGGCCAGGTGAGTTTAGTTTCCCATGGAAAAGGGCCACCGTTCGTGTCCACCACCCTCATCCTGCCCAATCCTGCCCTATCGGCTTCTGCCTGTAAAAATTCAGTGGCATTCAAGATTTCTCCCACATGCAAGATGCCACATTTTGGAAGTCGGGCTGCTTTTGGAGTGCCAAATGTCTCCCACAATCTGACATCAGGAACATGGCCAGGTGAGTTTAGTTTCCCATGGAAAAGGGCCACCATTCGTGTCCACCACCCTCATCCTGCCCAATCCTGCCCCATCAGCTTCGGCCTGCAAAAATTTAGTGGCATTCAAGATTTCTCCCAGATGCAAGATGCCACATTTTGGAACTCGGGCTGCTTTTGGAGTGCCAAATGTCTCCCATAATCTGACACCAGGAACATGGCCAGGTGAGTTTAGTTTCCCATGGAAAAGGGCCACCATTTGTGTCCACCACCCTCATCCTGCCCAATCCTGCCCCATCGGCTTCGGCCTGCAAAAATGCCGTGGCATTCAAGATTTCTCCCAGATGCAAGATGCCACATTTTGGAACTCGGGCTGCTTTTGGAGTGCCAAATGTCTCCCACAATCTGACACCAGGAACATGGCCAGGTGAGTTTAGTTTCCCATGGAAAAGGGCCACCGTTCGTGTCCACCACCCTCATCCGGCCACCTCGGCTTCGGCCTGCAAAAATGCCGTGGCATTCAAGATTTCTCCCACATGCAAGATGCCACATTTTGGAACTCGGGCTGCTTTTGGAGTGCCAAATGTCTCCCACAATCTGACACCAGGAACATGGCCAGGTGAGTTTAGTTTCCCATGGAAAAGGGCCACCGTTCGTGTCCACCACCCTCATCCGTCCACCTTGGCTTCTGCCTGTAAAAATGCCGTGGCATTCAAGATTTCTCCCACATGCAAGATGCCACATTTTGGAACTCGGGCTGCTTTTGGAGTGCCAAATGTCTCCCATAATCTGACACCAGGAACATGGCCAGGTGAGTTTAGTTTCCCATGGAAAAGGGCCACCGTTCGTGTTCACCACCCTCATCCGGCCACCTCGGCTTCTGCCTGCAAAAATGCAGTGGCATTCAAGATTTCTCCCAGATGCAAGATGCCACATTTTGGAACTCAGGCTGCTTTTGGAGTGCCAAATGTCTCCCACAATCTGACACCAGGAACATGGCCAGGTGAGTTTAGTTTCCCATGGAAAAGGGCCACCGTTCGTGTCCACCACCCTCATCCGGCCACTTCGGCTTCTGCATGCAAAATGCCGTGGCATTCAAGATTTCTCCCAGATGCAAGATGCCACATTTTGGAACTCAGGCTGCTTTTGGAGTGCCAAATGTCTCCCACAATCTGACACCAGCAACATGGCCAGGTGAGTTTAGTTTCCCATGGAAAAGGGCCACTGTTCATGTCCAACACCCTCATCCGGCCATTTCGGCTTCTGCCTGCAAAAATGCCGTGGCATTCAAGATTTCTCCCACATGCAAGATGCCACATTTTGGAACTCGGGCTGCTTTTGGAGTGCCAAATGTCTCCCATTATCTGACACCAGGAACATGGCCAGGTGAGTTTAGTTTCCCATGGAAAAGGGCCACCGTTCGTGTCCACCACCCTCATCCTGCCCAATCCTGCCCTATCGGCTTCTGCCTGTAAAAATTCAGTGGCATTCAAGATTTCTCCCAGATGCAAGATGCCACATTTTGGAAGTCGGGCTGCTTTTGGAGTGCCAAATGTCTCCCACAATCTGACATCAGGAACATGGCCAGGTGAGTTTAGTTTCCCATGGAAAAGGGCCACCGTTCGTGTCCACCACCCTCATCCTGCCCAATCCTGCCCCATCGGCTTCTGCCTGCAAAAATGCCGTGGCATTCAAGATTTCTCCCAGATGCAAGATGCCACATTTTGGAACTCGGGCTGCTTTTGGAGTGCCAAATGTCTCCCATAATCTGACACCAGGAACATGGCCAGGTGAGTTTAGTTTCCCATGGAAAAGGGCCACCATTTGTGTCCACCACCCTCATCCTGCCCAATCCTGCCCCATCGGCTTCGGCCTGCAAAAATGCCGTGGCATTCAAGATTTCTCCCAGATGCAAGATGCCACATTTTGTAACTCGGGCTGCTTTTGGAGTGCCAAATGTCTCCCACAATCTGACACCAGGAACATGGCCAGGTGAGTTTAGTTTCCCATGGAAAAGGGCCACCGTTCGTGTCCACCACCCTCATCCTACCCAATCCTGCCCTATCGGCTTCTGCCTGTAAAAATTCAGTGGCATTCAAGATTTCTCCCAGATGCAAGATGCCACATTTTGGAACTTGGGCTGCTTTTGGAGTGCCAAATGTCTCCCACAATCTGACACCAGCAACATGGCCAGGTGAGTTTAGTTTCCCATGGAAAAGGGCCACCGTTCGTGTCCACCACCCTCATCCGGAAACCTCGGCTTCGGCCTGCAAAAATGCCGTGGCATTCAAGATTTCTCCCAGATGCAAGATGCCACATTTTGGAACTCGGGCTGCTTTTGGAGTGCCAAATGTCTCCCACAATCTGACACCAGGAACATGGCCAGGTGAGTTTAGTTTCCCATGGAAAAGGGCCACCGTTCGTGTCCACCACCCTCATCCGGCCACCTCGGCTTCTGCCTGTAAAAATGCCGTGGCATTCAAGATTTCTCCCACATGCAAGATGCCACATTTTGGAACTCGGGCTGCTTTTGGAGTGCCAAATGTCTCCCATAATCTGACATCAGGAACATGGCCAGGTGAGTTTAGTTTTCCATGGAAAAGGGCCACCATTTGTGTCCACCACCCTCATCCTGCCTCATTCTGCACCATCAGGTTTTGCCTGCAAAAATGCCGTGGCATTCAAGATTTCTCCCAGATGCAAGATGCCACATTTTGGAACTCAGGCTGCTTTTGGAGTGCCAAATGTCTCCCACAATCTGCCATCAGGAACATGGCCAGGTGAGTTTAGTTTCCCATGGAAAAGGGCCACCGTTCGTGTCCACCACCCTCATCCGGCCACTTCGGCTTCGTCCTGCAAAAATGCAGTGGCATTCAAGATTTCTCCCACATGCAAGATGCCACATTTGAACTCAGGCTGCTTTTGGAGTGCCAAATGTCTCCCACAATCTGACACCAGCAACATGGCCAGGTGAGTTTAGTTTCCCATGGAAAAGTGCCACCGTTCGTGTCCACCACCCTCATCCGTCCACCTCGGCTTCTGCCTGTAAAAATTCAGTGGCATTCAAGATTTCTCCCAGATGCAAGATGCCACATTTTGGAACTCGGGCTGCCTTTGGAGTGCCAAATGTCTCCCATAATCTGACATCAGGAACATGGCCAGGTGAGTTTAGTTTCCCATGGAAAAGGGCCACCGTTCGTGTCCACCACCCTCATCCTGCCCAATCCTGCCCCATCGGCTTCGGCCTGCAAAATGCCGTGGCATTCAAGATTTCTCCCAGATGCAAGATGCCACATTTTGGAACTCAGGCTGCTTTTGGAGTGCCAAATGTCTCCCACAATCTGACACCAGGAACATGGCCAGGTGAGTTTAGTTTCCCATGGAAAAGGGCCACCGTTCGTGTCCACCACCCTCATCCGGCCACTTCGGCTTCTGCATGCAAAATGCCGTGGCATTCAAGATTTCTCCCAGATGCAAGATGCCACATTTTGGAACTCAGGCTGCTTTTGGAGTGCCAAATGTCTCCCACAATCTGACACCAGCAACATGGCCAGGTGAGTTTAGTTTCCCATGGAAAAGGGCCGCTGTTCATGTCCAACACCCTCATCCGGCCATTTCGGCTTCGGCCTGCAAAAATGCCGTGGCATTCAAGATTTCTCCCACATGCAAGATGCCACATTTTGGAACTCGGGCTGCTTTTGGAGTGCCAAATGTCTCCCATTATCTGACACCAGGAACATGGCCAGGTGAGTTTAGTTTCCCATGGAAAAGGGCCACCGTTCGTGTCCACCACCCTCATCCTGCCCAATCCTGCCCTATCGGCTTCTGCCTGTAAAAATTCAGTGGCATTCAAGATTTCTCCCAGATGCAAGATGCCACATTTTGGAAGTCGGGCTGCTTTTGGAGTGCCAAATGTCTCCCACAATCTGACATCAGGAACATGGCCAGGTGAGTTTAGTTTCCCATGGAAAAGGGCCACCATTCGTGTCCACCACCCTCATCCTGCCCAATCCTGCCCCATCGGCTTCGGCCTGCAAAAATTTAGTGGCATTCAAGATTTCTCCCAGATGCAAGATGCCACATTTTGGAACTCGGGCTGCTTTTGGAGTGCCAAATGTCTCCCATAATCTGACACCAGGAACATGGCCAGGTGAGTTTAGTTTCCCATGGAAAAGGGCCACCATTTGTGTCCACCACCCTCATCCTGCCCAATCCTGCCCCATCGGCTTCGGCCTGCAAAAATGCCGTGGCATTCAAGATTTCTCCCAGATGCAAGATGCCACATTTTGTAACTCGGGCTGCTTTTGGAGTGCCAAATGTCTCCCACAATCTGACACCAGGAACATGGCCAGGTGAGTTTAGTTTCCCATGGAAAAGGGCCACCGTTCGTGTCCACCACCCTCATCCTACCCAATCCTGCCCTATCGGCTTCTGCCTGTAAAAATTCAGTGGCATTCAAGATTTCTCCCAGATGCAAGATGCCACATTTTGGAACTTGGGCTGCTTTTGGAGTGCCAAATGTCTCCCACAATCTGACACCAGCAACATGGCCAGGTGAGTTTAGTTTCCCATGGAAAAGGGCCACCGTTCGTGTCCACCACCCTCATCCGGAAACCTCGGCTTCGGCCTGCAAAAATGCCGTGGCATTCAAGATTTCTCCCAGATGCAAGATGCCACATTTTGGAACTCGGGCTGCTTTTGGAGTGCCAAATGTCTCCCACAATCTGACACCAGGAACATGGCCAGGTGAGTTTAGTTTCCCATGGAAAAGGGCCACCGTTCGTGTCCACCACCCTCATCCGGCCACCTCGGCTTCTGCCTGTAAAAATGCCGTGGCATTCAAGATTTCTCCCACATGCAAGATGCCACATTTTGGAACTCCGGCTGCTTTTGGAGTGCCAAATGTCTCCCATAATCTGACATCAGGAACATGGCCAGGTGAGTTTAGTTTTCCATGGAAAAGGGCCACCATTTGTGTCCACCACCCTCATCCTGCCTCATTCTGCACCATCAGGTTTTGCCTGCAAAAATGCCGTGGCATTCAAGATTTCTCCCAGATGCAAGATGCCACATTTTGGAACTCAGGCTGCTTTTGGAGTGCCAAATGTCTCCCACAATCTGCCATCAGGAACATGGCCAGGTGAGTTTAGTTTTCCATGGAAAAGGGCCACCGTTCGTGTCCACCACCCTCATCCGGCCACTTCGGCTTCGTCCTGCAAAAATGCAGTGGCATTCAAGATTTCTCCCACATGCAAGATGCCACATTTGAACTCAGGCTGCTTTTGGAGTGCCAAATGTCTCCCACAATCTGACACCAGCAACATGGCCAGGTGAGTTTAGTTTCCCATGGAAAAGTGCCACCGTTCGTGTCCACCACCCTCATCCGTCCACCTCGGCTTCTGCCTGTAAAAATTCAGTGGCATTCAAGATTTCTCCCAGATGCAAGATGCCACATTTTGGAACTCGGGCTGCCTTTGGAGTGCCAAATGTCTCCCATAATCTGACATCAGGAACATGGCCAGGTGAGTTTAGTTTCCCATGGAAAAGGGCCACCGTTCGTGTCCACCACCCTCATCCTGCCCAATCCTGCCCCATCGGCTTCGGCCTGCAAAATGCCGTGGCATTCAAGATTTCTCCCAGATGCAAGATGCCACATTTTGGAACTCAGGCTGCTTTTGGAGTGCCAAATGTCTCCCACAATCTGACACCAGGAACATGGCCAGGTGAGTTTAGTTTCCCATGGAAAAGGGCCACCATTCGTGTCCACCACCCTCATCCTGCCCAATCCTGCCCCATCGGCTTCGGCCTGCAAAAATGCCGTGGCATTCAAGATTTCTCCCACATGCAAGATGCCACATTTTGGAACTCGGGCTGCTTTTGGAGTGCCAAATGTCTCCCACAATCTGACACCAGGAACATGGCCAGGTGAGTTTAGTTTCCCATGGAAAAGGGCCACCGTTCGTGTCCACCACCCTCATCCGGCAACCTCGGCTTCGGCCTGCAAAAATGCCGTGGCATTCAAGATTTCTCCCAGATGCAAGATGCCACATTTTGGAACTCAGGCTGCTTTTGGAGTGCCAAATGTCTCCCACAATCTGACCCCAGGAACATGGCCAGGTGAGTTTAGTTTCCCATGGAAAAGGGCCACCGTTCGTGTCCACCACCCTCATCCGGCCACCTTGGCTTCGGCCAGCAAAAATGCCGTGGCATTCAAGATTTCTCCCAGATGCAAGATGCCACATTTTGGAACTCAGGCTGCTTTTGGAGTGCCAAATGTCTCCCACAATCTGACACCAGGAACATGGCCAGGTGAGTTTAGTTTCCCATGGAAAAGGGCCACCGTTCGTGTCCACCACCCTCATCCGGAAACCTCGGCTTCGGCCTGCAAAAATGCCGTGGCATTCAAGATTTCTCCCACATGCAAGATGCCACATTTTGGAACTCGGGCTGCTTTTGGAGTGCCAAATGTCTCCCACAATCTGACACCAGCAACATGGCCAGGTGAGTTTAGTTTCCCATGGAAAAGGGCCACCGTTCGTGTCCACCACCCTCATCCGGCCACCTCGGCTTCTGCCTGTAAAAATGCCGTGGCATTCAAGATTTCTCCCACATGCAAGATGCCACATTTTGGAACTCGGGCTGCTTTTGGAGTGCCAAATGTCTCCCATAATCTGACATCAGGAACATGGCCAGGTGAGTTTAGTTTTCCATGGAAAAGGGCCACCATTTGTGTCCACCACCCTCATCCTGCCTCATTCTGCACCATCAGGTTTTGCCTGCAAAAATGCCGTGGCATTCAAGATTTCTCCCAGATGCAAGATGCCACATTTTGGAACTCAGGCTGCTTTTGGAGTGCCAAATGTCTCCCACAATCTGCCATCAGGAACATGGCCAGGTGAGTTTAGTTTCCCATGGAAAAGGGCCACTGTTCATGTCCAACACACTCATCCGGCCATTTCGGCTTCGTCCTGCAAAAATGCAGTGGCATTCAAGATTTCTCCCACATGCAAGATGCCACATTTTGAACTCAGGCTGCTTTTGGAGTGCCAAATGTCTCCCACAATCTGACACCAGGAACATGGCCAGGTGAGTTTAGTTTCCCATGGAAAAGGGCCACCGTTCGTGTCCACCACCCTCATCCGTCCACCTCGGCTTCTGCCTGTAAAAATTCAGTGGCATTCAAGATTTCTCCCAGATGCAAGATGCCACATTTTGGAACTCGGGCTGCCTTTGGAGTGCCAAATGTCTCCCATAATCTGACATCAGGAACATGGCCAGGTGAGTTTAGTTTCCCATGGAAAAGGGCCACCGTTCGTGTCCACCACCCTCATCCTGCCCAATCCTGCCCCATCGGCTTCGGCCTGCAAAATGCCGTGGCATTCAAGATTTCTCCCAGATGCAAGATGCCACATTTTGGAACTCAGGCTGCTTTTGGAGTGCCAAATGTCTCCCACAATCTGACACCAGGAACATGGCCAGGTGAGTTTAGTTTCCCATGGAAAAGGGCCACCGTTCGTGTCCACCACCCTCATCCTGCCCAATCCTGCCCCATCGGCTTCGGCCTGCAAAAATGCCGTGGCATTCAAGATTTCTCCCAGATGCAAGATGCCACATTTTGGAAGTCGGGCTGCTTTTGGAGTGCCAAATGTCTCCCACAATCTGACACCAGGAACATTGCCAGGTGAGTTTAGTTTCCCATGGAAAAGGGCCACCGTTCGTGTCCACCACCCTCATCCGGAAACCTCGGCTTCGGCCTGCAAAAATGCCGTGGCATTCAAGATTTCTCCCACATGCAAGATGCCACATTTTGGAACTCAGGCTGCTTTTGGAGTGCCAAATGTCTCCCACAATCTGACCCCAGGAACATGGCCAGGTGAGTTTAGTTTCCCATGGAAAAGGGCCACCGTTCGTGTCCACCACCCTCATCCGGCCACCTTGGCTTCAGCCAGCAAAAATGCCGTGGCATTCAAGATTTCTCCCAGATGCAAGATGCCACATTTTGGAACTTGGGCTGCTTTTGGAGTGCCAAATGTCTCCCACAATCTGACACCAGGAACATGGCCAGGTGAGTTTAGTTTCCCATGGAAAAGGGCCACCGTTCGTGTCCACCACCCTCATCCTGCCTCATTCTGCACCATCAGCTTTTGCCTGCAAAAATGCCGTGGCATTCAAGATTTCTCCCGGATGCAAGATGCCACATTTTGGAACTCGGGCTGCTTTTGGAGTGCCAAATGTCTCCCACAATCTGACTCCAGGAACATGGCCAGGTGAGTTTAGTTTCCCATGGAAAAGGGCCACTGTTCGTGTCCACCACCCTCATCCTGCCAAATCCTGCCCTATCGGCTTCTGCCTGTAAAAATTCAGTGGCATTCAAGATTTCTCCCACATGCAAGTTGCCACATTTTGGAACTCAGGCTGCTTTTGGAGTGCTAAATGTCTCCCACAATCTGACACCAGGAACATGGCCAGGTGAGTTTAGTTTCCCATGGAAAAGGGCCACCGTTCGTGTCCACCACCCTCATCCGGCCACTTCGGCTTCTGCATGCAAAATGCCGTGGCATTCAAGATTTCTCCCACATGCAAGATGCCACATTTTGGAAGTCGGGCTGCTTTTAAAGTGCCAAATGTCTCCCACAATCTGACACCAGGAACATGGCCAGGTGAGTTTAGTTTCCCATGGAAAAGGGCCACCGTTCTTGTTCACCACCCTCATCCGGCCACCTCGGCTTCTGCCTGCAAAAATGCAGTGGCATTCAAGATTTCTCCCACATGCAAGATGCCACATTTTGGAACTCGGGCTGCTTTTGGAGTGCCAAATGTCTCCCACAATCTGACACCAGGAACATGGCCAGGTGAGTTTAGTTTCCCAAGGAAAAGGGCCACCGTTCGTGTCCACCACCCTCATCCGGTCACTTCGGCTTCTGCATGCAAAATGCCGTGGCATTCAAGATTTCTCCCACATGCAAGATGCCACATTTTGGAACTCAGGCTGCTTTTGGAGTGCCAAATGTCTCCCACAATCTGACACCAGGAACATGGCCAGGTGAGTTTAGTTTCCCATGGAAAAGGGCCACTGTTCATGTCCAACACACTCATCCTGCCCAATCCTGCCCTATCGGCTTCGGCCTGCAAAAATGCCATGGCATTCAAGATTTCTCCCACATGCAAGATGCCACATTTTGGAACTCAGGCTGCTTTTGGAGTGCCAAATGTCTCCCACAATCTGCCATCAGGAACATGGCCAGGTGAGTTTAGTTTCCCATGGAAAAGGGCCACTGTTCATGTCCAACACACTCATCCGGCCATTTCGGCTTCGGCCTGCAAAAATGCAGTGGCATTCAAGATTTCTCCCACATGCAAGATGCCACATTTTGAACTCAGGCTGCTTTTGGAGTGCCAAATGTCTCCCACAATCTGACACCAGGAACATGGCCAGGTGAGTTTAGTTTCCCATGGAGAAGGGCCACCGTTCGTGTCCACCACCCTCATCCAGCTACCTCGGCTTCTGCCTGCAAAAATGCAGTGGCATTCAAGATTTCTCCCAGATGCAAGATGCCACATTTTGGAACTCGGGCTGCTTTTGGAGTGCCAAATGTCTCCCATAATCTGACATCAGGAACATGGCCAGGTGAGTTTAGTTTCCCATGGAAAAGGGCCACCGTTCGTGTCCACCACCCTCATCCGGCCACCTTGGCTTCGGCCAGCAAAAATGCCGTGGCATTCAAGATTTCTCCCAGATGCAAGATGCCACATTTTGGAACTCGGGCTGCTTTTGGAGTGCCAAATGTCTCCCACAATCTGACACCAGGAACATGGCCAGGTGAGTTTAGTTTCCCATGGAAAAGGGCCACCGTTCGTGTCCACCACCCTCATCTTGCCTCATTCTGCACCATCAGCTTTTGCCTGCAAAAATGCCGTGGCATTCAAGATTTCTCCCGGATGCAAGATGCCACATTTTGGAACTCGGGCTGCTTTTGGAGTGCCAAATGTCTCCCACAATCTGACTCCAGGAACATGGCCAGGTGAGTTTAGTTTCCCATGGAAAAGGGCCACTGTTCGTGTCCACCACCCTCATCCTGCCAAATCCTGCCCCATCGGCTTCTGCCTGTAAAAATTCAGTGGCATTCAAGATTTCTCCCACATGCAAGTTGCCACATTTTGGAACTCGGGCTGCTTTTGGAGTGCTAAATGTCTCCCACAATCTGACACCAGGAACATGGCCAGGTGAGTTTAGTTTCCCATGGAAAAGGGCCACCGTTCGTGTCCACCACCCTCATCCGGCCACTTCGGCTTCTGCATGCAAAATGCCGTGGCATTCAAGATTTCTCCACATGCAAGATGCCACATTTTGGAACTCGGGCTGCTTTTGGAGTGCCAAATGTCTCCCACAATCTGACACCAGGAACCTGGCCAGGTGAGTTTAGTTTCCCATGGAAAAGGGCCACCGTTCGTGTTCACCACCCTCATCCGGCCACCTCGGCTTCTGCCTGCAAAAATGCCGTGGCGTTCAAGATTTCTCCCACATGCAAGATGCCACATTTTGGAACTCGGGCTGCTTTTGGAGTGCCAAATGTCTCCCACAATCTGACACCAGGAACATGGCCAGGTGAGTTTAGTTTCCCATGGAAAAGGGCCACCGTTCGTGTCCACCACCCTCATCCTGCCCAATCCTGCCCTATCGGCTTCTGCCTGTAAAAATTCAGTGGCATTCAAGATTTCTCCCACATGCAAGATGCCACATTTTGGAAGTCGGGCTGCTTTTGGAGTGCCAAATGTCTCCCACAATCTGACATCAGGAACATGGCCAGGTGAGTTTAGTTTCCCATGGAAAAGGGCCACCGTTCGTGTCCACCACCCTCATCCTGCCCAATCCTGCCCCATCGGCTTCTGCCTGCAAAAATTTAGTGGCATTCAAGATTTCTCCCACATGCAAGATGCCACATTTTGTAACTCGGGCTGCTTTTGGAGTGCCAAATGTCTCCCATAATCTGACATCAGGAACATGGCCAGGTGAG